>NC_141147.1:137655952-137987202 GCF_053477565.2 Lygodium microphyllum
AAAAATAAGATATACTTCTCATATGTGAGAAATATGTACAAATTTCGTCCCCATTCATGAAATATTCTAATGATTGTATCCATAGAACATACACTCAAATATCTGAACTATATCTACTCTAATGTTAGAAGATGGGATACACCTATTACATATGCAAGAAACATGTGTCGATGTCATGTCCATTCATGATATACTCTAATGTCTCTACACACACAATGTAGCTTGAGGGAAAGAATGATAAAAAATATAGCATGAGCCTCTAAACCTCAAGAATGCACCTCCTTGGATCATAATCCTCTTCATGTGTTGCAAAAGTTTGCATCACACCAAGCTTTCATGATTGGATTGACCTTTTAGACCCCAAAATTTTAAAGTGATGGAGCCTCTTGTTTTGATGGAAGCTTCATTGCAAGGCTCATCTTCAAATGCATCTCAACCTCAAATAGTTTTCTCAAAGTTGCATTTCAAATAAACTCTTAATTGACTTTATTCTCACTTAGTTATATCATCAGTTGGCATTGTCTTAAAGAAAGGGAATCTAAAAGTAAAAATGTAACACCAAATACCTTAAAAGAGTTTGGAAATCAAAGTATTTGTCAGGGGGACTATTTCCCTACATCTTCCTTATATGTGTGAGCTAGCTAGTTTGTACATTTCTACTTCCTACATTTCCTACTACTTATACTTCATCAAGCCCACAAGTAATCACTTTTTTGTGCAACTATTATCTCAAGTAACCCTATTATAATCAGATACAAGCATATAGCCTAATGAAGCATATAAGTATTTCCCATAATCTACATAGGTGTATTGTTTCTTACTACCTTGAATTCTAATGTACTCATGGACATGTTGAAAGACTTCAAAGGAATACAAAGAAAAATAGAAACACTTATTTAGAGGATTATTACTTTAGTGTGACATATCTTGAAAGAAAAAAAAGCATGAAAGAGAGTTATTTCATACATTTTTTTCTAAAGATAGAGAATCTAGTAAATGTGTACAAAGCATATTGGATAAATAATTATTATTTTGTCCATTTTCTTCTTCTAGATCGATCTATATGATCTATTATTTTGTTGTGGCTAAGAGAGAACCCAAACCTCCATAGGGATTTTTGTATCTATCATAAGTGTACCAAGCCTATTTCAACTTCAAACAAATAGATGTTAAAATAATGCCCTCTCTCTCTCTCTCTCTCTCTCTCTCTCTCTCTCTCTCTCTCTCTCTCTCTCTCTCTCTCTCTCTCTCTCTCTCTCTCTCTCTCTCTCTCTCTCTCTCTCTCTCTCTCTCTCTCTCTCTCTCTCTCTCTCTCTCTCTCTCTCTCTCTCTCTCTCTCTCTCTCTCACATATATAAACACTATATTAGGGAATTTGAGAATTTTCATGAACTTTGGGAACCCCCAATACCTTTATTATTTGACCACATGGTCAAATCTTGTTGTCTTACTTAAAGGTGGAGTCTACCCTAAATGCTATATAAGTTACCTTCCCAAATCCCACTTTCAAATATGGATCAAGATGATATTTTAATGGTTGAACATGTGTGTGAAATGTATACATACTCTAAAAACATCCACAAATACACATACACAATAAAAAAGGGGTTGAAATTTTTTAAAAATTAAATATATGGGATGAGATAATAATATTAATGGTTGGACATGGTCGTACAATGTATACTTGCTCTAAAATGGCATATGTGTACATAGATTATAAAAATACATGCACGCATACACATATACATATGCATACACATATGCACATGTACACATATATACATCATGTTCACACATACATAAACATAAATAAGTGTGTGTGTGTGTGTGTGTGTGTGTGTGTGTGTGTGTGTGTGTGTGTGTGTGTGTGTGTGTGTGTGTGTGTGTGTGTGTGTGTGTGTGTGTGTGTGTGTGTGTGTGTGTGTGTGTGTAATGGATGCACACTTATAAAACATGTGCTTACATACTTGCACATACACATATATGTAAACACACACATTCACACTCAAATATACGTGTGTACATCTATTTATAATCCATACACACATCTGTATACACATATATACACATGAATACATATGCACACACATGAGGTGAAAAAAGAGATAGGAGGAAGAAAAAGAAATGACAGAAAATAAAATTTATGAGAAAACAAAGACACATTTATGATACCACACAAATAGATATACATGTATTAAACACATTTACATATGTACATATATATACACAAAGCATAGAAAAAAAAAAGAGACAAAAAGAAAAAAAATTGTGTATGTCATTCACATACATACATACATACATAAATATATGTATACATATACATATGCATATGCATATGCATATACATATACATATACATAGATGAGAGAGAGAGAGAGAGAGAGAGAGAATGGGTACACAAGTATAAAACACCCATTTATATACATGCACACACACATATAGAAGACATACACATTCACACATAAATATATACATGTAGTGCATACACACGTGTATACACATATACACACACATACATATGCACACAAGTAAGGTGAATAAAGATGAGAGACATGAGGAAGAAAAAAAGGGGAGAAAATGAAAATGATGAGAGGGAGAGAGAGAGAGTGTGTGTGTATGTGTGTGTGTGGGAGAGAGAGAGAGAGAGAGAGAGAGAGAGAGAGGACAAACATTTATGAGACCACACAAATAAACACAGAAGTATTAAATACGCATATATATACATACATGTACATGTGTGTGTGTGTGTGTGTGTGTGTGTGTGTGTGTGTGTGTGTGTGTGTGTGTGTGTGTGTGTGTGTGTGTGTGTGTGTGTGTGTGTGTGTGTGTGTGTGTGTGTGTGTGTGTGTGTGTGTGTGTGTGTGTGTGTGTGTGTGTGTGTGTGTGTGTGTGTGTGTGTGTGTGTGTGTGTGTGTGTGTGTGTGTGTGTGTGTGTGTGTGTGTGTGTAAAAGAAATGAGAGAAAACAGAGAGAAAAGGAAAGAGAATGATATAATAATGTATTCAATTAGGAGTATTAATCATTAATTATTAATAAGTCAATTCACTACTAATAAAAGATGTACAATTGTATTTCAATTAATGTATTATACGTATATAACTATGTATACATTTATTAATTATTACTTATGAGAGAGAGAGAAAGAAGAAGAAGAAGTAATTCTCAATGTAATTTATGGGTTATCAAATTTATGGCTACATGAAACATGCTTTTAAATCCTTATGCAAAGCATCAGGGGGAACACCAGTGCAAAGCATCGAGAGAATCTAGGCGCAGAGCACCTAGTCTTTCTTACTAAAGAATTGGCACTAGTATCATGGCCCTTTTGATCTAAACTATGGCATGTCCAACATGAAGGGCTATCTTTAATGCTGAAGCTTCAAATTATCATTTTATATCACCTAGATAGAGGCTTGTAAAAAATTCAATTTATTCCCAATGGGCCCAATAATGGTATTAGATCTAAATCTTGCTTAATGGAGATGATGTGAGAAGAAGAGTAAGGGTCCATGGCTTTTGTGCTGACACTTGGCCACTTCATATATCTAATTTTAAAAAATTCATTTCATATATCCGAGAGAGAGAGAGAGAGAGAGAGAGAGAGAGAGAGCTACCCTACAATTTTTCAAAGATTCACATTTTCACAAACATGTCCTATGTTCAATTTATAAAAAGAAAGAGAATGAGAGTAAGTATATATGTTCAATTAAAAGAGAGAGTGTGTGTGTGTGTATGTATATGTGTTCAATTGAGAGAGAGAGAGAGAGAGAGAGAGAGAGAGAGAGATAAGTTCTAGTGTCACATAGGCTTGAGAACTTCTAGTTGATTCAGGTTCCCAAGGCAAACCTCTAAATAATATATAGAATATATATATGTTTCCCTCAACCTTAAGGGGTGCACTTGTAAGAAATCATATATATAGCATATCTTTAAAGGATATTAAGAAATACCCTTTCTTTACATGCTATAAGGCCATAAAATCATCCCTTTTACTTTACTAAACTTATAAATTTTTTAAATTATAATTAAAAATTCTCTTCTATAAATATAATCTTGTAAATTTTACTAAATAAAATACCATCTCTTTTGAACTCACATGGTATAAGTTTTAATGCCAACCAAGCTTGGGAGCCTTCTAGTTGGTTCGAGGTCCCTAATGCAAACCTCTAAATAATATACGAAATAGATATGTATTTTTCTTAATCTAGAGGGGTGTATCTATAAGAAATCATCTATATAACAAGTGTTTAATGGTTATTGAGAAATACCATTTTCTTACATACTATAAGGCCATAAAATAATTCTTTCTACTTCACTAAACTTATTAATTTTTTTCTAAATTGCACTAAATAAAATACCACTTCTTTTGAACTCATGTGGTATCTTGTTTTTTGAAACTTGCTTCTTATATGCATTACATACTCTATTGCCAATGACAATTCTCCATCAATATAGCATTCCTTTTACATCTCTTCATTTTTACATATCTCAAGTTTGCTTTCAAATCTTCTAGTGACAAAACATTTGGATACTAGATTAGATATTTAATTTGTCATCCTACGAACTCATACCCTAGCTAATAGGCTTTACATAACTGGTTGGCCTATAATGTGTTACTTTTCCATGAGTCACTAGCCAATTTTATATCCTTGTTTTCCTTTCCATAAGCCATCATTTAGTTTACTACCCATTTTTAATTCATACAACTATGCATTTATTTCTATGACTGCTATTTAGATATACTTAGAAGATTTTCTCGTATAGAAACCCCCGAAATTATGCATTTAAAATACATAGGTTATAGTTGACTTAAATATATGTGCATATGTGTTCACACAGCCCATGTAATGACTAATTTAAATTTTTTGTTCATAGGGTTTCTATACAAACTTATGCCCTAGGAAATGGGCTCTGCACACCATATAGTTGGCTGTGATCTTGTTCTTTTTCGTGGTGCCCTAGTTGATTTTCTATCCTTTTCACTTTACAGTACTCTAAGATTATTCTAACTTCTTTGATTTTATTATGCTTGTGTTTCTAACATACTTTAAAAGATTGCCTCACACGCAAATAGAATTGCATTACTACATACAATCTTTTCCCTTCTATAAGTATTGATTAATAATGCTTCATGAGCAAGAAAGAATAAATCTCGTTTACTATAACCCCTAGTTCCAAATCCGATTCCTTTAAGAAAAGATGGATTAGCCTATTACATGTTAAACCCTTTAACACATGATAGAATCCTCAATTCTTTTTGGCATTGAAAACTATTAGGTTTATGAAATTTTATCAATTAGTTTAACCGACAAATACTTTTCTCTCAAGGTATCAATTTGGTCTGGGGGTTGCCCGAAATACCCAATTGATGTGGATAGACTTAAATATTGGGGAACAATTGTCCTTAAAATTATAAACACATTATTCTAAATGCATTTAGAGAGAGAGAGAGAGAGAGAGAGAGAGAGAGAGAGAGAGAGAGAGAGAGAGAGAGAGAGAGTGTGTGTGTGTGTGTGTGTGTGTGTGTGTGTGTGTGTGTGTGTTATGACAAAGAGATAGTGACACATGCCACCAAAAAAAGAACTAAACCATTACAAGATAAAACTTGTTTAAGCACAGAGAAATGTTTGACATTGCATAACTGAAATCAATATTTATTGAATAAATAGGGACAAAGTGTAAGAAACCATGAAGTACAATGGCAATTAAGCAATGGCTGCTAAAGGAACTTGATACTTAAAATGACATGGAGTGGTTTCACGTGTTACCTATATCCATACAAAAGAAGAAGGTTAGAACCTTGCAACTAATGCATATTGCAAGTGTCAAGGGCACAAACCAGTTGTTCTCCCTTTCACCATACCCTATTAAATAACTTGTTCCTAATACATTTCACCAATCAAACCCTTTTTCTTTTTCTTATCTACATCTTCTAGGGGTATATGGAAATACATGTGTTGTAGGAAGTTTAATTTAGACCAACATGGAAGTTCCATCCAACAAATATTTGGGACTTTAAGGTTGCCTGCAATCAAGGATTAGGATTGCAACATAGCTATG
Source organism: Lygodium microphyllum (assembly GCF_053477565.2). Classification (NCBI taxonomy): domain Eukaryota; kingdom Viridiplantae; phylum Streptophyta; class Polypodiopsida; order Schizaeales; family Lygodiaceae; genus Lygodium; species Lygodium microphyllum. The sequence goes on from NC_141147.1 coordinate 137,662,012, forward strand.
ATAGCTTCTTCTTCTTTTTGGTAAATATGTTTTTCTCTTAGCAGAGAAATAGCAATGCTTCGAGCCCATAAACTTATATTCTTCAAACCTCACAAAACATTAGTAATTAAAATTGTGGTAAATGTGTTTTTCTCTTAGCAAAAAAATAGCAATGCTTCAAGCCCATAAACTTATATTATTCAAGTCTCACATAACATTAGTAATCAAAACTACAATAAGCATTCTACGAAAGGTGAAGGGATCCATTGCAACATAGGTAAAGCTCCCCCCAATGCACTAATAAAGCCATAGGCATGAGACAAGCGTAGAACATGTTAATTAGCCATATTCGTGGTAAGATATTTTTGAGTTATGCTACAAGTACAAAGTAGCTCATAAACTACTCCACTAGCATTGGATAATTAGGTCCCAAGCCAATTAAGCTATGAAATACACACTAGTAGGAGGCAAGTTGTATGCAAGTAAGGTCCACAAGACAAGTTGCGTGATAATACCTGCTCTAGCTCATGGCATTAATGTATGGTGTCACTTTTACTAGCATCAACAACAAGAGCTTCCAAGGTCAAGAGAAATAAATAAAGCCCCACAGAGCCACCATGAATCATCCACAACAGCTTATGGCCTGCATATGGCTAACAATCGGTATATGAGAAACTAAAGCCCCTCCTCCACAAGAACTTACACGAGGTGGTTAATAATCATTATATTGAGAATCATAAAACCCCTCCATAAGAACTAATTGGAATGCCACTAAATGTATAGCTCAGTTAGCCACAGGCAAAGAGGAGAGGAGTTGAAGCCATGCAATACCCCTACAAGCTAGCGCCATGGTACTCCGTGCTTGAAGCAGCAAGCTCACGAATACCAGCCAGCGACCAGCACCCTCCAGTGTTTTCCATGTACAAGGGGAAAAAACAAATGCCCCATGACGTCTCCTCAACAACCAGTCGGCCTGGCCGGCAACAGAAGACGCAGGTTACCAACTCGATTCCGGCTTCGAGCAGCCAACAAAGTAAAAAGAACGAGAAGTAACAATCGTACTTGTTGAAGCTGACAAGTAGTTGTAGTACTCAATCCTCCCATCGTCCATGGGATGATAGAGATGGAGCAGACAGGATACACACCTTCCAAAGTTCCGAGGCAGGGGTGTATTATATATCCTACCGACCTTACGGCCTCAAAGCACAGGGAGGGAATGTAGCAGTTGGAATAATACTAATGGAGATTATGTATCCGGTGAGGTATAAAATTTAAATGCTGGATCTGCCTGTCAAACTTTGAAATGCTTGCGCTCGTATAATACTTAATATGGCCGCAGGTACCGTACTAGCGTGGAAATTGGAATCCCATGGAATTGCGGAGAAAGTAAGTCCACCAGGCCTATAGTTAGTTAATGGCCTTGGAATAAAAACTTCTAGATGAATGTATACGCCAGGAGCGTGTATGGGATAGCTCAAACATGTACATTAGCATGAAGTTTTTAGTTACATCCAAAAGCTACATCGACTTGGAAATGTAGTGTAAGAGCCAGGTCATGCCTAAGTTGATCGACTTGAACAAGTCCACCAAATGGCCATTTCAGTGCGTCTCTTCGGGATGCCTTGCACTTGCAATAACTTGAAGGCCCACCACTAGCATGTTTTGTGGAACTAAGGCCAATCAATGGAGTCTCTCCAAAAATGGAGAGAGTCTCTGCCACATGGCGATTCGTGTATTCGTGAAAGCTACAGAATTTCAAGAGCTTGCTCCATTTTCGAAAAATGACAATATCTTCTCTCTCATCAATTCTGTTTCTCGGTCCTCTCTAACCTTATACTATCGACTTTCATGTGTCTACAAGACATCAACTTGAAAAGGCTACCTGCTTATTAAGTCTATAGACTTGAGTGGGATGCGGCTTTAAGGCTATATAGCCAGTTATCATCATAACTAGATATAACTAGTGCCACAATCAATATTATACCCATAGTTATGAAGTGGAATCAATCCCTATAGTGGCTTTGCTTGCCATTGTATACTCACATGAAGAAAAGTAGCCTTGAGATTATAACAAGCTGGTCCATATAATGTTACTAACGGGAACCACCACCCTTAGCAGCATTGTATAACATTATGTATACATGAAAGGGAAGGAAGCATTGCAACAATTATTGAATAAATCAATACTATGAAAGTAATGGTATGACCCATTTTTTTCCAATTAGAGTAACAAGGACACCAATGTATGCAAAAAAGGTAGAGTACACCCACCACTTAACTAGTGCCATCATAGTAATGGGATCTATGTGTTGTGGGAGGTGGAACCGGAGGGTGTGTGCCCGAGTAATTCACTATATGTATACCTTCTATATCACATGTGTTCAAGGCCTATTTATAAATATCTTTATCTATGAATGTTTTCTTAATAAAAAATAACCCTTTTCTACATTGTAAGTAACCCCTTTATATGGGATCTTTATGTATGTAAAAAATGTGTAAAAATGATATTTTGAAAATCCCTTGCATTAAACCCACGTGATACATACATATATTTAATTGACCTCCCCGGGGGGGTGTGTGTGTGTTGAGACAAGGTTGTCCTTTGTTGTATTATACATAGTGCTCACTCATCCATTTCTCAAAATATTGGATCATCTCACAAGTGCTAGTGATCTGCAAGGTTTGATTTTATTTGATGGATCGCACTTGTAGACTCAAGGATATGCTAATGATTTCATTTTCATGTCAAAAAATGACAAATGAAGCAATGAGATTTTGATAAAAGAAGGGAAAGGAAGCTTTTGGACTTGCTATTTCTTCAATTTACTTTTTTTGGATCCAAGTTTCTTGGAAGGTTTGAATAGTCATGGCACCATTTGCTTTCCCCTAGTGAAATTACTTCTATTGATCATATTGTTCATCATTTGAAATATTCTTTTGCTTGATGTAAAAGTTTGCATTGAATGCATTGATTAGATTCTATAGGGATTTGATGTCAAGATGAACTACAAGAAACTATCCACATGGACTTCACATGTTTGTATTTGAATAGTTAGATCAATCATCATGCCTTATATTCAATTATGTCTATGGCAAAGAAGTAAGACATGTAAGAAAGGGCTTGGAATTTTAGTTGGTGATAAAGCATGCTCTCCCACAATATGGACTTGATCTATTATTCATAGTCTTATGTGTACTAGAAAAACTTCACAGCAACCTTGGTTTTGAATATTAGGCACCATATGTACTAATATGTCCACAACCACTTCAACAATTGGTTCAATGTCTCATTTTTTCAAGATAAGGGATGAAATTGTGGAAATTTGTAAAATGCATCAATAGCGAGATTCAACAAGCTCATTATATGCATCTTGAAAGCATACATTGGAGTAGATTGTTTTATGGTCCTTAAATTCATCAAGAATCAAGCAGAGCTTACCTTATTGCAAAGAGAGGAATCACCCATCTGATTATTATGTGATTTCCTTTATTTTTTCTACTCATTAGGATGGGCATGCACTAAAAACCACATTGGAGGAAAATATGAACTTTTGTTGCATTGCTTGAAATGGTTTCTCTTGTTGATTTAGCTATAAGCTACATCATTACAGTTTACATCATATTTCAATGCCTAGGAAATGTTTGGCCTTTAGATTATTTGTTTATCGACATCTTCTTGTGCTCATTTAATATATTGGCATTTTAATAAGTTGTTGAAGTTATCATTGAAAGCCACTTGGAAATGTAGTATCCCTCTTTAATTGTGGTTTTTCTGGTGAAGATGGTTTGCGCTTTTTCCTTTTGGCTATATATATATATATATATATAGAGAGAGAGAGAGAGAGAGAGAGAGATCCTTGATGTTCAATGTGTATAACACTTTTGCAAAGGTACTAGTTAATAGACTACGTAAACACCTTCCAAGTATTATACATCCTTATCAATACAGGTTCATCAAATGAACAAATATTATACATAATATTCTCAATGTACAAATGGGAATGGATTATGTACAATATATGAACCAAGAGATAATCCAACTAGACTTATAGAAAGCTTTTAATCTAGATTGGTGTTTTATCACACCCAACTCATGCAAAAGATGGGTTTGGGGCCCAAAAATCACACTTGAACTACAAAATCAACAATTACTCTTTTGCAAGTCTAATGCTCAATGGATGTGTTATGGAGCCATTTTTACTTTTTATATCTATTAGAAAGGGGTGCCCTTTAAGGCCTTTGTACTTTGGCCCTGCAACACATCTAATTCTAACATTATTGTCCCATCTACTATGAAGAGTGAGGTAATTAGCTTGTCTCTCCCTTCTCAATAGCAAGTAATAGGCCAAGCATTGGAAAATGATACATTTGTGTGTTGAAGGCTAATTGGGACTATTTGCAAAGCCATGGACATATTTGAATTTTTTGCTTTGGTAATAGGGTTGCATATTGACACTACAAATCAGCTCTCATAAGTTGCATAATGTAAAGAAATACTATTGTACATGAAGAGCACTACAAGAATTATAAGAATGGTGGAATATGATCTATAGAATGCTTGGGTGATAATGAATGAATATTAGAGAATATGATCCAATAGGGACCTCAAACTCCCATGCCTCAAGTATTGAGGATGAGATAAGGTGAGACTAGCATCAAAGATGTAGAGAAGAACTCCAAGAGTATGTTAGGCTTATGATGTGGATCTTGAAACATAGTAGCAATAGTCCATCAATACTAACATGTATGCTACATCTTGTTTGCCATTGTCATTTGATGCCTGGTTGGTCCGTTTGATGCCCGGATGTTAGGGGAATGTATGCTATTGTTTGGCAACCATTTGGAGCTGATTTTGGTGCTGAAATTCTCAGTTTTGAACAGTAAATCACTGCTGTACACAGTTGGGCTGAAGTCATTTTGCTCATGTATGCTTATGCCTATGCTTTTCGGGCTATGTTTCGGGCATATATGGTGATGTATTGACACTTGGGGCTCGACATAGAGCTTGGTTTTGATTCGGGATCGTTGGTTGAGCTTGAGCTCGCTTTGCAAAGCATTTGGATGCTCCGTCTTGGATGTACTTATGGCATGTATGTTGCTTATGTCTGACCGGTCTTGACATGCTTAGCCTATGCCATTACTACATGCTAGTTACATTGTTTGGAGCCTATTGCTACTGGAGCTCGGACTTGGCTTAACCTTGGATTCTCGAAGCTTACTTGAGCTATCTATTGGCTTGCCAGAGTTGTATCTTGGGATGTACTTGATGTCTTACATGCTTATGGATGCTAATATGGATGCTCTACCGCCTACATGTTCGGAATGTACTATTGATGTATTGTCTTGGACTTATGTCATTGGCACTGTGTCTTGCCTTGGCTTCAGCTCTTGAGCTCGTACATACGGCTTTTGTGCCAGTGGGAGCATTCTTGAATGCTTATCAGACATTGAGCAGGTGGTACTTTTATGTATTGAGCCGTTACATGCTATTGGGCAGTTATAGGCACTTGAGACTTTGGGACTTCTTACCTTTTGGGATGATACATCATATGTCTTGGTTCATTGTATGCTTTGAGCTAAGTCTCAGTTTTGGATCCGTATCTTTGTGAACTGACACCTACTTGTGTCAAGTTTTTTGTAGTGGCAGGAACACTTTACCCCGTTGACTGGGGGGTGTGCCTACTCACTGGCAGATGTTTGTATGACATACTTGGGTGTTGGATTCATGCTTATCGACCGTCATATGCTTATGCTATGCCTGCATGATGCCAGCTTTGGTCTTGGCAATATCTGATTGCCTTGGGATCCGATTTTGGCACTATTAGCTCTCTTTTATTGAAATCTGAAATTTATTACAGCAAGCATATATGTATGGAGTGACGTGGATTTTTCATGCTGAAACACTCTGAAATGATGTACTTTCACTAGCACTTGGTGGACAGCAGCTTTGGTTCCACTTTCCTCGCCATTTTTTCTCGATTTGGTTGATTTTTTGTCATTTTTTACAACAGTAAACAGCAAGCAGTTTTGAACTGTCTACAGTCTTCCAGCCTGCATTATGGCGAGTTCGTCCACTGATCATGCTATTTTCAACATCACTAAGCTTGATGGTACGAATTACTCTTATTGGAAGAGCCAAATTTGGCAGGTGTTGGTGCAGAAATCACAGATCAAACCTTTGAGGTTAAGCGGACATCCGCCTGCAACTATGCCAGATGAGGAATGGCTTGAGCTTGATGAGTTATGCAAGTCCACTATTGTATTGTCTCTCATAGAACAGGTTCATTATAATGTCTTTGAGGAAGAACAGAGTGGATGGCAGTTGTGGGAAAAGATAAAAAATCTCTATAACAAGAAAAGTCCAGCGAGTCAGATGTATTGGCTGAAGCATCTTATGGATCTGCGCATGAAGGAGAATGTGACTATGTCTGCTCACTTGAGCCAATTCCATGCTATACTCAAGAACTTGACTTCGCAGGACATCAGTTTTGCAGAGGATGTCACTCCTCTTTTCTTGCTTGGTACTCTTAATGAGTCAGGGATGTATTCCGCACTGCATTATCTGCCTCTACTACTACCTTGAAATTATCTAATGTTGAGAGTGCTCTTCTGCAAGAAGAGGCTAACCGTAAGAATTTGGATGCCTCTCGTGTGTCGCATGCTATGACAATTAGAGGCGGGAATGATGGATATGGAAAGCATGGCAGTGGCAATGGCCATGGATGGGATTCTCAAAAATCTCGGTCCAAGTCTCGTGGGAAGTCACGTAGCAAATCCCGTGGCAGGAATGAAGATGTTACTTGTCACCATTGTGGGAAAAAGGGCCATATTAGGCCACAATGCCATGAACTACGCAATGAAAGGCGCAAAGATAAGGGGAAAGACAAAGTGCAGGATAAGTCTTTTGATCGCAGCATAGAATCTGCAAAGTCCAATGTTAAAATTGAAGAGATTAATATTATGCAGCCTGAGAATGTTGATGATGATGATTCTATCCTAGCAGCCTCTTCTAGTGCTTCGCAGATGACAGAGATACACTCTATGTATGCACAGTGTTGGCTCTTGGACTCAGGTGCGTTCTTTCATGTGACACCTTGCCGAGACTGGTTTCATTCATACTGTATTGTTTCAGGTTCTATGCGCTTGGGTGATGACAGCTCTCTTGATATTGTGGGCATTGGTGATGTTAGGCTACAGTTTCCTTCTAGCAGCAGTTTTGTTATGCAGGTTGTACGTCATGTACCTGCTTTGATACACAGTCTCATGTTAGCTGGATAGCTTGATGACGTAGGATATCATGTATGTTTTGGAGACTCTGCATGGAAGATCACTCATGGCAGACTTGTGATTGCGAGAGGTGCCAAGGCTAGCAGTCTCTATCCCTTGATTGTATCAGCTTCTTCCCTTGATCATGTTTTGTCTGTGGGTTCTATCCCACATGTATCTCTTTGGCATGCCCGTTTGGGCCATATGTCTTTGAAGGGAATGAAAATGCTTTCTAGTTTGCAGTACTTACTGCCCCTTGATTATTCATGTTTTGATTCATGTGAGCATTGTCTTTATGGCAGGCAGACTAGATCTACGCACAAGAAGTCTGGTAGGCCACGCATGAGTGAGCCCTTGGCATTGGTACATTCAGATGTCTGTGGGCCCATGCCTTGTCAGTCTATGGGTGGTGCAAAGCATTTTGTTACGTTCATAGATGATTTTTCACAGAAAGTTTGGGCTTATCCCATTAAGCTGAAATCCGATGTCTTGGCTATGTTTCAGAGATGGCTTGCATTGGTTGAGAACTAGTCTGGGTATAGGCTAAAATGCCTAAGGACAGATAATGGGGGTGAGTATGTCTCACATGCTTTTGAGCAATTATGTGATGAGAGGGGTATTAAGCGTCAGTTGACCGCCCCCTACACCCCCCCCAAAAAATGGTTTGGCTGAATGGATGAATAAAACTATCCAGGAGCGTGTACACAATATGCTTAGCCATGCAGGCCTACCACAGAGCTTTTGGGCTGAGGCAGTTAGTACAGCTGTGCATGTCATAAACAGATCACCCTCTAGTGGTTTGGATTTCCAGGTTGTAGAGGGGGTATGGATTGGAAAACCTCCCTCTTATGCGCATCTACGTGTCTTTGGATGTGAGGCATTTTGCTATGTGCCCAGGGACAAGAGAAGTAAGCTGGATCCCAAGAGTGTCAAATGCATTTTCCTTGGTTATGAGGATGCAGGCGAGATGGGTTACCGTCTCTGGGATCCGCAGGCACGGAAAGTCATCGGCAGTCATGCTGTAGTCTTCCATGAAGAAAAAATGCATAGGCAGCCTGAGAGAGTTGTTGAGATCTGCAGGGTCATATTTCAGGAGGAGCCGAGAGCTCCCGCACAACCAGTTGGACAGCCTACAACTGTAGCAGATGCTCATGGTCAGGGTGTTGGACAGGCAGTTGGGCAAGCAGCATAGAGCCTGCCGTGAGACGGTCTACTAGAGACAGACATCCACCAGATAGATTTCAGCCCTCGATGCATTATGTCTTAGTTACAAATGCAGGAGAGCCTTTCACTTATGATGAGGCTATGCACAGGCGTGACAGTCACTCTTGGGAGAGGGCTATGCAGTCTGAGATAGACTCCCTGCATAAGAATGACACTTGGGATTCGATTTCCTTGCCTACGGGCAAGAAGGCTTTACCATGCAAGTGGGTATACAAGCTAAAAAGTACCCCTGGACACCCCAAGCCGGCATACAAGGCTAGATTGGTAGCAAAGGGTTTTAAGCAGGAGCATGGTGCGGACTTTGATGAGGACTTTTCTCTTGTGGTTAAGATGACCACCCTGCGCTTAGTCTTGGCTTTGGTTACTCAGCTTGACTTGGATTTATACCAGATGGATGTCAAGACGGCTTTCTTACATGGGGACTTGCATGATGAGATTTATATGGAGCAGCCTAAGGGCTTTGCAGAACTTGGCAAGGAGCACCTAGTGTGCAAATTGAAGAAAAGTCTTTATGGCTTGAAACAGGCACGTAGGGAGTGGTATCATAAGTTTGATGCCTTTATGCAGTCACAGGGCTACAGCCGGAGTGCTATGGATCCATGTCTTTACATGAGGAAAGCTCGTGATGGTTCTTTATTGATTTTGGTACGCTATGTGGATGATATGTTGATAGCACGGAAAGCTCATGATGAGCTAGATGCTCTTAAGGCTTAGCTCAAGAAGAGCTTTGGGATGAAAGATCTGGGACAGGCCACTCACATACTTGGTATGCGCATTACACGCGACAGGCATCAGGGACTCCTCTACTTGTCATAGAGGGAGTACATTCATAAAGTCCTTGAGCGCTTCTACATGCAGGACGTAAAGCCTATTGGCTGTCCATTGCCTTCTTATGTGAAGGTATCACAGGCTGATTGTCCGCAGATACAAGAGCAGAAGGCCAAGATGGCCAAGATTCCCTATGCATCCGCAGTGGGCAGTCTTATGTATGCCATGATAGCCACTCATCCGGATATTGCCTTTGCAATTGGTGTTGTGGCACACTATATGGCTACACCTGGCAAGAAGCATTGGGATGACATGAAGGGTATCATGAGGTACCTAAAGGGCACTGCAAATATGTGCATATGCTATGGCAACCAGGATACAGGAGTCGTGGGGTACACTGACTCTGATTATGCAGGACATGCAGATAATAGGAAGTCCACTTTCGGCTATGTATTCACCTATGCTGGAGGCGTTGCTTCTTGGATGCCCAGGGTGCAGAAATGCACAGCCCTTTCTACTACAGAGGCCGAGTATGTTGCAGCCATTGAGGCTTGCAAGGAGGCCATTTGGTTGGGTCCTTTAGTTGCTGACCTTGGTATTGATGCTATCCCTACACTGCATTCGGATTCTATGAGTACTATTTAGTTAGCCAAGAATCCGGTCTTCCATGTGAAGACAAAACACATTGAGGTGAGTTATCACTTCATACGTGGGGTCGTTGAGAACAAGTCTATTGATCTTATCAAGATCTCGACTGATGAGAATCCTGCAAATCTGCTCGCGAAAAGCCTCTCTACAGAGCGCTTTGCCTTCCTCAGGAGGTTGATGGGCGTGGGATGAGATGACATCTTTCCTCATCCTATTGTACATATGTACATGTTGTACTGTCTTTTTTTCTTTTTTTCTTTTCACTCCTCACTGGGGCATATTTTCCTTTAAGTGGGAGGTTGTTGGGAGTAAAGGCGCCTCTGCCTAGCCGCTCGTGTATTACTACACTGACAGTCACCACCACTGCACACTGCACGTGGCGGACGCCCGTCACTATCACTTTATTCTTTATTCTTTTAGTGACAGTTAGAATAAAGGAAGGCCCGGACACACATTGTGACTGTTGGAGTTCCCATTTCTAATCTCTCCCTTTCTTGCTCTTGCTCTCCCACCATAGCTCTCGAGTCCAACCTTCGATCCGTCGCTCCCTTTCACATAAGAATTTATTCTTATGTGAGAAAGCTAAAAATCTTTGATATCGATACTATTATAATAAAGATACCTAATGTGAACATATGAAACCTATAGAAAAGGATTTATACTATAGTTACTATTTTTTAAAAGGAGATGTACGTTGACACTTGTATGTAGTGAATGCTTGATTCAAAGGGACTAAGAAGATATGCAAAAGAGTTAGACATAGTATCTACATTTATATGGCTTTCTTCAATAATGGTCTCAACTTTGAATTGAGTGACATCTAATTTGTCAACAATAGACACTTTTTGTTGAGGGTCCATACACTCCTTTGTATCCTTTTCATTTGTCACCTCTAATTGTTCATCAGATTTAATATGATATTTAACAATAGTACTCATACATAATAAATGTAGCAAACTTTGACATAAGCCTACATTTCCTAAAATGAGTAGATTAAAACACACCTATTGCCCAAAACATATCAAGAGAATGAGTTTCACACTTCCTTCATGAACAAGGACCTCTAAAGGTGAGGCCCTAATAGGTATATGAACATATTCATTTGTATCCTTTTCAACCACAAGCAAACTTAGCAAAGTCCTCCACACAAAAATTTTTACAAGTTTTTGACACATGATTAAGATCCCAATCAAGGTTGAAAATGTCCTTTGCAATTGCATAATAAGATAACTCCATGCCATTCTGAAGAGGAAAGTCCAAGAGACTTTCTGAGAGTGTAACCTCTGTGATTTAAGATAATCCAAGGACCCTCAATGGTGACTTACATGTTCTTGGAGATTTCTTAGGCATTTTCACATGTGTTGTTGAGCATGAAGAAGAAGTTGAAGGAATTTCAAGAGCCATATAAACAACCTTCTTATTTTCCTCTTCTTTGTTTGCACATATGGGGAAACTTGAACACTTTTGGGATGAGACATCTCAAGATATGGTGCGAATAGATGCATTTAGCCACACCAGAAATCCGTCCTCACTTTGTATCTTCAGAAAGAGGTAGGGAAAATGTAAGATACTATAGAAAAAAGAAAAGTGCAGGCAAAAATATGATGTTGTCAAGATGCAATACAAAAATAGCCATCCAAGCTAAACAAACGACTCTCCTCACTTTGTATTTTAAAAGAAAAAGATTGAAGGGCAAGATTGAGATATGGCACAAATGCTCCACAAAAATATGAAAGAAAGCACGAAAATAACACCAAGAGCAAAAGACAACCAAGATGCAAGATCGTGTTAAAAAGCATACAATAAATTTGCCATGGATTTTTATACACCACTTGACACATGGTAAGTGTATAGGGAAACATGGTAGGAAGAAGGATTGCATGTCTGATACATGGATGATCATTGAAAACCCTAGCCAATGACATGATGCCATGCGTTAGAGAATACCCCAACTATATATAAAAGATAGGGCCTAGATCATGTGGACCATTTTTGCTCCCACGCAATGGCACAAATGACTTTTTCAAGTTCCCCTTCTTCCTTATGATTATGTTGTATCTTCCTCTCAATTTCCTCTTCCACTAGCTTATCATGAAATGGTGCGATTATAGCACCTCAAAGAGATCGTTGAATGAACTTAAATCACATGGTATTGTGATGCTTTCTCTCACAAAATAGCACAATTGTTTGTTTTCAAGAAGTTCTAGTGTCTCTCCCCGCATCATATCTTAGTTCTTTCTCTTCCATGCTCATGATATGGAGCATTTGTAGAGTTCTAAGTAGAACCCTTTCTCAAAGGCACGGTACATTTCCATGCCTTCAGATATGGCACGAATATATTCTTTCATGTGGGCCAATTCCTATATATTGCACCATATCTTCCCTTACTTTCCTTGTCACTTTTTGATGTCATTTTCTATCAAGTGAATGGCTAGTTGGTTCCAAAGGTTGTTGCTCCTAAGATCCCTCTAACACCTCGTTTTGTCTAGTCTCTAGCTATGCAATCAAAGTAATCTAGTGCACTGACTATGTCTTCTCTTAATGCATAAGGCCAAGTAACAACACCTTATTTGGCTAATGACCAACCCTTTGATCTTGGTGGATAGTCCTCTCTTCCAATTGGCCAGGTTTCAACCTCTCCCTTGCTCATGCTCATAGGATCACCTTAATGAACAAGGATTTCAGCATGGTCACAAAAATCAATATTGAGGCCCTTACCCACTACTAATCAAAAAGCATGTGAGATCCTTAACATTCTTCCAAAAGTGTCCAAGAAAGTCATAGAGCCAAAGGTTGATGATATGACTCACCTATACTCAACAAGGGGTGCATCTCAACAAGATTCTATCTAGGAAGAAAAAAAGTAAGAGATGATAGAAACCAAGGATGAGATTTGCACGATGAAAATCGCTTCACTTGGCCCTGTCAATAAAAAGAGGATGGGTAAAGTGTATGGCCAAATGATTGTCAATGTTTCTTGCACTTCTGAAAAAGAGGATTACTTCAGCATATCTCCTAAGGACAAGTCCATGCTAGAGAAAAAAGATATTTAATTGTTTACATATGTAGTTTATTGTTACAATAAGAGAAGGCATTTTGATTCTCAACATTTTTAAGTATATGTAATGATTGTGTTGTTGATTGTAAATAACTTTCCTATGTTTTTGCTATTGGCTATAGGTTGTCGGTTACTTCTCTTAGCCAAAGTATCTCTAAAAGTATGTTTTTGTTGATCCAATGCTATTGGTGGAATTGTTTTTGAGATCTGATTTCAAAATAGCAATGGTTTTCAAGTCTCTTTATTGCATCACAAACTACCATATCTTTTTCCTTATGTTGATAGGTATGCAATTTTTTAACATGGTTAAGTTATACTTATTTGTTGTCATGCTTATTGCTTACTACTATTTGCTTTGTAGAGGGCATTGGAGTCTTATATATATTGACATACTTACTAGAGAAATTATCCTCGTGAAATCTCTAAGTGGTATTCATGGCCAAGAAAAAATGTACGTTGAATGAAAAGTTGTTTACTTTTTCGTTAATGGTTTATTTTGAGGGTAAGGGAAAGGGCAATGGAAAGGGCAAAAGAAAGTCAACCACAAAGACTACTACCACAAACTCCAAAAATAAAGGAATGCCAATGCTTTCTCCTATGAAGTTTGATCCATCTCCTCTTAAGCCTAAGGAGAAGAGAGTACCCTATCAAAGTCAAATTCTTCCAGCAGAAGCAGCCAAAGAAGAAATCCCTTGTGAGAAGACTAAAGATCTTTGAGAAAAGTGATGAAGTAGCTATAGTGCCAAAGAATGAGAACGTGCTAGAGATAGAAGAAACATAGAAGTAAACTAAAACTTAGAAGGATGCCTTATTATTTTGCATCCTTGTATATTTGCACTTTAATTTTATAACTCATGATATAATGAAATGCTTTCTATCTTGCGTAAAATGAAATAAATATATTTTTATAGATTCAAAAGGCAACTTGTTTCACAATGGCTTATAAGTTTGTATTGAACAATATCTTTTTAACAATGTCACTTAATAATATGGGATTCTACAAAGTCTTCATATTTGTGGCTCAAAACTTAAAATTATGGGAGGGAAACAACTCAAATAAGAGAAAGAGCATTTTGTTATTTTTTCGCATGTTGTACCATTGACTTTAAACTTATATCTAGGGGATGTATAGTCTAGAAACTCCAAGATATCCCTTATATCCTCTAGACTTCAATTGGAAGTAACATTTACCTCATTTGCTTCTCCATGTGGTATAACTTGTACCTTAAGTTTAAAAGGCATGCAATCTATATCAAAATCCAAGGAAACTCAAGTACCCAATCTAAGTTTGTATCTCTTGTAATCAAAGCCCAAAGCAAGAGTTTGAGAGATATCGTAAAATAAAGCCAAAGATTGGAGGCATAGATTAGACCTTAGAATATCGCCCTTATGGTCATACTCTCTAGATTTCCAAAGCCTTTCTTTCATGTTGTCCAAATCCTCTTTCGCCGAATTTCTACTTAGCTAAGATACCTTTGTCCTTTGTAAATGTGCTATTGAAGCAAGCCACAAAGATATGTAAGGATACAAACCATGATAAGCATACTCTTATTGAGATCCTTTCAGCCATGATGGATTTTAAAATATCTTGAGATATTTTGAATTTAAAACATTGCATTATTTCCTTGTCAAGAATCTCCCAAATTAGAGATGAAAGATGGTGTAATGGCAAATCCTTGATATGTGCATACACACTCTAGAGGGAACCACATACTATATATAATATATAAAAACCCTACCCTCACTAAAAAAACCCATAATTTAATCAACATAGATAATATCTATGGGACACTGTATGAATCACATTGAAAGTTTCACTTAGACTTTCCATAAGTTGCCATTCAATACTTATTAACAAAAATATGTCTACAACCAAGAATTCATTATTAGTACTTGCTCAAATTTAAAAAATATTACATAGGTTATTCAACTAAATCTTACAATGTGTTTGCTATTCGTTTGGAGGCAAGTGCATATCCTTGGCCATGTAAACATATTGCACTTTGAAAAACTACCCTTCAGGTATAATTTTGAAGGGAATGGTACGTCCCTTCTAATGATGTTTTATATCCTCTTGTTTTCTTCTTTTCACCTTGTGAGCGCCCTTGTAAGAGGGCAGCATGGTAATCGAATTGTTTATGCTAAAGTTTTTGGGCTCCCAATTTTCATCTACTCCCTGGCTATACGTGGTGCAAGAGTTTACTAAACAAGAAAGACGCCTTGTGGATGCCATGAAAAGAATGAAGTCATAGAGAAAGAATCTCAAAGAGAAAGGTGAATGATGAACTAAAAAAGAACATCAAGAATGCTAATGAAAATATATTGGGCACCAAAAAGAAATATTAAAATATCTCCTTTTGACTTTCAAAAAAGTGATTATTAACTTTAGATTCCCATCTTTGTCACATCTTTTATCAACTTTTGTAAGTAAATAAGGACTTTGGGACTACCAAGACATGTCAGACTTTGGAGATTTTGATTAAAAATAAGGAGAGGATTAAAAAATGGACTCTACTATCTCCAAAAAAAGAGGAGAAAGAATACCATATTCTTGTATGCATGGTGAACTCTCTTTGACCCTATTCTTAATCCCATGATTAACAAAAGTGTCTTTTTTGGTGTTTCTGGTCCTAATGAACTTTAGATTCTAAAAGTCTCCTAGTTGTCATTCCAATATCAGCTTTGAGGTGACACCATTGTGCTATCATCCCTCAACTTGAACCAAACCACTGTTATACTTGTCTCAAAGAGAGCAAGAAACTAGGGGGAGCGATGCGGTCAATCCCTCTACTCATAAGGTAAAGTCTCGGCTTTGACCCCCCTAAAATGGCACTGATTGGGCTCTATTGACAACACGTTAGAACAATCAATTTTGGACTCTTCCCTGATTGCATATGTAATGCTTGAATTGTAATGAAAGTCTCTTGACGAACCGAGAGACCATCGTGCCTTTAGTGAGACTCATCAAGGATCTAGCCATCAGCATCCCTCTAGGATTTTTAGCCCTTCCTAGATTACCTATGTAACACTCAAATTGTAATGGAAGCCTCTCAATAAATCAAGACCACCGTGCCTTTGGTGAGAACCATCGAGGATCTAGCAACCCACTTCCCTCTAGGGTTTTCTTTAGTTTGATAATTAGTCCTAACACGATTTAATTTTGACAGATAGCAATCAACTTTCTTAATTAACCCTTTAAAATGTTGTTCCTTCATGTATATTATGCAAAAATATGAATACAATTTTAGATATTCTTTTGCAAACAATTACAACCAGTACATTTACCCACACCTTCACTAAGGTGTAATGCAATGTCAGCATTTTGTCCCTTAGAGTAGGACTCATATACAAAGTATCTAGATACTTGTGCATGGGCATAATCCACCAATCTACCCTTATCTAGTATCAGGGCCCTCTGGGAAGACCATCCTGGGGCTCACAAGAGTTAAGGTGGTCCTTGAGGCCCAAGGAATTTATGGCCCCATAGCCCTCTTGGCACCCTCGTTGCCTCCTAGCTTAATGTCCTCCCTATGGAGAGACCTCTCGTATATGGAGCTGACTATAGCACCCATTCTGAACAAGTCTAGTCCCTTGGTGAAGGACTCCGCCACTAGTCTTGGGGGAGATATAAGGGCTATCCAAGGATCCACCCATATGGACACAATATCACTTTTCAAAATCCATAAGCAAGACAACCAGCCTATCACAATTAGAAAACCAAGGATATCATAAACATTTCATCAAAACCAAAATATTTTCCTTTGATTAACCCACAATCTACGACTTATTTCTCTTAAAGTACAATCATATTGACTAATATATAATAGCCCCCTAGTGTTTAGAGTTTCATACCTCTCAATCCTCTTTGTATTTCCCAAAGGTTGTAAGCTTTTTTTTTCCCTAAATAATATAACATGTTGGCATGGACCGCTTTAATATGCAAGAGTAAGGCATATATCTTTACTCCTAGTAGTTTTGTTCTTTAAGAGATAATCATGATTAGTTACTACTAGAGAATTTGTATCTATATCCTAAGGTCCTTATAAGTTGCAATTCTCTCTTAAACACAGAATAACTTAATGATACTCAAGGTGTTGAGATGACAAACTCAGCACGTGGAGACATTGATTATGGATTGCCTAGTTAGAGGGGTCTGCACAACTACACTTAGCATTTCCATGGTGAATATGACTTTTATATGGTCATTGACTTATTACTTTTTATATTTGACTTGTTACACCTACCTATAGCTAGCATAGTATATCTTATCTATACTTTGTGTATATTGTATTGTGCAAGAAAAGAAAGAAGAAAAAATAGAAAGAAAATGTTTGGGTCTCCATCTCTTTTTTGTATCCTTGAATAAGCTTCCTCTTTTGTGTTTTGTGTGTGTTTAATACACTAGCTCAAGTAAGTCTCCCATACCATGCAATTTGTGACACGATATTAGAGCTACACCATTGATAGATGCTGGTTTTGGAGGTTGAAGTAAAGGAGAAGTAAGGATTCAAACAAGTAAGCAATGTGTAAGGAGCTCTCCCATTCTCCCACACTTTCTCTTAGATAATGCCTATGAGCTAAAATCTCAAATTGATGTGTGAGATTTGGTGTGTAAATAGAGCACTTCATATTTTGTACTTTAGATCTTTAGGACTTTTTCACTACTTTTGTGGCCATCTAAGGCCATTTCAGGCCCTGTTTAAGACCCATAAGGTTGCAGACAGAAATGTCAGGGCATAGTGTAATTTTGGTTGTGTCTATTAAAAGTGAATACATAGGTCACAAATTTTAAATCTGTAAGTTTTGAGATATTCACCAAGAAAGTAAACACAATGTTTATCTACAAACAGCTTGTACATTACATGTACTATTGAGCAATTACTGGAAAAGGCTACTTGGTGACAAGGTTGATGTGCACTTGTTGTGAAAGGCTAAAAAAGACTTGCTTATTATTTCATATCAATTTTGTGATAATGGCAGAGAACAATGGAAAACCCATCATTGAGAAGCTAGACAAGAACAACTATATGTTATGGAAATTCTATGTGACAAACTTTCTTATTAGAAAATGTCTCTTTTAGTTTGTTTCAAGTCAAGAAAAGGAGCCAAAACTAAGTAACCCTACCCTACAATTGTAAATGAATTAAAGGCGTGAAAAAAATGGAATGCAAAAGACAAAAAGGTGATATACTGGGTATCTGCAATATTTTTAGTCTGACACTATGTAATAAAGCATAAGTCACCTTAGTCTAGACTAGGCTAGGCTAGGGGATTAAGTATAAAAGGGATAGATGTAACTTGTGAGGGATCCTTTTGCCATTTTAAAGCAATGCATGCTTTGAGGTTCCTTCCTCCCACCATTTAAGAGGGTGCACGCTCTTAGCCACTAAGATATGGGGTACATACCATGTCCCACCTTGACATGAGGTGAGTATTCCTGTTGCAGCTTACATCTATGATTCTTAGCCTTCTATGGCAATACTATTTCATGCTTAGCTACCTTGGCTATGGCTTCCTTGCAAACATGGTGTATTTCTTGTATTTCTTTGCAAGTATGGTGCATTTCATAAATTTTCAATTATATGTCTTGCTGTGATAACTAGTATATTACATTGGTATTAGAGCATGGATTTTGACCCATGTGGCAAGTTGTTTTCATGGTGGATCTAGTACAGGGTAACCGAGAGGCAAAAATTTGGTCATTGAGCTTACACAGTTTAAACCCTAACTAGTGGAAGTGTTCTTTAGCAAGTCGGGACCAAGTTGGTGGAATTTGAAGGAGTTTGGAAGGAAAAAAAATGGTGGGCTCAAGGCCATTTTAGCAAGCCGTGGTCCATTTAAAGGTCATTTTGAGTCTTCTTGGATAAAAGGATAAGTTAATTTTGAGAATCAGACTTTCTCTCTCCTCTTCTCAAGCTTTTCTCCAAGAATCCATTGCTTCCACTGCTTCAATCTTTCTCCAATTATCATTACTCTCTAATGAGACACTAGGGCTTGATTCTTTATGCCACAAGCTTCATGTAGAGTAGTCTATTGCTTAGCTTAAGTAAGTTTCATCCTCCAAGACAAGAGGAGCAGTTTGCACAAATTGCGCTAATTTCAACCTCTCCTCCTCCATGACAATTTCAGCTATAGGGCTACTTGCAATGGATTACTCCAAGCTTCTACCAAGATTACTCAATCTCAACAAGTGATCAGTGACATCTCTCACCTTCTTAATCATTCTCAAGCTCTCCAAACCCTGGCTATGGCAAATTTATGACAACAATGAGTTTTTTCTAAAATTTCTTCAAAGTATCATAGGGCTTTTGTTCTATCAATCATCCTTGAGCTTCTTTAACACTCATAGAACCAAGATTGAAGATTTCTTGCAAGATTAGAGCACTTCTACCCTTGAAATGATTCAAAATAGGGCATCCACTTGAATTTTTAGAATTTTTGAACATTGAAGGATGTTATTATAGGGTTTTTGGTTCTTGATGCATCCTAAAGCTTCTATGCACGGGATTATATCAAGAATTTGTGGTCTTGCTTCAATATTGCAAGGATAGGGCTTCTTCTTGGCATTGCAAGTGTATGGGCAGCATATGCAAGCTTATGTGCTTCAATGGAAGAGCTCTCTATCAATGATTGAAGTCTTCTACCCTTTTGGATGCTTATCCTTGATTCCCTTTCAAATTTCCAGCCACATTTGGGCTACAAGGATCACTTCTATCAAAGCTTTTGGATATTTGAGCTTTCTTGAAGGAAAATTGGAATCTATGAGTGACATATTCATCATGGGGATTGCAATTTGAGGATATTCTTGGCTACATCAAGCGGGAGATCAATAATTTCAAGTATCAAATGGTAATTGGAGTTTCCATAATCATCTTCCAACAATAAAAGAGGTATTTCTAAATTTCACTCTTAATCCCTTTAATATCCAATTGCTTACGCCATCTAATTGTTGAAAATGGAGAATTAAGAGTAGTCCCATTTAAGAATTACCATTTGATTGCATTTAGACCCAACTTAGGACTGAATCATGTTGTGCTGAATTCTTTTCATCTATCTCAAAAAAAAAAAAAAAAGCAAAAGCCAATTGTTAATAATCTCCTCCATTTGTTGGACACTTTATGCCTAATCCTTACCTTGAATGCTTGATGGATTGAATGCAATTTGGCTCAGAGTAGAATCAAGTGGTAAGTGGAATAAAATTGTAAAGCAGTGAGTCACTGCTATAAGTATTCCTTACCTATCCCCATTTCAATTCCAACCTTATTCCATTTCCGTTCTTGCATATCATGAAATGGAAAATTTTTTATTAAGCCATGTATATCACACATTGATTGTTAGAAAACTAGCCTTGCCATGTATATTTCGATCGAGGAAAAGGGTTGGGAGCCAGATGAGATAACAAGATAATAGAGAGGCGACCCTCCCTTGCTATTTAAGACTCCGTTGGGGTGCACAACTTGGCCCGGAAGGAACTTTGCACACCTTCTAGAGTTTCAAAGCCCATTTAGGTGCCCGTCCTGCCATTTTATCCCTCACCACAGGTGGTGGACCACGGAACACCACTTGGGAAAGAGTGGATGCTGATTTGAAGACTAGTGGTATCAAACAGGGCAATTTGTGACATCCTTGAATAGATATACAGGCCTTTCCAACATGTACCTATCAATTGCAAGTGTTTCCTGGATACCTACAGGTGCCCTACAGCCCATCACTAATCTATTAGTTGTTTTGGGGGTCTACAAGTACTACAAGACCCATTTTAGAGTGAAACGGGGTTTCCACAAGGTATTTCATGGAGGTAATACTTCTAGACCAAACTCTTTTGGAAGAGATTCAATGAATAGAGATTCTTGGAGACAATCATCTCTTGGGCAGCACTCCAACAATTTCCAACCAACTTATGATGAAAGGGAGTACAAAGAAAAGATTACCATTTCCAACTTCAAGGGGGATAATGCATCTCCAACGGAGTGGAAAGAATGAGTAAACAAATTAGAGATGTACTTCACACTTTTCCCTCGCTGTGATGAAACGAAGATCTATTTTGCGGCACTCCATCTTGAAGGTTACGTGCATACATGGTGGATATATATGCAAAGAGTTTTTCACAATTTTGCTTCTTGGGAGGATTTTAAGAAGGCAACGTTGGAAGTGTTTGTCTCTCCAATGGAGAAAGAAAGATTGCAAAGAAGATGGTATGGTCTTCAACAAAGGGGTGTGTCCATTTGTGATTACTCTAATATGTTCTTTAATCTTTCTATGTACATTGAAGGGATTGATGATTTGGCCAAGTTAAACAAATACATATTTGGTTTAGATTCATCCCTCTCTTCGGAAGTAGGTTCAATGCAGCCCAAGACAATTCATGAAGCCATTTTATATGCTGAAAGGTATATGCAAAAATATAGAAGAGAATCAATGGGGGTTTAGCAAAAAAGTGCAAGGTATTCATTACCTAATCAAAGCTTCAAGGGAGCACATTTCAGCTAGCAAGGGATGTTTATAGGCATGAAGGCAAGGGAACTAGTACCTACAGTAGTAATTACAGCAAGTTGCCTACATATCCAACAGTCTATGGATCAAAACCAAGTGGAGAAAATGGTTTTAGACCAATGGTTGAAGCAAAACAGAGCTTTGCAAGGGCTGAAAATGCACAAAAGGAATCTCAAAACAACACTTACAGCAAAGTCCTTTCAAATGAACAAATAAGAGAAATGAGGGACAAAGGGTTATGTTTCAAGTGTGGAGAAAAGTGGGCACAAGACCATAGGCTAAAAATGCAAATCCAAAAATAGCAAGCTTAACTTTGTCATCATCGATGAGCCGGATGAGGATGAAAGTGAAGAGGGCAATGTATTTCATGTGGAAGCAAACCCTATGGTTGAAGAAATGCATGATGAGAATGAAGGAAATAATGATGAATTTTATGATATTGTGGACAGTTTTCCTTTTGATCTGGGCGGTTCTTTATGTGCAATCTTTCATGATGCATGGACCAGTTGTAAAGGAGGAAACACCCTTAGACTTGAGGGGCTGATCAGTGGTAGAACGGTTCACCTTTTGATTGATACGGGCAGCACCCATAGCTTCATTAATACCAAATTTTTGCATGGGTTGAGATTTCTTCCTCAACAAATGCAAGTGCCGTTGAAGATTCAAGTGGCTAATGGAGCTTATGAATCAAGTAATGAAGTATGCTTACACACTCCTGTGAGGAAGATGAATGGGTATTTTTGAAGGTTTCCAAGTCACGTTATTCTTCTCTTAAAGGAGGACACAACAAACTTGCTCATAGGTTTTATGGTCCTTATTGTATTGTCAAGAGAGTTGGGGATCTTGTTTATCAAATAGATTTACATTCAACCACAAGAATCCATAATGTCTTTCATGTGTCTCAGCTTAAAAAGTATGTGGGTCCTCAAATTCAAGTTCTTAAAGAACTACCTCCCTTGGATGATGATGGTTTGATCATATATGAGCCCGAGAAGATTATTAGCAAGCGGGAAAGGGTTCTAAGGAACCATATTCTTGTGGAATACCTAGGCAATGGAAGGCTTTGCCTATTGAAGAGTCTTCATGGCAACAAGCATCAGATTTGGAACAATTTTCATGGCTTAAGCAAGAGGCAGTTCCTAAACAGGGTAGCAAATAGCTTGTTGTATCAAATTTCTGTGTAAAAGTAAATTTTTTCATCGGTATCAAAATTCAATTTTGAAGGCATGGTTGGATACTACATGTTGTCCTCTACATTTCTATATCTCGCATGTGAAAATCAGCCACTTCTAGCTCAAGATATGGCCAATTTTGTACTACATCCTGTTTTGGACAATTTATAGTAGTATGTTCCATTTATATGATCCTTTTTCATCAACTTCTTTGATCTTCATCAACATGGATCTTCATTACATCATGATTCCAAATTATTCAAGCCATCTTTGTAATCATCTTTATAATTTGTTCCCAATTCAGCTTTGAGCACAAAGCTCTTTTAGGCCGGGATGGCTTGTAATAAAGCATAATTCACCTTAGTCTAGACTAGGCTAGGGGATTAAGTATAAAAGGGGGAGATGTAACTTGTGAGGGATCTTTTTGCCATTTTAAAGCAATACATGCTTTGAGATTCCTTCCTCCCACCATCTAAGAGGGTGCATGCTCTTAGCCACCAAGATATGGGGTGCATATCATGTCCCACCTTGACATGAGGCGATTATTCATGTTGCAACTTACATCTATGATTCTCAGCCTTCCATGGAAATACTATTTCATGCTTAGCTACCTTGGCTATGGCTTCCTTGCAAACATGGTGTATTTCTTTGCAAGTATGGTGTATTTCATAAATTTTCAATTATATGACTTGCTATGAAAACTAGTATATTACACACTATTTATAATAAAACTCCCATAGTTGTAGTTCAAGAATGACCCCGGAAGAATGCTTTATAAGCAAGAAGCCCGATGTGTCACACTTGAAAGTATTTGGCATTGCATATATCCATGTGCTAGATGAGTTGTGAAAGAAGCTTGTTCCAAAGATTGAAAAATATATTTTCATTGGATACTCTTTAAAGTAGAAATAGTATCACTAATATAGCCCTATCATAGGTGAGTTTAGAGTGAGTAATGATGTTATTTTTTATGAGATGAGTAGTTGTTGGTATGCATCTAATGGTGATGCATTTGATAATGGTGATGATCATGATAATTATGTGCAAAAAAAGAAGTAAGAACGATGGAGCATTAGGGGACCAAAAACATCATTTGATACTACATCTATAGTTAGCCCTTGGTTTGGGAAACTGATGAGTAGTCCCACATCTTCAAGTGCATTTATTAAATTACACAAAAGACAAAGGGAAGAAGTGTCAGATTGTAATGATGCATCTACTAGTCATTTTGGGATTTGATGGAGATTCCAGTGGCACCAGGTATACAGAGAGCACATGGTAATGTACAAGCTCCATTGTCATATGATAAAGGTGGTTGAGGATGGTGAGCCCACTTGTTTTCAGGATGTTGTTGGTCATGTTCATTGGGATGCAACAATGGATGAGAAAATGGTTGCATTAAAGGCTAACAAGACTTGGAATCTAGTACCATTGCCTAAGGGAAACAAATCTATTGGCTATAAATGGGTCTATAAATGAACCATAATGTAAATGGTTCTGTTAGTTGGTATAAGACTAGGTTGGTTGCAAAAGACTATGCTCAACTATATAACGTAGATTATGAAGAAAAATTTAGTCTAATTGCTAGGATGGAAACTATTAGATATGTGATTGCTTTGGCAATAGCGGAAGGTTGAAGTTTATAGAAAATGGATGCAAATAATACATTCTTGAATGGTGAATTACAAGAAGAGGTTTACATGGAGCAGTCATCATGTTATGAGGATTTAGAGCATCCCATGTATGTATCCATAGATGGGTTGAAACAAGCATCTCTAGAGCATGGTCTAACAAGATCAAAGAGTATCTTGTCAATATTAGCTTTTATGTTTTTGATGTTGATCACTCACTTTATGTGAGAAAGGGAGATGCAAGTTTGGTCATCATAGTCATTTATGTGGATGCCTTGATTATTAAAAGTGACAATAATAGTGACAATAGGATTACTAAAGTGAAGGACCTTTTGGAGAAGAAGTTTGATTTAAAGGATTTGTGTGAGCTAAGGTACTTTCTTGGTACTAAGGTAATCAAATGTGATGATGGTATATGGTTTTCCCAAAGGGAGTATGGATTGGACATATTGCCCAAGTATGATATGACAACATGTAAGCCTCTTTTAGTACCATTGGAGAAAAATGTGAAGTTGAGTGCTGATATTAGGGATGAGATAGAAGACCCTACTATGTTTTGGAGGATAGTAGAGACTTGGATCTATATAAATATCACATACACTTAGCATGCCAATGGTCATTATGGCTTTTACAAGACCAATAGTCAAGTACAATGCTTTATAGAAGCTCCATAGGTAGCATTCTGCACCACTATACTTTTGGGATTCAGGACCTCTTCCTAGACTGCTAGTATTTTCCTTGCCCACTACTCCATACAAAGAGGTTGTCACAAGGGTGTGATTGTATATTTCTCAACAATGGAGTGTATCTTTGACACCTTTGACTTATGGGACTTTACTACTACCCAAATCCCTTGTCCAATGCAGGATCCTTGAATTGGGTCCACGATGGACCAAGCTGTCCTTTGGGATCATCTTAACTCTAGAGCTCAAGTCTTTATCTTCATCATGAGTTTGCATGATTCTATCCTTGTGGGGATGTTTACAGCGATGTGTGTCTTTCACTCAAAATATGCATTCAGTCAGTGTTTTTGGGCATTGTTGGTAGTAATCGGCTAGTTTTAATATTTTTTGCCTATTTACATTACTCTCCCACTTGGCTACCATCATTCACTTATTATCTTCTACATGTTTTAGCACAGTCTAACATTTAGGGATTCTCCTCCATGTTCTAGTGCTACCTTCCACAATCATCTTGATCCTGTGCCCTCGCTATGGACTTGGACTGCATGCAGTCCTCATTATATTCATATCATCCTTTTGGAGTATAGTGCAACTATTCTTTTTCCATTCTCTTCTTTCTTGTAGTCTTTCTTTTCCTTTCTCTCTCCCTACTTGTGTCCCTCTTCCATTGTGCACTCTCACAACCCTTCTACTAGATAGACCTTTTCAAGAGACAAACTTTCTTATGCCATCTCTTGCATGAAGAAAGGGAAAGCTCCTAGCTAGATGGAATCCCCACTATTTTTACACTATAATTTGAGAGTATTGTAGTGATAATTTATTTAAGCTATTGAGTACAATGTGTAGTAGTGTGGGGTAACTGAATTCTAAGGAGAATTAGGGAGTCAATGTCATATCTAAGAATGATTTGAGGAGAAAACCTAGCCACTTTTTCCTACTAACAATGTTGAATTCGCCATATAAATTGATGGCTAAGGAAAAAGATTGAACAATAAATTGTATCTTTCTGAAACTACTTAATAAGATTCAGTATGCCTTTGTTCATTCTAGGAAAATCCATGATGTGATCGTCAATAGTATTATTGGGATTGATAGAGCAATGACGAGTGGGGGCTAATATCCTATAAACATGGACTTAGATAAAGCAAATGACAAGATCACTTGGGAGATCATCTTGATGGTATTACAATGGTGTGGCTTTGGGTAGAACTTTTGCAAAATGGTCCCTATCTTTCTTTCTAATGCTATAGTTGTAATCACCATAAATAGAACATTTCACTATTGCATTTGAATTGAAAAGATCTATCTAAGAAGGGTGTTGTCCACTTGTTTTGCTTCTTTTTGCTCTGGTCACACAATCACTTTTGGAGCAAATTGTTTACAAGATTCAAGCTGGTTTGATTAAAGGTCTCCCCTTATCAAAAGGCCACTCATGGAAATTCCAATATTGTAGTAGTTGAAAGCTCATCCATTTCTAAGCTTCTAAGAACCTATGATGATTTTGCTAAAGCCTTTGGATCTTTAATCAACAACTTAGAGAAGATTGATGTCCTCTTGTTCAATTGAAATGAATGTAATCTACCTACTACTCCTAATAGTTATCAAGCTTTAGCATCATTGGGAAGGGCCAAATATTTAGATACTTGGGGGTTCCCATTGGGCTGGGAGTTAACATGTCTCAAAGGTTTGAGTGGTTAATGCATAAGTTTAGTGAAAATATTAGGAAGAGAAGTAGTCTCAAGCTTGGTCTTGTTGGTGAAATTGTAGTCCTCAAGATGATTATTACCCCATAATGATATTGAATACCACTATCTTCCCCCATAATGATATTGAATGCCACTATCTTCCCCTTTGTATGAATCCCTTGGAAGAAGCTAAAGTTTTTCAACTCCTATTACACATCTAATGGTGAAAGCACGGTGATCATTTTAATGAAGAGATGGAGAGCATAAGCATTACAATGGAGTAGTCAAGATTCCATGTTTATATTGGAACTTAGTATGGCATTACAAAATTTAAGAGAAAGAAGATTAGGTCTCTCCTTGCGGAGCATAGGCCTGGATCAAAATGAAAGAGAGAATAGGAAGAGTGAATTTATTGTAGACATCATGCTCCATCTTCTTCATCACCTTCTCTCACATCTCCTCCACCCCTCTTCAATCTCTGCCCCTCGACTCTTTTAAGCCTAACTTGTGTGAAGGGAAAACTCACCAAAATTGAAGAATATCTAGGGAACCTATTTGGCATGGTGCAAGCCAACAAGCAACATCCTCCTCACACAAGAAAATGCAACATGACATAGACATCAAGGGAGATGGAAAAAAAGAACAACAAGAAGAAGAACATGGTGAATAATAGGCATCACAGTCCTTCAACAACTACTCCTCTCCTGGTCCATGGTGTCTCGTGAATCTCCTTGATAGCCTTCTCTCCTCCCTCAACACCCTACATCTATACCTCCCATGATGTGACAATCCCCTCCATTGTCCCCTACTTTGTCTCCTCTAATGGCCACATCAAAACCTGATCCAGATTATCATCTTCCTTCCGCTATAGTTATTAGCGGGGACACCCATAATGGATGCACCCTGGCCATGCCTACGACAATCATAGAAGCAATAGGATGGGCATTCAGATCAAAGGTTGTGTTTTCTCTAAAAATTTAAGGTTTCATCAACAATCAAATCGTATGATGATCATGGTATAGGAAATAAGAAGGGTCATTGAATGAAAAGAAGAAGAAGAAGAAGAAGAAATTGGAGCAATTTTAGCCAACCTCTTCCACAACATCCCGTTTGTCATTGGAAACCCTCATCGGCATGTCAATCTTTTCCTCCACCTCTTGCGCCCTCATCCACACAACTTGCCTTCCAAATGTAGAAACAAAATAAAGATAATGGTTTGTTTTGTTTTTCAAAAAACCCCTTTGGAGCTACGTGGTGGAGGGAGCCATTCTTCTTCCCTCATTGTGGGATTGAGAAGTTGTTCTTGTAATGCCTTATTGAAGACAAAACCCTATCCTTTGAAGAATAGTATATCTTTTTAGTATGGGAGTGATTGAGATAGGAGTTCCCTTTCTCTAGTAGTCATGGATTTGGAGTCCCATACCGTACTGTGGCTAAGCCTTGTTATTGAAGTAGTTTTACTAACAATTTTGGAAGTGTCATCTATGTATGACAAATCACTATTAACACCTATGTATTAACATCAATGTGAGAGTACCCATGCGCCAAGGGTATGACTTACATTTGGATGTTCATAAGATCATTATATTCTAGTCAATGGAATTGAACAATCCTAAACTCAAACAATGCTATTAAAGTGTGTCACAAATAATGTGAAACAAAGTAACAAGAAAGGCAAGTAGCTCATCAATACCTTTTGCACACCTTATCATTTTACACTACATAGTACATTTATACATTTGGAACACCTTTTCATTTCACGACACATTTAGTATATAGCTTGATGGGTATCTAATTAGCTCATTTATACAATCCTTATCATTTCAAACTACATATTGCATTTTAGTTATACCATTTTCATGAACAACCTACAAATAACTCAAAAAATGAAACAAAAAACATAAGAAATGTATTTAAAAATGCACCAAGCTTGATGAGTAGTCAAGCAAAAACAACTAGGGTGTGTATAGTTTTTAAACCATAACAAATATCAAATAACCATATGGTCCTCTTAGTCTTATACACATCCTACAAAAGAAATATAAATCCCCAAGAAGTCAAATAGGACATTGTTGCACGCCAAAGTAATAGAGAATTATCATGTGTCTCTTTCAACATCAAGCATGAAGAGTAGCCAAGTACCAACATGGTTTTCTCAAAGCGAGTAGGCAAGTAGAAAAAACCATGGATATTCTATTTATAGCAAATAGACCATGCATTAAGGGCATGTCTTACGTGTGGTCATGTGCGTAGCACAAATGTATTCTAGTCAATGAGAAGAAACAAAATAAGGCTCTTAAAACATGTCTCTATTCATGTTAAAGGATTCAACCTTGCAACAAGATTTTCTTAAAGATCTGCATTTCTTGCCAAAATGATAAAATAGCGCATTAACTTCAAATAGTCATTTATTACCACGTGTGGCCTTGTATGTACACCTTTGCATGATCAAGGTACTAATAACTCCAACAATAAAACCAAATAAATGAAACATGTATTTGAAAAATCAATCTTATTATAAAAGTAATGATTATTAAACATACATGAATGTTTGATGGAATGAATGCTCAAACAAGCATTATCACAAGTGCCATAGAGGACTCACACTTCTTAAACATACCAATATTCAAATGCTTTTACTAGTGTAGCACACATACTTTGAAATACATTTGAAATAAACATGAAGGCACATTTGTTGCACCCCTTTCCTTTACCTCAAGAAATAAGGGTCACCATGCTTTGTCTACTTCTTCATCTATCTTTCCCAAACCTCCCTCCCCCTCCCCTTTCCCTCACAAACAAAATGTTCACTTCTATGGCCTATTAATGTGCTTTTTCACTATCATTGTACCCAAGTGAAATGCACATTCATTGAAACTTTCAAATATAAAGAGGACCATATATTAAAATGCTATGATGAAATAAATAATCCCATGGCATAAATACCTGACAATGCATATTGGCAAAAAGAAGAATTGTAGAATCATGGTGACAATTAAAAACTATCAAACATTGATACCAAGTACACATTCTCCATTTCCCTCAATTAGTGTATACTTGATTCTTAAGATGGGTCCTATGGAGCCAACAAAACTACACCAGTATGATGTTCTCAATCTTGTGCTTCAACATAAAACAACTCAAAATAATATTATGTTTTAGCCACAAAATAGTTGTTATCTAGCATTCTTTCAAGATCAATGTAAAGCATTGCGTATCATTTGAGAAAGTATTTTGACACAAATGGAAAAACAAGATAAAAAGGTGACATTTTAAGAGAAATTACATTAATGTTGAGCGGATATAATAACATGTTATCATTTCGATTTGTTGGCACACGTGCATGTACATGAAAGAGAAATCAAACTTCGCACAAAAAACAATTAGAGAAATAGAGAGGTGATTACCAATTGTTGAAATTTATGGCAACTACAAATTCCATGACCTAGGAGGGTGAGATGAACATAGAAGCATGGGTCGAATGCTAGCTAGGTGTGCAGTCCTAATATTGATGTTGATGAAAGTCGGGACCATTGGAGGAGTAGGTTACTCGAGGGGCTACGCCTAAACCGGTTGCTAGAGGGGCTTCCCCCTATATGGAGATAGTTGCTTGAGGGGTTGCACCTAAACTAGTTGCTAGAGGGGCCTCCCCTACATGGAGGTGGTTGCTAGAGGAGAATGCTAGGTGAAGTAGCTCGTTATAGAGCATACCATGTGGAGGAGGAGCTAGGGGACTGAGCACAAAGATGGAAGTGCAAAGCCAAGGAGCTATAGCTAGAGTCAGAGAGTGAGTTAGAAGCATAGATTCAAGCACGTAAAGTGGGTGAGGACACATAGAACCAAGGGCTAAGTTTAGAGACAAGGGGTTGAGCATAGAGAGAGAGAAGGTGCCATAGAGCATGCTAGGTGGAGGAGGTACTAGGCAGTTGAGTGCAAAGTCAAAAGCATAATCCGAGGGGGTGAGCTAAAGTCCAAAGCACAAGGCTAAGGAACAGAGAGGGTGAAAATGCATAGATCCAATGGCTAAGTCTAGAGCCTCGAACTATGTACACATTTGGATGGAGCACATTCTCTAGCGATGGGTGCAGAGATGGATGCAGATGTGGAGATGGATGCAAGGAGTTGTATGCAAGATGCACACAAAGGAGGTGAAGATGCCCAATTCATAGTTAGTCACGTCAAAAAGTATTGGAGACTCACCCAGTTAGTCACATCAAGTTGGTGGCAAAACCGCTGCGAGGGGGGATAAAATCTAATAATTCTACATTAAGACTATCTACATAAAGGGCCCACAAATTGATGATCATCCCTCTAAATTTTTTACTTCCAAGTTTAAAACTTTGGGCTGAGTTTAAATATAAGGTTTTGTTTACTACCCATACAAATCGACGATCAAAGTTCGCTTCCTCTGATCCTATGTATCCTTGGTCATGGATCTCGATTCCCTAGGGTCTTAGAGACCCTGTGGGAGATAGTGTTGAGGCCCACTCCTTCAAAGATAGATCTTGCAACATACTAGGGCTATCGAGCCTTCTAGGGCGTGACATTTCCTTCAACGTGACCTTTTGTAAGTACCTAAATGTATATCTAAACTAATGTCATTTCTATGTAATACTTCATTCTACTAGCTGATGTCTCACAATGTGTAGGTGATTTGTGAGACATGTGACACAAAGACCATTTTTCTTGAGAGGAGAGCAAAGTCAAGCATTGATATGACATGCAGTTTTTGGTTGTCACCTTTGGTGAGGGTGTAGATACATAGGAGAGGGAGCACACCCACAAAGAGCATGGCCGTTCCCCTCAGCATTTTGACTCTGATATAGAGGCTCATAGTGAAGACGGCTTTGATGACGATGATGGTGGCACAATCTAAGTCACACTTTCATGTATTAGCTAGCTCATTGGCCATTTCAAGAGTTTTATTTCATTTATTAGATGGCTATTCATGTATTATTCTACTATGACTTTATATACATGTGACACTATTATGATATGATATTGTTTCAAGTCATACTCTAGTGTCAACTTGTGTTGTGTTCTCGATCTTGCATTCTTGAACTTGCATCGTGTTCCCAAACTTGATTCTCCAACTTCAGTGAGAGAGAGAGAGAGAGAGAGAATTCTAATCTTTTTTAAAGAAAAAAGATAGGTATTGCTTAATTAAGGCAAAAGGTAGATGTTGCTTATGTTATGGTCACCAATTGGCATATATGCCACATCATTTTACAAACATTGCATAAGTGATAAACACAAGTGATGCTCATAGTTATGCCATTTTTATATCTTTTATGCAAATTGCATAGGTAAATAGATCAATAAATTGACCCAACAATGACATTTTAGTCAACTATTTGATGAAATTAAAAAATCTTACAACACCTCTCTAGGTAGAAAGAATCTCCCCACTTGAAGATAGATTTCATAAAGACAAAACCTCAAATATAGTTACTTGATCAAAAGGATATAATATTTTCTCCATTAGATAGTTGTAGAGGAAAGTAATTTGCCCCTTCACACCCTTGGATGGTTTTAGAAGGATATTCCAAAAAACATTGCTCCTATACATGTCTCCTAATTGATACCATAAAATGAACAAAAAATCAGTAATGCTTGCAGTATCCTTATGGGGCTAAATGGTTAAAGGAAAAGTATCTAGGAAATTATAGGGGCCAAGGATCTAGGCACAATAGCTCTATAGTGAGAAATAGTTTATCATTTAAGACAAGTTTGACGAGTATAAAAACTAAAGTATACTAGCATGATTAAAGAAAATAGTTTCACTTAATCACATAGCTCCTAGAAAGTCTAGCATAGAGAAAAAATAGCTTACTCTTGCACAACCTTTGATCTAGGAGAAAACCACATTACATAGATAACATTGTTCTTATATGTGACAACTCATCAATGCTAAAATGTCAAATAGAAATCAACAACACTAATAGTAATAACCTTGTTGCTACCATTTGTCAAGGCAACACAAGCCTCACGGCATTGCCAAGTTTTCATAATAATGATGGCTTGATAATGTTGGAAATAGCTTCATCTTTTCAAAGCTTGCTAGTGCATAAACTCACAGATAAATTTATCAAGGTTCAAAATTTATGAGAAAATGTAGTTCATGTGTTTGCAAGGGAGGTACAATTTTCTACTTGTCTCTTTTAAAAATGTGGATAGGAGCAACTAAAAAATTTGGATAATGTCACTACATGATCCACTCCTATTGTTCAACATCCCTCTATGCTCACATGAAACATGTGAGACACATTGTGAATGTCAGTTTTCTCCATGATAGATAGATGCAACAATAGAATTACCTTTCTCTATATTGTCTCTACACTCAGTGAGTTTACAAGTTTACAATGCCAACAAATAACTTAGGCTTGAAAGACCTTATTCCTCTTTGAGAAGAACATACCCCCACTATAGCATGTGAGCTTACAGGGGACACAATATTTGTCTCTAGCAATAACCTTGATCTTTATAGGTCTTCCATCTCTACCAAGGGGATTGTTGATACCCTTAGCAACATGCTATACATTAGGAGCTATCCCATTGTCAAGAATCATGTGATGGGGGGATTTGCTTGAGTTGTTGCGCCAAACACACCACTATATACACAAGAGGAAGCTCACTCAAGCACACAAGAAGAGAGATGGAGGCCAAAAAGTTTTCTTGCTTATTTTTCTTCTTCTTCCACACACTATACAATGTACACAAAGTATAGATAAGATACAACATAAAGGAAAGTGGCCTTCTAAGTCAAACAATGCATAACCGACTACACTAATCGACTGGCATTATACCTTTGCTAGCTATAGGTACGTGTAATAAACTAAATATAATAAGTGCTAAGTCAGTGGCCATGTGAGTATCATAATGACCACCAACGTGCTAAGTGTAGACGTACGAACTCATCTAGCCAGGCGGTCCATCATC
Organism: Lygodium microphyllum; assembly: GCF_053477565.2. NCBI lineage: Eukaryota > Viridiplantae > Streptophyta > Polypodiopsida > Schizaeales > Lygodiaceae > Lygodium > Lygodium microphyllum. Next base: position 137,695,558 of record NC_141147.1, read on the forward strand.
AATGTCCGTATGTGTTGAGCTTGCCATCTCAACACTCCCCCTCAAGCTCAATTCTATCTCTGCAACTCCAAGTAAGCTTCAGAACTTTCGAAGCTTCTATGCACCCAATACCTTTGTGAAAATGTCAGCTATCCGATCCTGTGTGCTGACATATACCAAGTCAATCTCTCCTGCAAGTACCTTCTCTCACACAAAGTGGTAGTGCACCTCTATGTGTTTTGTCCTAGTCTGGAACACTGGATTCCTAGCTAGCTGTATGTTGCTCATGTTGTCACAATGAATGACAACTCGACCATCTCCCTACACTTCCAAATCACCTAATAACTTTCGCAACCATACCACCTCACATGCTGTCATAGCAGCACCTCTATACTCAGCCTCTGTACTCGATAAAGCAATTGTAGGTTGCTTTTTGTTGCTCCATGTAACTGCTAAACTACCAAGGGAAAACATGAAACCACTTGTAGATCTTCTGTCTGACATGCTACCAGCCCAATCTGCATCTATGTATCCAAAGACCTATATGTCCTTACCTGCCTCATAAAAAAGTCCATAATGTAAAGTGGACTTCACATACCTCAATATACGTCTAATCGCATCTAAATGAGGCTTTCTAGGCATCTACATAAACTGACTGACAAGGCCAACAGCATAGCTCAAGTCTGGCCTTGTGATAGTCATGTAAATCAAACTCCCTACTATCCTCCTGAACATAGTAGGGTCTTCTATCTCATCCCCAATGTCAGCACTCAACTTCACATTTTGCTCCAATGGTACTGAAAGATGCTTACATGCTGTCATACCATACTTGGATAGCATATCCAAGCCATACTACCTTCGGGATAGCCATATACCATCATCACATCTGATCACCTCAATACTAAGAAAATATCTCAGCTCACCCAAATCTTTCATCTCAAACTTCTTCTTCAAGAAGTCCTTAACTTCAATAATCCCATTGTCACTGTCATCTGTAATAATCAAGTCATCCACATAAATGACTATGATGACCAAACCTGCATCTCCCTTTCTCACATAAAGTGAGTGATCAGCATCTGAAATACAAAATCCAATACTGACACGATACTCTCCAATCTTGTCAGACCATGCTCTAGGTGCTTGCTTTAGCCCATAGAGGGCCTTCTTTAACCTACACACATATATGGAATGCTCTAAATCCTCATAACCTGCTGGCTACTCCATATACTTCTTGCAATTCACCATGCAAGAAGGCATTCTTAACATCCATTTGCTGCAAACTCCAACCTTTGGCTGCTGCCAAGGCAATCACACACCTAACAGTTATCATCCTAGCAAGTGGACTAAATGTCTCTTCATAATCTATGCCATATGTTTGAGCATAGCCTTTTGCAACTAGCCTAGCCTTATACCTACTAACTGAACCATCTGCATTATGCTTGACTTTGTAAACCCACTTACAGCCAATAGCTTTCTTACCCTTAGGTAAGGGTACCAAATCCCAAGTCTTATTGGCTTCTAATGCAACCATCTCCTCATCCATTGCTGCATCCCAATGAGCATGACCAACAACATCCTCAAAACAAGTGGGTATCCTCAACTAGTTTCACCATATAAGCATAATGGTGAGTTGCATAACCTTCAAAACCAAATCTTTTAGCAGGGTATGTTATCCTGCTAGATCTGCATACTATCGGATCACTCAATGGAGCCTTTACATTACTATGAGCTCTCTGTACACTTGGTGTCCTGACTGAATGAATACCAACCTCAACATCCAAACTCTCTGAACCACTAGATTCTCCATCAAATCCCAAACGATTGATAGATGCATCATTACTATCTAGCACTTTCATATTTCCTTTGTCCTTTCCTGCAACACTTATAAATCCACTTGAAGATGTAAGGCACCTTAGTCTCCCAGACCAAGGGCTCATTGTAGGTATAGTACCAAATGATGTTTCTGGTCCACTAAGACTCTGTGATTCTTGTTTTTCTTTTTGCACATAACTGTCATGATCATTATCATCATCTAATACATCACTAGCAAGTGCATACCAGCTACCCATATCTCATCGAAGATAGCATCCGTGCTCACTCTGAACTCACCTGTAGCAGAGTTATAACATCGATACCCTTTCTGCTCTAAAGAGTACCCAATAAAAATACAGTTTTCAGTCTTTGGATCAAGCTTCTTCCGTAGCTCATCTAGCACATGAACATATGCAACACATCCAAATACCTTTAAGTGTGATACATCGGGCTTCTTGCCAATAAAGCACTCTTCAGGAGTCATCCCATGAATTGCAACTATGGGAGTTCTGTTCATAATGTAGACAACAGTATGGACAGCCTCAGACCAAAAATGTTTGGGCATATTCTTTTTAGCCATTAATGCCCGTGCAACTTCTGCAATATACCTATTTTTTCTTTCTGCAACCTCATTTTGCTGTGGGGTATACCTACAAGTAAATTGCCTCTTTATCCCATGAGTCCTCAAGAAGCCTCCTCAAGAAGCCAATAAACTCATTAGAGAGGTACTCTTCCCCTCCATCTGATCTCAAGCACTTCACTTTTAAGCATGTTTCTATTTCAACAACTGCCTTAAAACATTTGAAGTTCTCAAACACATCACTCTTTTCCTTCATGAAGTATATCCATAACTTCCTTGAACAGTCATCAATAAATGTAACAAAGTATTTGCTGCCACCAAGAGATACATTCTGTGTAGGCCCCCAAACATTTGTATACACTATATCAAGTATTTTTCTACTCACTTCTCTGTCATGTGAGAAGGGTTGTCTTGCCTGCTTATCAAACTGGCATGCTCCACAAACTTTATGCAATTCTCCAACTCTAAAAGAAGGCAACCCTGTAACCAATCCTCTGGACTGCATTAATTTTAGCATTTGCACATTTGCATGTCCAATACATTTATGCAATATTTCAATATCTGTAACTACTCCTTTTCCTTTAGCATACATAGTAGCATCCATTGCAAGAATTCCAACATCTAAAGTGAACATTCGGCCAACTCTACTTTCTTTTGCGACCAACCTGCACTTATCATTAAAGCCTTCTACAAAACAACATTTTGCTTTGAATCAGACCTACAACCCCTGCTCTACCATTTGGCCAACAAACACTAGATTCTTTGTACTTGATGGCACATGTAATACATCTGTCACACTCTTTCTCTGGCCATCATACAAGGACAAGGGAACCTTTCCAATGTGTGAAATTACGTGGCATGAATCATCACCTGTCTCCATATAACCTGGATTTTGTAAGTCCTTGAACCATTCAACATGACTGGTCATATGATTAGATGCACCTGAATCTACATACCATACATCATCATGTGTCCCCTTTCCTATAACTGCATTCATCATATACTGCATAACAAACAGACACTCATTTTTGTCTTCATTCTGTCGTGAAGACGATGCATAGTTTCCTTGCTGCAATTTACCATTATGAATATTATCCTTCTTTGCATAGAAATGGACTACAATATGGCATGTTTTGCCACAATAATGGCAAACAATAGCAGAATTTTCAGAACCTCTATCATATCATCCACCTCTTCCTCTAGAGTTCCCCCTGCCTCTAAAGTTTCCTCAACCTCCTGAAACCTACATTTCACCAAATTACTAATTAAACCTATTTTATTGGTTATCGCCAGTACTTCCATACCACGGCCTCTCGAAGAGGATCTACCACGTCCCCTTCCTGAACTTGAGTAAAATGCTTGAACCTGTTCACTATTTTTTTCAGATGAGTCACTCTATATATTGATCTCTTCAGTAATCATGAGAGAGATCAACTCATCAAAATTTGAAAATGGCTTCCGTACATATACTGAAGTAACAAATGATTTCCATACCTTCTCATTGTTAAGGCCACTCAAAGTGGATGAAACCAAATCATCATCATCAGGCATTGCATCAATCGCTACCAAAGCATTTGTAATGCTCCTCACCTCCAACACATACTCATTGACAGACGTTTTCTCTTTCTTCAAGGCATTCAACTCTTGCTTGAGTTGAATCTTTCATGCCTTTGTGTTTACTGAAAACATGTTCTCAAAAATTGTCCAAGTTGCAAGTGAAGTTTCTACATTCTTGATATGTCCCAACATTGTATTATCAATGACTGCAGATAACCAATAGATCACCTTTTTATCTTTTGCATTCCATTATTTCCATGCTTTTAATTCATCTGCAGTTAGAGGGATATCTAGCTCTGGCTCCTTTTCTTCACCTGAAAAAAACTCATAAAGGCCCTTTCCAATGAGAAAGTTCATCACACAGAACTTCCATGAAGGGTATTTGTTGTTGCTGAGCTTCTCAATAATGGGATTTCCGCTGTTCTCTACCATTATCACAAACAAGGATACAACATAGCAAGCTAGTCTTCTGCAATCTTTCACAACACGTGCACAATACTACACCAAGCAACCTTTTTCACTGATTACTCAATAGTACATGTAATTTACAACTTGTTTGCAGATAAACCTTATGTTTGCTTCATGCAAACACCTCAAAAATTACAGATTCACAATCTGTAACCTGTGCACCTACTTTTGGTCAATACAATTGAAATCATAGTGTACCTTGAAAATGTTATTCTCAATCTTGCGGCTCTAAAATGGGGCGTGAAACGGCCTCAGACGCCCAAAATAATTGTGGAATAGCCCTAAAGGACTGATATGTAGAATATACAGTGCTCTGCTTGCACACCAAATCTCACAGCAATCTGGGATTTTTACTCAACCTTGCTTCTGGTGCCTCCACAGGCACTATCCAAGAGAGAGAGTGGAAGAATGGGAGAGCTTCTTACGTATTGCTTGCTTGCTCGAACCTTGCTTCTTCTCCTTCACTTCAACCTTCAAAATCAACCTCTCTCAATGGCGCGGCTCTGATACCATGTCAAGAATCGCATGATGAGGGGATTTGCTTGAGCTGCTGCGCCAAATACACACTGTATACACAAGAGGAAGCTCACTCAAGAACACAAGAAGAGAGATAGAGGCCAAAACGTTTTCTTACTAATTTTTCTTATTCTTCTAAATACTATACAATGTACACAAACATAAGATACAACATAAAGGAAAGTGGCATTCTAAGTCAAACAGTGCATAACCGACTACACTAATCGACTAGTGTTATATCTTTGCCAGCTGTAGATAGGTGTAACAAACTAAATATAATAAGTGCTAAGTCAGTGGCCATGTGAGCATCATAATGACCACCAACATGCTAAGTGTAGACGTACGGACTCATCTAGCCAAGTGGTCCATCATCAATGTCCGCAGATGTTGAGCTTGCCATCTCAATCTCCATGTGGTGCAATCACCCAAGTGGTGTCTACACTCTAAACATGTGAAATAAAAAGAAGCACAAAACTTATGAATTCTTCACCAATACACTAGGGGCACTTGCAAATCTAGGGTAGGTATGTCGACCCCAAAAACTAAGGTACGAGTATTGCACACATTGTAGTAGAGCACCTTGAGGATTATTGAATGCATCACATCATTGCTTTGATTACTCAAGCAAATCAAAACATGTGACTTTTGTGTTACAGTTTGTCCTTATAATTAGCCATATACACTTACTCTTTCTTTGACAACTAGTATAAAACCTCTTGGCTCAAATATTACACTTGTCTTTCTCTCTTTACTCACTATAGCAATCACATACTTCAATCTTTGGCTATCATCATCTAGCACAAAAACCAAGCAAAGATTTCAAACATCTAGCCACCTAGATTTCTTGAAGGAGACTCAAAACACCTAGTTATAAATGTAATGATATGTAATGTACTAGCATTGAATTGGGAGAGGGTGTTGTATCTTGTGGACTAGCCTCTCTATACTACAACTTGTAATCATTGAATTAGGAGGGGGTTATTGTATCTTGTGAACTAGCCTCTCTTCACTAGTACAAAGAGAGCCTTGTATTACCAATTTTACTTAAACTAAACCATGCATATTTAGCCTAAACTTCTTATCTCATTTCTTTTGAACAATCCTCATTAGGAGTGCCTTAGCTAATTGCTATCATATAGCCTTTTTAACATCTTATTTGGTGGAAATGACTTTTTATTATAAACATGAGTATTAAGGTTTAGATTTATCACTCGATTGATTAACCTAAGTCTAACACCAACTAAGCCAATCGTTGGTGATAATAGAGGAGGTAACTAAGAGCTTGAGGGTTGCAATGGGTGGAGCTCATGAATATCAAAAATCATGTAGTAGGAGACTTTCTTGAGTTGTTGTACCAAACACACACTATATACACAAGAGGAAGCTCACTCAAGAGAACACAAAAAGAGAGATGGAGGCCAAAACATTTTCTTGCTAATTTCTTTTTCTTCCACAAACTATACAATGTACAAAAAGTATAGATAAGATGCAACATAAAGGAAAGTGGCCTATTAAGTCAAATAGTGCATAATAGACTACACTAATTGACTGGCGCTATATCTTTGCTAGTTGTAGGTAGGTGTAACAAACTAAATATAATAATTGATAAGTCGGTGGGCCATGTGAGTATCATAATGACAATTACTCTCTTGCAAATACCTTCTCTCCCACAAAGTGATAGTGCACCTCAATGTGTTTTGTCCTAGCATGAAACATTAGATTCCTAGCTAGCTGTATGTTGCTCATGCTGTCACAATGAATGACAACTGACCATCTTCCTACATATCCAAATCATCTAATAACTTTTGCAACCATAGCACCTCACATACTACCATAGCATCACCTCTATACTCAGCCTCTGTACTCGATAAAGCAACTATGGGTTGCTTTTTGCTGCTCCACGTAACGGATGCACTACCAAGGGAAAACATGAATCCACTAGTAGATCTTCTGTCTCACATGCTACCATCCCAATTTGCATCTATGTATCCAAATACATGTACATCCTTACCTGCCTCATTAAAAAATCCATAATGTAAAGTGGACTTCACATACCTCAATATATGTCTAACTGCATCCAAATGAGGCTTTCTAGGCATTTGCATAAAATGACTGACAAGTCCAACAGCATAGCTTAAGTCTTGCCTTGTGATAGTCATGTAAATCAAACTCCCTACTATCCTCCTGAACATAGTAGGGTCTTCTATCTCATCCCCAACGTCAACACTCAACTTCACATTTTGATCCAATGGTACTCAAAGAGGCTTACATATTGTCCTGGGGGATCCAGTAGGGTTTACCATATGGCACCATGTGAGTGTAAGGGAGGGGGTTATTTAAGGGAAGAAAGATACATTTTATAAGGTAAGGTCCCATAAATAGAGGGTAGATAAGGGGTATTTTCATATATTTCTTATACATAGATGACTTCAGCAATCCCACTGTCACTATCACATGTAATAATCAAGTCATCCACATAGATGACTATGATGACCAAACATGCATCTCCCCTTCTCACATAAAGTGAGTGATCAGCATCTGAAATACAAAATCCAATATTAACAAGATACTCTCATATCACCATGTTTTAGGTGCTTACTTCAACCCATAAAGCGCCTTCCTTAACCTGCACACATATGTGGGATGCTCTAAATCCTCATAACCTGTTGGCTTCTCAATATACACTTCTTCTTGTAATTCACTATGCAAGAAGGAATTCTTAACATCCATTTGCTGCAAACTCCAACCTTTGGTTGTTGCCAAGACAATCACACATCTAACAGTTGCCATCCTAGCAACTGGACTGAATGTCTCTTCACAATATATGCCATATGTTTGGGCATAGCCTTTTGCCAACTAGCCTAGCCTTATACATGCTAATAGAACTATCTACATTATGCTTGACTTTGTAAATCCACTTATAGCCAATAGCTTTCTTACCCTTAGGCAGGGGACCAAATTCCAAGTCTTATTGTCTTCTAATGCAGCTATCTCCTCATCCATTGTTGCATCCCAATGAGCATGACCAACTGCATCCTCAAAACAAGTGGGCTCAACATCCTCAACTACCTTCACCATATAAGCATAATGGTGAGTTGCATAACCTTCAAAACCAAATCTTTTAACAGGCTATCTGACCCTGATAGACCTGCATAACACTAGATCACTTAGTGGAGCATTTAGATTACTATGTGCTGTCTGTACACCTGGTGTCTTGATTGAAGGAATACCAAGCTTATATTCAAACTCTTTGAACCACTAGAATCTCCATCAAGTCCCAAATGACTGGTAGATGTATCATTACCATCCAACACTTTCTTCTTTTCTTTATCTTTTCTTACAACACTTATAGATCCACCTGAAGATGTGGAGCTACTTCTTAGTCTCCCAGACCAAGGGTTCACTGTAGGTGTAGTACCAGATGATGTTTCTAGTCCACTAAGACTCTGTGATTCTTGCTTTTCTTTTTGCGTATAGCTATTATTATCATTATCATCATCAAATACATCACCAACAAATGCATACCAACTACTAACATCCCTGCTCACTCTGAACTCACTTGTGACAGGGTTATAGCAACGATACCCTTTTTGCTCTAAAGAGTATCCAATCAAAATATATTTTTCAGTCTTTGGATCAAGCTTCTTTTACAACTCATATAGCACATGAACATATGCAACACATCCAAATACCTTCAAGTGTGATACATCGGGCTTCTTACCTGTAAAGCATTCTTCAGGGATCATCCCATGAACTGTAGCCGTGGGAGTTATATTCATAATATAGACAACAATATGAATAGCTTCAGACCAAAAATATTTTGGCATATTCTTTTCATCCCATCAATGCCCATGCAACTTCTGCAATATGTATATTTTTTTCTTTCTGCAATCCCATTTTGCTGTGGGGTATACCTGCAAGTAAATTGTATATTTATCCCATGAGTCCTCAACAAGCCACTAAACTCATTAGAGAGGTACTCTCCCCCTCCATTGATCTCAAGCACTTAACTTTCAAGCGTGTTTCTCTTTCAACAACTGCCTTGAAAGATTTGAAGTGCTCAAATACATCACTCTTTTTCTTCATGAAATATACATATAGCTTTCTTGAACAGTCATCAATAAATGTGACAAAGTATTTGTTGCTACCAAGAGATATATTCTGTGTAGACCCTCAAACATCTGTATGCATCACTACATCAAGTATATTTTTTATCACTTCTCTGTAATGCAAAAAGGGTTGTTTCAGCTACTTACCAAACTAGCATGCTTCACACACTTTATGAAATTCTGCAACTCTAAAAGAAGGCAACCATGTAACTAATCCTTTGGATTGTATTAATTTCAAGCTTTGCACATTTACATGTCCAATATATTTATGTCATATTTCAATGTTTACAACCACTTCTTTTTCTTTAGCATACATAGCACCATCCATTGTAGGAATTCCAACATCTAAAGTGAACATGCAGCCAACTCTACTTCCTTTTGCGACCAGCCTACACTTTTCGTTAAAGTTTCCTACAAAACAACCTTTTGCATTGAATCGAATCTATAATCATTGCTCTACTATTTAGCTAGCAGACACTGGAATCTTTGTGATTGATGGTATATGTAATACATATGTCAGACTCTTTATCTGGCCATCATGCAAGGATAAGGGAACATTTTCAATGTGTGAAATTGGGTGACATGAATCATCACCTGTTTACACATAGCTTGGATTTTGTAAGTCATTTTTCTCTCCAAACCATTCAATATGACTGGTCATATGATTAGATGCACCTAAATCAATATACCATACATCATCATATGTCCCCTTTCCTGTAACTATATCCATCATATGTTGCATAACAAATAGAAGCTCATTTTTATTTTCACTCTCTCATGAAGATGATGCATAGTTTCCTTACTACAATTTACCACTACAAATATCATCCTTCTTAACATAACAATGGACTACAATATGACATGTTTTTCCACAATAATGGCAAGCAGAATTTCCAGAACATTTGTTCTGCCACCCATCTCTTCCTCTAGAGCTCCCCTTGCCTCTAAAGTTTCCTCGGCCTTCTGAAACCTGCATTTTACCAAATTGTTGATTTATTTTGTTTTGCTGCTTATCACGAGCACGTCCCATACCACGGTCTCTCGAAGAGGCAATGCCACGTCTCCTTCCTAAACTTGAGTAAAATGGTTGGACCAATTCACTATTTCTTTCATACGAGTCACCCTGCATATATTGATCTCTTTGGTAATCATGAGAGAGACCAGTTCATCAAAATCTAGAAATGGCTTCCGTATGTATATAGAAGTGACAAATGATTTCCATGACTTCTCATTATTAAGGCCACTCAAAGTAGATGAAATCAAATCATCATCATTAGTCATTGAATCAATCACTACTAAAGCATCTGCAATGCTCCTCACCTTCAAAACATACTCATTGATAGACATTTTTCCTTTCTTCAAGGTATTCAACTCTTACTTGAGTTGAATCTTTTGTGCCTTTGTATTTACTAAAAACATGTTCACAAAAATCGTCCAAGCTACATGTGAACTTTTTGCATTCCTGATATGTCCCAATATAGTAGTACTATCAATGTCTCCATATAGCCAATACATCACCTTTTTATCTTTTGCATTCTATTCTTTCCATGCCTTTAATTCAATTGCAATCAAAGGGATACTCAAATGCGACTTCTTTTATTTACCTGAAACAAACTTATAAAGGCCCTTTCCAATGAAAAAGTTCATCACACGAAACTTCCATGGAGGGTAGTTGTTCTTGTCGAGCTTCTCAATATTGGAATTTTCATTGTTCTCTGCTATTATCACAAAAAATGATACAACATAGCAAGCTAGCCTTCTGTAACCTTTCACAACAAGTGTACAGCAATACACCAAGCAATCTTTTTCACTGACTGCTCAATAGTACATGTAATTTGCAACCTATTTGCAGTAGATAAACCTTATGTTTCCTTCCTAGAAAACACCTTAAATTTATAGATTCAAATATGTAACCTATGTACCCACTTTCAGTTAATACATTTGAAATCACAGTATACCCTAAAACTGTTGTCCACAACCTTGCAGCTCTAAAATGGGGCTTGAAACGACCTCAAATGCCCAAAAAAAAGTGTGAGAAGGTCTTAAAGGACTAATTTGTAGAATATACAGTACTCTGCTTGCACACCAAATCTCACAGCAATCTAAGATTTTCACTCTATCCTACTTCCAATGCCTCCACAAGCACTATCCAAGAGAAAGAGTGGAAGAATGGAAGGGCTTCTTTTTAGCCTTCAAAATCAGCCTCTCACAATGGTGTCGCTCTGATACCATGTCAAAAACCGTGTAGTGGGGGGACTTTCTTGAGCTATTGTGCCAAACACACACTATATACACAAGAGGAAGCTCACTTAAGAATACAAGAAGAGAGATAGAGACCAAAACGTTTTCTTTTTTATTTCTTTTTCTTCTTCTTCTACACACTATACAATGTACACAAGCTTTAGATAAGATACACCATTTAAAAAAATGGCCTACTAAGTCAAACAGTGCATAACATACTACACTAATCAGGTGGTGCTATATCTTCGCCAGTTGTAGGTAGATGTAATCAAATAAATATAATAAGTAATAAGTCAATGGCCATGTGAGTATCATAACGACCACCAACATGCTAAGTGTAGACATGTTGACCCATCTAGCTAGGTGATCCATCATCAATGTTCACACGTGTTGAGCTTGCCATCTCAACAATGAAGGACTATAATCCATCATTGTCTCAAGAGAAGGGGTAGAAAGTAGATAAGAGCATCTAGAGGATCTTAACATATTAGCAAATCCAACCCCTTATTCATTCATGTTGTGTTTCTATCTCTCTCTCTCTCTCTCTCTCTCTCTCTCTCTCTCTCTCTCTCTCTCTCTCTCTCTCTCTCTCTCTCTATATATATATATATATATATATATATATATATATATATATATATATATATATGTATATATATATATACATATATATATGTATATATATATATACATATATATATATATGTATATATATATATATATATAACCTCCCTATCCATTAATGCTTTCGTCAATGCCCTTGAAATACACATGCATACATGTGCACACACACACACACACATTCTCTCTCTCTCTCTCTCTCTCTCTCTCCCCTTTGTAGCTTTGATTGGTCTCAAAGTTCCAAATTTTATTTCTGGTTGCAATGACCACTAGCAATGATGTTCCAAAATTCCAATTCAACTTTTCTTGCTATGGGTGCATGAGAGTGTGCAACATGAGAGAAACACAAATGTAGAGAGAGAACTTAATACAAAGAGGACTACATGCAACTTAAGGTGTCGATGAGGGTACTCGATCAGGCTAATGATGATGAACTACAACACTGAAAGATAGAGAAGGATCCCTAAATATTAGAATGTGCTAAAACTTGTAGAAGATAATTTCTAAATGCCAAGTGGGGAGCAAAATAAATAGCCAAAAAAGAATAAAACTAGTTGATTGCTCATAATAATACCCCAAAATACTATTCAACTACATATTTTGAATAAAATAATATAATCGCCATAAAAAAATACATATCCCCAATAATATGGTGTCGATCATCCATCTTGAGTGTGAACTGACTCTCCAGCCATTGAAAAAGAAATGTAAAGTATTGGAAAGTCTCTAGTGACAGTGTGGACACAACTAAAACCAACTAAAAAAGAAATACATGCTCTAGAAAGAAGTCCCTCCTCTGTCAAAACACCTACACTAAATATTAGAGCTCCTAATGTCCCCATCTAACTTAGACTAAGGCTTGGAGGTAGGAGATGACTATGCAAGAGACACATAACTGCTACCAAAGCAAGCTCCTTATTCAAAAAAGCCTTAGTGGAACCCAAAAGCTCTCTGATGAGGTGGTCCCTATCATCGTCATCCTTAGAGACCCTCCCTACAGACCAGTGGTTATGAAGAAAAGAAGCAATTTTTGCCTCAACCCTAAGCATATCCCATCTTCATTCTCAATGGAAATAGTGGAATCATTTTATCCGAAGCAATTGAAAGACATTTTTGCAAGGACTTTCACACATTACCCCACCCTTTAAGTCAAACTTGAGCTACTACTATTCAATTAGCTTTCCAATCTTTGATGTAACCTTCAATGTCTTGTAACATGCAAGGTAGAATACTATTCCCAAGGGGAAGAGAAGGGAGTTTAAAATATGACTTCTAGATGGTGTCCATTGTAAACAAAATCTATCTTCCTATTTGAGTAAACTTGGTGTCTGCCTCTACAATTATGCTAGTTAGTGATAGGGTCTACTATAGACAAAGAAGTATTACTCCATATATTATTGAGATAGTTGAGATATATTTCTGCTCTAAGAGGGAAGAGGTATTCAATTTGAAGGGAGGAGGGTCCCTAAAGGTGTGAGTCGTAAGCATATTAGTCACAATGTCATCAAAAGTGGGACATGGTCTGAATCTACTACATCACACAATACATCCAATGAGAATTAAAAGACAACCAACCATCTCTGCCAAAAGCATAGATTCCACCAAGTCTAGCCTTTTGTCCAAGTATGATCCTGATGATTATTATGCCAAGTGATAGTCCACATGTAATCCCCAAATAGTGTGATGATATCTTCTAGATCATCCCTCAATTTAAGAGCCACCATAACTTCTCTAATTCTAGCACAACCATTTCCACGATATCTATCATTGGTCATATTCCAGTCTCCACATAAGATAGTTTCTTTTTTCTCTATACATCATGCCATCCATTCCCAACATAAAGCTCTATCACTAGAGCAATTAGGAGCATAAACAAAGAACACATCAAACTCCTCATTCGTGTGCTTTAGTTTGATAGCCAAAATGTTTCATTTCTTGTCATTTAAATTGCAAGGGGTAATAAATCCTCATGAACTGCCAACAGGGTACAACCTCTACCTCTACATTTAGGATCGTTAAAGAAAATGTATCCTATCAAGAATTGAATATCAAGGCCATCATTCTCACCCAGTTTCATTTCTTGCAAACATATTATATGAGGCCTACATTGTCTGATTAATCTCTCACAATCTAGCTTATAATGGAGATTTTCTTTGAATTCCTTCATCCATATAGATACTAAATATTAGAGTCAAGCTCTCGTGCCCCCAAAAACTTACACCCTAGGGAATAAACCATTTCCCTTATCCAAGCTAAACACATCATTTGGTTTTAAAAAGTAAAATGATTGGAAAGCTCAACATGATCTAACTCTCATAGTAAGATTATCCAAGTTGACCTAAAAGAAAAAGAAAAGAATAAAAGACAAAGTTCACTAGTCAGAGCGAAATTGTGCAACTATCAGATGCTAATCAAGAGACTGATACACTAAAGGTAGAACTAGAATGAGTGGAAGAGAAAAAGGAAACCCTAAGGCAAATAAAAAGGAGATTGTTACACTAAAAGTAGATCTAGAATGAGTGGAAGAGAAAAAGGAAACCCTAAGACAATTAATGGATCCCAAAAATGAACTTAGTAATAGATTTTAGTTGACTATGGAAGGGCTCAAAAAAGCATTCAATGCTAGCATTGAACATTTGAAGAAGACATATAAGGAAAAGCGACATGATCTAGAGGGCACAAACAAGGACTCCTTTTGTAAAGCTAGTTTACAACCTTGCAATTTTGACTCATGAAAGAGATATGTATAGAGAGCATGATGCTATGATGTGGATGCCCTAAAGACTAAAGTGTAAACTCTATAGGTAGCCATCCAACCATCACATCTTCACTTCTCAAATTCCTCAAATAGAATATAGGTCATGTAAAGAGACTTGATTGAGAGCTAGATTCAAATAGGCCACTTAGTTGAAGATGTTCAAAACATTAGCCTACTCCCCTAATACTCGTGCAAAAGAAGCACCACAACAAGAACCATAAAGAGTAACCATACCACTACCCTCATTTGAGGTCACTTTGGAAGATCAGCCACCTACAACTCAAGCTACAAAAGAATAGCCCCAAACCATACAAGTCTAAGAGGTACCACAAAAACTTGAAGTACCACTAACTAGAAAATCATGTTCACTAACCCCATCCCCGAGCACTACAATGCCTCTAGAACACAATATTGGATGCTAATACTATATTAGAGTCTTTTCATGAAGATAAAAGACATCATAACCATA
This sequence comes from Lygodium microphyllum, assembly GCF_053477565.2. Classification (NCBI taxonomy): domain Eukaryota; kingdom Viridiplantae; phylum Streptophyta; class Polypodiopsida; order Schizaeales; family Lygodiaceae; genus Lygodium; species Lygodium microphyllum. The sequence goes on from NC_141147.1 coordinate 137,710,668, forward strand.
GGAAACCGAGATAAAATATTCAAAAACATAGATTTTTGTACTCATGAAAGCCTCTTACACAATGCTTGCCTACTACTAATGCCTTTAATAATCATGCATATTCTATGATTATCTAGTGGGCATTCGCAAAGTATGTCAACTCAATCAAGAGCAACACAATTAACCAAATGCACATACGATGGCTCACTCCGCTTACTCATTGCTTGTTGCGATAAGGATGAAGCTTGAGGTATGGTAATGCTCCAACGATCCTGCAAGCTCACACTTTATGCCCCTCTCGCTCTGTAGCTCCTCCTCAGTTGATGATGATGATGATGACGACGACAAAAATGAAGAAGATGAATGCACCGCAGGCATGGAGCTCCCAACATTTCTCAATTCAGAGCATCACTTGTACGCAAAAATGCAAAGAGCGTCTCACAAGCGACATTATTCAAGTTTTTAAAATGTCGAATAAGCCGTCGTGGTGCATGCACGCTTCAATTTTCATAATTTGTGCAAATTATGCTACATTGCGACGCCCTTGATGCTGGTCGCATACGCCAGCCACACCTGCCAATTTTGGCCCACCCGTCGCAAAAGACCCTAATATCTTGTAGCGATAGCACTCTAGCCATCATAATACATCACTCCTTCATTCAACACATGGCCTTGATGGTGTCATCGTATTACGCCGCCCTTTCTTCAACCTCGACTACCAATGTAGCGGCAGTCACTTGTTTTTGCCTGAGAACTAAGCAATCCAAGTTGAGCCCGAGGAGAATAATATGTAACTTCCATGCGAGCACTAGATATCAAAGACATCAAGGCTAGTAAAAGATGAAAGCATGTTAATCATACAATGGCGCATATGTCTCCTCATAGTCAATGCCATATTTCTATCAAAACCCTTACAATGTAAGGTGAGCTTTACGCTTATCTAAGTTTCCATTAGCTTTGAGCTTCCAAGCCTAGCAAATGGAGCAAATTAAGCAAAGTCTACTTGTACCACCAAGGGAACATGTTCTTGGGAGGGGTTGTGACTCTATAGGTACGTGAGGTGTCCAAAGCAGATTTGTTTTAGATGACAAAGTAGTAGTGGTAGGGATATGTGGGAGCTTCTCACTCGACCACCAAGACCCACGGATTGCTTATTGTTTCAAGCGTTTCAAGCCAAGTGCAATGGCTACCTCTCACATACCCATACACACTCTCACCCCCCTACAAGTGTAGTAAGATTACCTCCATGCTCAATCGAGTTGTCTCCTCCCTTAAGCACTCTGGTAGCTCCATGATCCAAGGTGCAAGCTCAAGCAAGCTTGATCCTCCAGCTCCAAACTCCATGCCCCATTGCTACGCGTGAGACAAGAGAAGAGAAGAAGAAGAGAGGAGAATATGGAGAGCTTCTCCACCATGGTCCCTCACTCTCATACACTCACTCCCTCTCAAGCACAAGCTCAAGCAAGCAAAAACAAGAACATGAAGAGGAGAGCTACTTTTGGCCACACACAAGAATGAGCTTCTTCATTCACTTTTATCCTTTATATAAAACCCTAATCCCCTTTTTGCACCCATCATTTTTTTACATGCCTGACCATTTTAACATAGGTCCTCTTTCCCTATTCCATTCCTATTCACATTGTGCCTTCACCCATGCCCATCTAAATTTACAAATTGCACAGAAGGGAGCCTCGCACTCTTTTACAAGGATTTAGAGTGTGCTTTTATATTTAAAATGTGTATTTCCTTTTTTGCGCTTACCGTAAACTATTGAGGTTGTCCTTGCGCTTTTTGGTATTTTTTCCTCCTATTTCTTTAGTCAAGCTGCCTTTTTGCACTTTGCCATGCATCTTTATAATTTATTTTTTTTTGCTTTCTTTGCATAGGAGTTAACATTATCCCCCTCCTAGCCAAGTGCAACTCCCATGGCATTTACAAGCACTTGTTGATGAGGGCTCAAGTGGTTGAAGGATTGCCATGTGGATTAGTGATGGGGCTTCATGGATATTGGACAGGGAGAAGAAGCATCACAAAATTGGATGAGAGATTACAGAGGTTGAGGATAGATTTAAGTGGGTAATGGGAGCCTCCGATATCAGTGATTGATCGTAGTTGTTAAGTATATCTGAAAAAGAAAAAGGAAGTGCACTACCTGGGAGTGTGTCTACCTCACCATGTAGTGAGGGGTGTCCATGCTAGTGAAATTGGGAGTTGGATTGAACCTTAGGGAAGCTTGTGGTATTATCCCACACTTGAGGATCCAATTTGTGTATAGGAAAGGTATTGTGGGTGTGACTTAGGGAGATAGGTCTAACGCAAACTCCCTAAGTGTGTCCTACCACCCTTGATGTGCCGTAAGTGTGAAGTGGGAAGATAGGGAGAGATAAGGGGTTAGGCACAGAGCCAGCCAACCGACTGAGGTCACCGCAAACATATAGCTTGAAAACCTCTAGGTGCAGTGTTTGTGGCACTCTGATATTACATGGAAAAGCTTGTTGTTCCTTTCTCTTTGCTTTGTGTGGGTCTTTTCTTTGTTTTCTCTTTTCTTTTCTTTTTCTTTTTCTTTCCCTTTTTTTGTGAGATACATTGGGAGGGAGCACACTAGACATCATCCTGATGCTCTTCAGTAGTTGCATTTCGAGGGGGCCTAATAGATTTGCCAAGGAATGCATGGCTTGGCATGTAGCCCTTTGCTCTTTTGACTGTACTTGTGGCCACAGAGGGGGGCTTGGTTCCTACACTCGCTCTTTCTCTTGTTAATCTGATTCAAAATCAAGCCCTTCTTCCTAGACCAACTCTAGTGGTTAAGCCAGTTGAGATTAGGTGAGCACGTTGCTCCCCTCTACTCCCAAGCCGGTGCTAGGCCTGGGTGCCGTGGCATGGAGTCAATGTTGCAGTGCCCTCCTTATTAGCTTCAATGTGCATTTTTGCTCCAACATTCCTATCTTAACAACCACGCCAGGAGGCATTCATTCTCAGAATGGGCCAACTTGTAGGCTAAATCTTTGATTCTGTTTTCACTAGAGCAATCTCCTCCTCCTCCTGCTGCCTTCGTCATTCTTCCTCCTCTTCTTGCATTTTCCTGCACACTTCTTCTAGTCTCTTTGATTCTTCCTCTACACTTTGCAACTCTCTCTTTTCGTTGGAGGTGGATCGAGTTCTTCTTATGGGGATTTTGAGAGTGATCTTTTTTCTCTCCCCTTGGCTCAACAATTTTTACCCTTACTGCTCATCACTATGACTGTCATCTCACTCGAGGCTTCTTGCTGTTGAGATGGTTGGTCATTCTTCTTTTCATTAGCAACTCTCTCTATGTTGTCTTGATGTTCCTTGTTGACTTCGTCTTCCCCCTGTTCTCCTACCAAAAGTGAGATGGTTGGGCTTGTTGGGGTGAAAGAGCAATGATGCTCCTCTTATATTGGTGATGGCTTCGAGGTCTCCTCTACTACTTCTCTTTCTGCTCCCCCAGAGCTTCCTGAATGATGGTGGTTAACACTCCTCCAAAGCCTACAATCGACGCCTTTGGAGGTAGGTTGTTTCCTCTTGGACTCCATTGTGGTAGCCAGAGACTCCCCTTCTACCACCCTTGGTGTTGTGGCTAGTACATTTGCTGATACATGTATTGTCTTCTGGACATAGGCGTTCCAATGTACCTCATCCAAGGCATTAGTTGTAAGGCTCTCCAACAATGGTACACCTATTCTGTTCATGAGAGCATTATATCTCTGGCTTGAGAAAAGGGTGTGGACCATTTTAGCATGCAATTGAATGATGAGGTCCAGAATATTAACTAGGTTGATTCCATCATTAGTGTAAACCTTTTTTTGTCCCTCCCCAGCATCCCGTACACATCCCTCTTTGGCCTCTTCTCTAGCCTCTCTGCTAATCCCAGTGCCTTCTTCTCCACAATTTTTGGATTCACCCTAGAGGTTTCGCTTTGCCTGATGGTCACCGTGCTAATATTCCTTCTTGTGTCGAAAGTTCTTAGGGATTTTGTGCATCTACGATGGTCGATTTTCTGGCCAACCTTCTCCATGTATCTGTGGAGATTGCAGTGGTTGACTATTTGTCTCACCCCTCCTTCCTTGTTCACTAGCTCTCTTAAAGTGGTGATGTTGTGGTCCTTTTGTTGGTTGTAGACTTGTGTTTTAGTGGGCAATCGGTACTTGTTGTGCTCTTCCTCTGAGAATGAGAGTTGGGCTACCATCTTGAGTTCCTATTATGATGCAACAAGTCACTATTAGTTTACTTGAAACGACCTTTATGAAAAAATGAGGGGGTTATGAATATATGCTATGGAAAGATGAAGTGCTCAAACACAAAATGAAAATTTTTGCTTCAAGCTGTCCACATAGTTCAACCCAGAATTCTATGAACCCTTAAGTACGAATTGACTTTTATCAGTCATTTTTGCTCTTTAAAGTTTGGTTTAATATTCAAGTTGTGTCTTCTTTTTCGCCTTACCCCCCTCCCCCTCAGGAGTAATGAAAATCCTTCGTAAGATTGGGAGGACGAAGGGTTAAGGGCATGAAGCGCATGCATGTTGTGCTTTACTTCCTCATGAGCCAATCGTATAATGTAGATCAAGATATCAATTAAGAAGTCTCCAAAGTTCATCCTGCTAGTGATATGAAGTTCTTTCTTGGTTAGGATTCGATCGAAATAGGGGTGGGCCATGATGTGGTCTTCTAATGGTCAATTGCAACTGATAGCCAATACTCTAAAAGAGGTAGGAGCCACATAGGTTGGGTCATACTCGGAGATTTTGATTGCCCGTCTCTGCTAAGCATTGGTCATAATTTGGCATCCCTCTTGTTTCCATTGGAGACGAAAAGCATACCATTTGCATAGAAAAGAAGAGTCAGAGCCGGCTAGTTTTTTCAACTCTGCTAGCTCCTATGGCTTGTTGCGGAGACTTTGCTCCTACTATAGGATGTGATCAATTGTTATGTGCAAGCTTGCTCTCGAGAGATTTCACTGTCAATCAAGGCTCTAGCCACCTCGGGAGTCTTGAAGACACAAACTCATATTCATCCCAAGTGCATGGGAAGAATCACACTTTCATTGCTAATATCTTGTCAACGAGGAGGCCTAAATCCAACTGTTCATAGCTCCTAGCTAGCATGGTGAAGGCAGTGTCGTCTAATGTAGGTGACTAAGTCATCCCTTGTATTAGTGGCTAGGTCCAAGGCCCATGTAAGGATAGATCTATGCTCATAGGAGGGTCTGAGGCCTGCGTGAGGTTGGGGTTTGGCTAGACCGGATAAGTTAGGAATTGATATCTGCATCGTGAATTGGTTAGTAGGGTGTTTAGCAGCCACTTATGTGATGGATTTGTCTTGGGACTAAGATGATGCACTACTTTCCACTCGTGGAGCCATTGGGACACTAGGAGTGTCAAGTTGAGTTGGTCTAGGGGCAACTAGTTGTGGTTTTGGTTGATAGCTCATCGAGGTTCTATGGGTTTGATGCCTTTTGGGTCAATTGGTTTCTCATTCTTTGCTAGCTCAGCATTTTGTTGAGATGGGCTGGAGGGCCTCGATTGAGGGGCACATGTGCCGCTCGTAGTCTTGGGCAGCTAAATCCAATTGTTTTCTTCGTAGTAGCCTTGAGCACGCACTAGGTCTTTGGGCACCAATCACAGCTTGACCATTTGTCTACTTCAGTAGCTCGAGCTTTGGCTCCTAAGCCTAGGACGTGATGTTCTGTGGTTATGAGTTCACACAGTTTGGCTTCTAAGCGGTTGTGGTTGGCGTTTGGGCACCCATTTGAGTTGTTGCTCAGTGGTATTGGGTGTGGCTCCTTTACATGGCAGGTGGTTTGTCTTAGCAGGGTGGGAGAAGTTACGACCCCCGTTCTTAGACCTTGCACTTGGTTCCTCTAGCGGTAGCACTGCAAGGGCTACGATGGAGTCGCGTTGTCCTTGCTGAAAGCCATCACTATCCAAACATTGTCGATGGCGAGATGAATGCGCTATGAGTCATAGTCGAATTTATAGTATGCTTTTTTTTTTTAAATACGCATCCTAGCAGTGATTTCTTACCAATGGCCTTGGTGTTAGACATCACATAGAAGATCATAGGAAAGCTTTCAATCTCAATAGATACCGCTATTTTGCACTTTTCCAGTAATGAGTAGGACTACCCCCAAATGGGTTGAGTTTAGCAGTAGTAGGCTGTAGTTGGGGCTAACTAATGAGACTCCAATGATCCTATGTAAGGATATTAAAGTCAACTCCCTTGTCAATAAGTGTGTCAAAGGCCTATGTCTCTTGGGCAGTCAGTGATATGCATAGGTAGGCAAGTTCTACCATTTCCTCATCCTCATCATCTATCTCAGTGATGGTGGATACTCTCACATTTATAGGAGATTCTAGCATTGGAGACTCATGTGGTGGGTGCACTAATGTTGGTCCATTGTTGCTAGAGCTCCTGGCCATCATGCTAACTGGTATTGATAGTGGGACCCTACTCTTTGGTAGCCAAGATGGTGTGACTTTGTGGGACTCACCGACTGCCTTGGTAGCCTACTTATAATCCTCCTCTTCATTTGAGAACGGCATATCAATGGTGGCTAGCACATGCATCCAATTGTACTCATCCTCGAGGCAAGGGATATACTTTGTTAGTGGCCCATAGGAATTATTGACTTGTGAGTCTCCTTTTTTCAACATAGCAGAGATGGCATCTAGATTGACCAAAGTGGTCTTCAAAGTATCCATCTCCTCTTACAAGCTCCACTCTATTGCCCAAGAACATGAGGCCGTTGCTCCAATCTTCTATCACTTGTGCATTTGACATCCAAGGTCAACCTAGAATGATGTCGTAGTCCACTCCCTTCATGACTATGAAGTTCACTGAGAACTAGACTCCCACTACCTTCAAGGGCCAGTCTTTTATAGCACTCCAAAATGGTCTCACCTTCATTCCATTAGCCAACGTGACATTAAACATTGTGATCTCTACATGTGGGTTATCCCAAGCCTCCATGACTGTATGGTTGAGCACACTAACCCCACCTCCCGTATCTACAATTTCCTTGTAGCATCACCTAATGTGTTTACAGGCAAGACTGTGTGCATCTATGTGCCTTCCCAAAAGGGATATATGTGCAAAGACTTAGACATTGAGTTCAAGGTTAAGCTTGGTATGTGCATTACTCCAAGCTTGTCAAGTTGATCACTCCAAGCTCGTTAGGTCATTCTACCCATTGCTTCAACCCTTGCAATAGCGTCGGAATTTGCCTGAGTAGCTCTCCCGGAGGTAGGGTCACAGGGGTCGATAAGCTTTCAAAATATTTCAAACTTCATCAATCATCAATCCATGCTTCATACAGAAGAAAATCAGAACAAAACAGAAGCTATACAGAAGGTATCAGAACTAATTAGAACCTCACAGAGCTTCATATTTCCACTAAAAATCATCATGAACTTCCAAAACATAATCAATATCATCCAAAACACTCTCAAACACTTCCATTAACAACCATACATCACTCTAAATCCATCCAAAATCAATCATTCAGACCTCAAAAACAACAAAAATCAGTCAAAATTTCAATCTTTTTTCACTCTCAACATATCCCCACACTTAGAAAGGAAGCGTCCTTGTGACCTAAGGAAAAGAAGAATATAAGTTCACTAAAGAGCTCAATTTAATCTTCTATAGTGTCTTCAATAATCACTCCACCACGACCCCAATTTATCACCTATATCTCTAGAAAAAAAAATACTACTAAAGGAAAACTTCGTTATTCATTAACACATCCGATAATCAATATAAAGTCATAACAAATTTGTAAAGGATATAAGAGGTTTCTTTTTCAGATTTCCATCATAGGCTTGCCATCCACCATCACCATCAATAGTTGAAAAAGAGAGCTCTCGAACAAATTATTCAACCAGCACGAACTCATCACATACAAATTATTACAACACACTCACAAACACAACCATCTGAATGATACCTCCAAAAAGAGATATATATCATTAAGAATCATCCAAAATACATTGCAAAGGCATCAATGAAGGTGATCCCTTTTGAAGGCTTGGTGATTTCGAAAACGATCCATGGATAAGGACTCATCCACAAATGTCTTTGGAAGATTTTGAAAGAACTAAAGGCAACACATCCTTTCTAGCAAAACAAGGTATCTGCTAGGTAGATAAAGAGCATGAAAATATAGAACATCTAACTATTGGGAATCAATGTTCATATTGACATTCATACAAAGCTTTGGAATGGCCTTTTGATCGTTATGGGAATGACTATGCATATATTCTAGATACCAAGCAAAATGAGCTGTCAATCTCACTTACGGATCTAGAGATTGTGAATATTGGTGAGAAAGCTTGACTAGCAATTGTCCAGTCCCCTAGAGTTAATGGCCAATCAATCTGTGGTCCCGTGAGAGAATTAGTTGAGCTCCATCCTCTTCTTTTTGGAATCTGCTGATCAAATCCTTCGTACCCACTAACCAACTGACGGGGTTGAGAAATAGATGTGGCAGGAGATGGAAGAGGAATAAGTAAAAGAGGATGAAGAGATGGATAGGCAAAATCATAAAAGGAGGTATAAGCTAAAGAAGGAGTGGCTGAAAATTTAAGTGAATCATTTAGGAAAGGTGTCAATTGATAAGCAGGAAAAGTAGAAGGTATATGGATAGATGGAGAAGGGCATGGCGGAGAAGGGGAAAAGACTTGATCTTCAATGAAAGAACAGTAGGTAAATTTTGGAATTTGAGGAAAACCTTGAGGTTGGAAAAGGAGAGGTAAGATAGCTGCTGAGTTGGATTTATAAAGGGAAATATAAGCATCATAGTGATGGGCCATTTGTTGATAGTACAATAGGCTAAGAATAGAGGGACCTAAAACAGATCGTCTATGGTAGGCATCAAAGAAGGATGAATCAAATGCATGGTTCTTGGAAAGATAAGCTAGGAGATCCACCCTCAGTTGGCTCTACACATAAGTAGAAGCTATATTCTGACGTTGGTTCAGGACTATAGAATCAATCATTGAATGCCATGAAGTGTCCGGAAAAGTAGCCACTTTAGAAGAATAACACTAGAATATGTCATCTATCCTCAACTCCAAATAGTTGACATATAAGACAGCTTGCAAAACCACATCCCCCACATACCAAGCCAGATCTACATAATCTGAAATCAATAGATCACCTCATAGACACATTTAAGATAGCAACACAGTATCCGTCGTCACAGAATCTTCAAAGACCATACGGACAACTTCTGTAAGCCGACCAAGCCCCACTCCAACGATCCTTTGGAAGAGGGAGACCCATCGTTGAGAGCTTCATATAGAAGGCCAACTTTTGCAACTGATAGTGGACAAAAAAGGAATGGTCTGGAGGAACATACTCCTGAAAGTGCTCAAATGTAGACCATAACAAATCCATCCTAGACTGCAATCTTTCCACTTTATCTTGAAACAATGGACACAATGTGGCCTGTCTCTGGAGAACCGCCAAGTCCTGCTAAGATATAGAAGGAATCATAGGAACATTGGGGCTTGGAGGAATGGACCGTGACTGCGTCAATCGGTCCTGCAACTACTTAATCTGGGAAGCTTGTGATTCCAATTTATTATAAGCAGCGTCTGCAAAGCTGACAGGTTCGCATCTAAAAGAGTCTTAAACTCTTGAGCTTCTTTGGACATTTTCTCTTTCTCCTCCGAAACTCTAGTGACCTCTAACTGAGCTTTTATTAACTGAATCTTCAAAGAATATATTTCTTCTCTCTGGGTCTCAATCATTTGTGTTTGCTGCTCCATCTACTTAAACAGATCGGCAATAGTGTCTTTAGCAGAGGCTAACTCTGAGGTTGCCTTATGCAACTGGTCTTTGGATTGCATCAATTCTTCATAGAAAGAAGCATATAACTGTTGAACACAAGCTGTCACTAAGATTTCAATAGAACTCTGGATGTCAGTACAAAGGAATGAAATGGTATCTGCTGACACTAAACTGTTCAGTGAAGGAACTGATATGTCCAAAGAACCCTCTCGATGTGCCATGAATAAATTGTTAGAACTCTGGATGTCATTACAAAGGAATGAAATGGTATCTCCTGACACTAAACTGTTCAATGAAGGAATTGATATGTCCAAAGAACCCTCTCGATGTGCCATGAATAAATTGTTACATGTGAGGTAGGCAGGGAGGTCACTTCTAGAGGTAGCAGAAACTGGTACTAAAGGAATGACTGGGGGAACTTTCTCTACTATATGCTTCAAGCGCTTCCGCTGAATGACCAATGGAGGAGGGGAATCAAGATCCTCTATATCAACGGGTTCTGAATCCTCTGAAGGTGGAGGGGGAGGAATTGGATCTGATGGAGGAGGGGGTTGCACACCCTTCGTAAGGCCTGAGTATGTCAAGAAAGCATATAAATAGGAACCATAGGTGACATTTGTAACGTTCCCTCTAGTCACTTTGACAAAATGTTGGTCCATCTTCGTAAGCAGGTAAGTACTCCAATCAATGGCAACCCCTTTTAACACCATCCTGGAAGCTGTGAAGAGTTCCTTGGACAAATAATGGGATGGTGTCTTGGCAGGCATGAACCTGTCTTAGAGAAATTGGCAAACTAACTTCCAAAGAGGATTAGTGATCATGGAAAAAGACACTCCGGAAGTGTTAATCAATTTCTTGATATCCAGAATTTCTTTGGTCTGCTTCTGTAACAACTTGAGAATCTCATCATTGGAGAATAACTGTCTGGCTGTAACAAAGGGTTCTCCTTTGTAGGGAAGAGACAAAGCCTTCCCTAACCCTCTAGGTGTCAATACCATGGAAGTTCCATGAACCAAGCCCGATTTCTTACTGTATGACGCAAGAAACTCATCACACATGGATGGATCATCTGGAATCAAAGGAAGTGAAGCAGCCATGAAAGTTGCAAGACCTGCTTTCGCAATAGGCTCAAAAGTCAGTAGGGAAGAATAATCCCTAATGATCAATGGGACATACTGAACAGGAGGAGGAGCTTGAAGCGCCATTCAGATGTAATACACACACACCACAAACACAGACAATCACAAAGAATGCTTGCAAAACAACCAAATAGCGATAAAAAAGAAATCGATCAAAATAAGCACACACACAGACGTAACTAACCAATTGACCACCCCAAACAGCCCACATTCTAGAAAAAATTCGACATGACCTCTACACATATGCGACCGAAAACTTCATGCTATGCAACAAGCAGTCACCCAAGACCCCGTATCAGGCAAAAAAGTAAAAAAACTACAAACCGCACCTGTAATCGTATCACACAAGCAAACCATAATACCTTAAAAACCTAATCAAGACATAACCATAACTTTGAGAAACAATTTCAACTAAAAGGACTATATGTGCCCATCCCATGAAGCATGTTTATTAAAAAGGGGAAAAAGTGCAGTGAGGGAGAATGGTTTTAATGAAGGGTTCATTTTAAGAAATTACTAACAATGGTTGAATTTTTATTAGGTTATAAACCTTAATAAGAAAACGGCGGTTCTTTCTTAAAATTTTAATTACAAATTATTAGGGTGAAACGGTGCTTTAACGAAACTTGGACTGTGATACCCAAACTGGGGTCTCTAAATGCATATTCATTAATTAGAAATTTAATGTGTCTGAAGCGCTCTTCTTTGTCAATGCGTGCATTTTTGTGACGGTTGGTTTGTTTTTATTAAAAAAAATTAAAGTTCCTCTGAAGCGCACGTAGCACGTGCAAAGTGAACAACGTGTTGATTTTAAATTATTAGAAAAATGTGTGTTTAGCGTAAGCACACGTGAAAAAGTGGGTGAATACAGTTCATTTTAACAATTAACTGTGATTAAGAGATTTCCAAAATAAATAAAGCACAAAAAATAGATTCCTGGTAGGGGTGTGTATGCAAGAGATTGAGGGCGCACTGAGTAGTCCCAAATGCAAGGAATCCAATCAAAAAAGCAAAAACCACTGACGGAAAAAAATAAAGCACCTTAGTGTTTTTCTTTTATTATTATTATTATTATTATTAAATAAATATTAAAGCAATATTAACGGGATCACATATAATACAATTAATATTGATTAGTGTTTGGGTGAAATTATTATTTTATTTTTTATTTTTTTAAATTGTAAATTAGGTGTGTTTGTATTTTGTATTTTGTTTTGTTTCAGGACACATGAATATGTTGTAAAGTGTAATGGTGGGATTTCAGCAATCCAACAAGTGTCAATAATGTGTTTGAATTTATCCATAACTTTTCAGCTTATTTTTAGAATTTAAAATGAATTTTCATGAGGTGAGATAATAAAATTAGGTTCTTGGCTTCAAATAATACTTTAGCTATTTATGGAAGCATTTTCAATTGAGAAATTATTGGCAAAAGGGATAAGGGGATTTGTGAAATTTTTTGAAATTTTTCTAGAACTATTTCTGAATTTTTACTAAGTTTTAATGAGTTTTGCTCATTTTACATGTATTTTTGAAAGAATTTTAAAGTTTTTAATTTTTGCAATTTATTTTCTTGAATTCCCACTTTAGAAAATATTGCAAATGATTTTAGCAATGTTGGAATTTTTTAAGGATTTTTTTTGTAATTTATTTGGATTTTAAATGAATTTCAATGAATTTTTGAATTTTTTGGTGTTTTATGTTTGTTTCTATGTGTTTTTAAGTGTTTTTAGGGTTTTTCGGGTTTTGAAATTAAAAGTCGATACCCAAGGTGCTTGTGAACAGCTGATAATGGCTGCGTGTGAATGGCTAACTGCAAGACACCACCGCACGAACAAGCCAGAGACGCGTCCTCACGCGTGAACGCCCGCTAGCAGCTCAAGTACGGACAGGCACACTTCGGGGCCCGCGCGAGCATATGCACACACGAAACCATCAGCAGCAAGGAGTCCTGCGTGTAGGGGGTGGTCGGAGATTGTGGGTGTGCCCCGTGAGAAAGTGGGGGTCAACGAGTTTGTTGCGGGTGGGGGTGGGGGGAAAAGGGGCTACGAGGGGGATAAGTGGGTAGGGGTGGGAAAGGGGGCTTAGGTAACTGGGGTTAGAGGGGTGGGTTAAAGTAACTGTGGGTTAGTTGGGGGTGGGATAGGGTAACTGGGGTTAGTTGGAGGTGGGTTAGGGTAACTGGAGGTAGGGTGAAAATGGGGGGTAGGGCCAAATCTGGCGGGGGGGAAAAAGGGTGGCCCAAGGAGGTGGGCGGGAGGGGGTGGGGAGGCAGAAGGCAAGTGGTGGCGAGGAGGTGTGGAGGAGGGAGGCGGCGGAGGCATAGTAGGAGGAGGAGGGGAGGAGGCGATGTGGTAGGAGGAGGGGAGGAGAGGATGTGGAGAAGAGACAGGGGAGGAGGAAGAGAAGGCGGGATGTGGGAGGAGGAGTGGCCAGGCGGCGGCGGCGAGGGGAAGGAGGGCCTCGGGGAGGAGGAGTGGAGGAGGGACAAGGTGGGGACGGGCAGTAGCAACGGGAGGGAGGGCCGTGTGGAGGAGAGGCGATGGAAATATGATAGAAAAATGTGACACTGGTTCCAGTGCAAAATCAGGATGTTCACATGGAAAAACGCAAAAAAGGACCCGAAAACATACACGTGTATTAATAACAAAAAATCTGCGAGTCTGAATGAAGTGTAGAAAGAAGGAAAAATGTGCAGAATAACGTGTCCAACAACCCATCATGGAAAAACACAGTTTCGATCAAGATAGAATGCATTCACATGGGAAAAACCCCAAAAACAAAGCCGAAAATGGACTTCGAAAATTAATATGAGAAGAACCAATTGCCGAAACAAAGTGCGATAAAAAGGAAAAATGTCAGGGGGAAAGAGATTCACATGGCTGGCACATCAAAACTCAATTTGGGGGGAATTATGAGAGGTTCATAGGGAAAAAACACAAAAAAATACTTGAAAACACTCGGAAAAATTAATAGCTAAAAATCCAGCAGTCGGAAAAGGGGAAGGAAAAAGGAAAAAGTGGAGGAAAGGCTGGCCAGTCACGACTATCAAATGAAACTAGAATTCTAGTGAAAATAGGGCATGTTCACATGGAAAAATGTGAAAAATAGATACGAAAAGGGCCCAAAAACCCACAAAAATTAATAGCAGATGAACCGTGCATCGGAATGATAGGGAATAAAAAGGAAAAATGTCAGGGGGAATGGGTAGGACAGGGCTGGCATGGCAGATCAGTGTTCCAAAGTAATAAAGACAAGTTCATATGGAAAACCGTCTAAGGTATGGGAATTGCTTCAAAAATTAATAACTTTAGAACAGTCTGCCGAAACAAGGGTTGGTAAAAAGGAAAAATGGGTAGTTCAAAGGGATGAACAGAGCTGTAAGGTTGGATGTGAATCTCACTGAACGTAGGGTGTGTTCACATGGAAAAGTCACAAAACAAGGAATAAGGGCAAACAGTCAATGAACAGCTCTGAGGACAGAGCGAAATAGAACAGAGGAGTGGGGAAGGGACCCCATCAGGGTAAAATGAAGTCATGGCGTAGATGCATGATCATAATAGTGTATATACATGGGGGTATACAACATAGACGCGTAGGGATGCGTCCCCACACTTAAAACCTAAACAGGAAGGGTAAACCGAACATCAAGGACCTAGTACCACACATTAGACCAACCATGAACGTCCTCACACTTAAGACATGACCGTCACTAAGAAACAAAAGGTGTAGGGTTAGAAAAACTTGGCCCATATTGCCAAGGAGTAATGTCGACTATCGAGGTTGTGTCTTATATCGTTCTCAACTGTAGGAGGTACCAAGGTGTCTTCACAGCTCATGTCCTTCATGGCAGGGACCATGCGACAGCACCCAGGGAGGTAGTTGATTGAAGGAATCGCAAGAAATTCGTCGATGACAAGGGATATTGCACTCAACTCACGATCACTCAAATGGAATGAAAAAGCAGTCACTCACCCCATTACTAACATCGCGCGAGTGAGCTCACACCCGGTTTAGGAATCGACAAGGAGGTGGTGTAGGGGGAGTATACTAGGGTGCACAATTGATGGTGCATTAGTGCCTCTAACCTGTCTAATATAGGTACAAGTAAGAAGGCCACGGAGCCTTGCAGTGTCGTGTATAGAACAGAGTGGCGTGTCATGTGCTGATGGCAAAGACCCATCCCGTGGGTACATAGGAAAATAAAAATGTACCTAACTCCAATGGTCGTAACGTCCCTCAATCCTCACCTGTCGATAACTGATTAAAGAAACACCAGTCACACTCAGCCCACCCTCTATCTCACTCTATGTTGAAAGATACAAAGGGCAGCCCTTCCTAAAACCCATTGATGTAATCCTCACTGTCACTTGTGTAAAGGTTGTATGCCTTGTGCGCAATTGATGGTCCAATTGTGCATCCCACCCTATGCCAGCATACAGTGCAAGAAGGAAGGCCAGGAAGCCTTATGGTACAGTGCACAGGAACAGACCGTGCATTGTGCATTGAAAGGCCCAACCCGTGCGTGCAACACTCCGTTCACACATCTCACCTCTCATTTGATTTGAAGGGAAAGACTAGTCACTCAACACACCCTTTGTCTCACTCTTTGATAGATACCGAGGGCATCCCATACTCACGTCTCCATCCTATTAGGATGAAAGCTCACATCACTCAAGGGGTTGGTGATGAAGATCATGTCGGCTGTGGTTGTCATCAAGATCTTGAAGACGAGACATACCCAAGGAGGTAGCCAACAAGTCACGTACTTCAATGATTTGTAAGAAGGGTCGTCTGTTAAGAAGGACAGACTGACTGATATTGCAGAGACAGCACACCAAGGAAGGTGGCTTCAAATTATTTGTTGGAAAGGTTCTGCTGCTGCTGAATTAGCTATCTTGAAGTGTGGGGTGTTACCATCTTTTCCACAGTCAGCTTCCCGCCCAAGGGTGTTTCCAATGTTTCTTGGAACGAGGCCTGTTATGACAGGGAATTTCTTCCTTTTCTCCCATAACAGTTTTTCTTTTTTTCTCTCTCTCTCTCTCTCTCTCTTTTTCGTTAATAAAGAGAATGGTAGAAATACCATGTATCAGGACCAACCTCGCCACCGTTGTTAGATCAGACGAGAAGAGAACAAAGTTGGGTTGAGAGGTATTTGTGAGGGGTTAGCAGAACGAGACCGCCTCATGAGGAGAATCATAAGGGCTATTAGAAGCACAACGAGAAGGACAGTGCGATGCCCAAAAGGAGGAGGGTAGATCGACTGTGATTGTCGAAATCCCCAAGGAGGGAAATACTTCTTCAAACGATAGCCATTGATCAGGAAAGGATCATCAAAGGCATCAACGGTCTGCACCTGAACAGAGCCATTAGGATTAATATGTAAGACCATATTATGACCATTATCACATATATATGTTAACATGTACATGTATATTACATTGTTAGCATTATGTATATTAATAATATTATACATATTGTTACATTATTTTGAATATTGCATATCATTATTAGCATTGATCTTACATTATTGTATTACTCTTTCTATGTTATGTAAAGCTGTTGGGGTGCCATATGTGGTGTGTATTTTGGTCAACTAAAAGCTTTGGGGATACATCACATAGCCATAACATAATATATGTACAATAATTTGCCAAACAAAGTACGGATTATGGTGCAAAGTAAAATTTTGTTTCCATAATGCTATACTTTGTGTTGCCTAGGTGCGAAGTGCCTAGTTTTGAATTTAAAACAAAAATTTTCAAGAAAAAAGTAACCCTAAATGCTCACTTACATGCTCTGTGTGTGTGTGTGTGTGTGTGTGTGTCTGACAAGAAAATATGAAAGCCATGATCACAATAACCATAGCCAATGATCTAATTATTATGTTGTAGCATTACATCAAAAGGGAAATAGAAATGGCAATAAGATCCACCTCTTGTAATGGTGGAGCAAGGTACTCACCCCTTTGCTATGGTGGGAGGTCCACAACAAGGAAGCTTCAAGCAAAGATTTGATTAATTGTCAAAAAGATAATGAACATGTTTTTCACTTAGCTTTATACAACTCCCCCCTACATCTATATTCTATGCTTCATTTTACAAGCCTACCCAGCCTAATGAAGCTTTGTCCTCAAAGCTTGGAAGTGAGATGAGATTTACAAAATAATATACAAAAGAGCTTTCAAGGATATAGATTTGAAGAAGATCCCCCTTGAAGCATAAGTCATAAAGAAGTGAAAGAGGTGGAAACTATTGCAACTGCCTAGTTCGGATAGTTGGTAAGAAAAATATCAAAACTTGGTGTATCCATGGCCAAATCCATCAAAAGAGGTGTCATTAGAAAGTAGACACCATGTAGAAGCTTTTTAATCCATAAAAATGAGATTTTGACTAAGTTAGGCTAATTAAATTTGAGAAATTTAATACAATAAGCAACCCTGTTCAGAAATTCATTGTTCTTCATGTAAAAGCCAAGGAAATGAATCAAGATATGAGGATGGCTGCCAAGTACAAGAGACTAGAGGGTTATCAAGAATAGATCAACAGTCCAAGGTTCTATTCGCAATGGCTCTTGCCGTTTTGTAGTTCGAGATGGATGTATCAATGATGCTCAATAGTTGAATCTATATGATGCCAAGAGGCATATTTCACGATGGATTCCGTAAAACTAATTATTTTTCGGGGCTCGTACACAAGGTGGATTCCTTGTGCGAGAAGTTGATGGGGATGCCTATCATTTTCGAGCGTCATATTACTTTAATGTGATCGTGGATAATTCCACAGTGAGTGATTTTGTAAAATACATATTAAATTAATGGACGTTTACGATTTTAGAGTGAGCACTCAAATTAAATTAAGGTTAGGACAAAGTTCTAACCTATTTAATTATTTTGTTGTTGAAGACTACTAGGTATTCACTTTTGTTGGGTTTTATTATTTCTAACAATTGTGAATGCTTTAGTTGATGTGTAGAGTAGGCGGCGGTGGCGTTGGGTGGCACCAGGCGATGGTGTGAATCCAAATGCCTAGAAAAGTTACTATTTTTGATGGGTATGCACCTTATCACTAAAGGCATGGCGTATGATGGGACCTAAAATGGACCGACACTGGCTATGGCACTAGCCAGACCTCATGCATACGACAGACAACCCCACCACACGGCCTTGCGGGTCAGAAGCATCTAAAACTCACTTTGCACTAAATGCTTATGATGATTTTGAATTTGTATCCAATATGTAGTCCAGCGTTCACCTTCCCTTCTCCTCAGAGGGAGATCCCATAACATATAGGCATAATGCCTGGTAATACATACATAGGGAAGCGCCTCTTGGTTGATTGTCGTCGCTCCACTGCGACTCTCCTACACCTCGGGGATTGGCCCCAAGATGCGTCGCTAACACATATGACATTCGCACAAACTCCGCTCTTTCACAATTCAGTGTTCCAGGAGATTTTGATTTGCCTCACAAAACTTTTCCCAACAGAAGCACCCGTCTAACCCACAACTTAGGTTTCCTGTCCTCTCAGAGTTGGTCAAAGTTTATCAATCAATTGCAATGCATTCCAGGAGATACCACGTGACATGCTTGATGCAAAGGTGTATGACGATTGTGCACAACCATTTTATTATTAAAAAAACTAGCCATGTGAGGTGCAAAAAACAACCCTTTCATGAATTTTAACTAAGCGTTATGTGTTGCACTGCTTTAGGAACTAGCATCGGAACTTCCGTGCTACTAGTCGCCTATAGTTAATTATGAAACGATTCCTAAATGCTATGCACAAAGAAGGAAATCAAATTTTGTATCTTTTTACCAATTAGATCGTCGCACAAACTTCCTCCCCCCCTCACCGTTTAGGTGTTGCTGCGGTGCATAAATGTAAATGGTTGTTTTGTATCATTTTTGCATGTAAAAAGCAATAAACACATACTATAACACAAAGGACGAGGCCAAACTAAGGCTTAACCTCATGCTTTAACCTCGCCAAACATTCACGCACATAAATCTTATTTTTCTATATTTTTTTAGCGCAAAAACCCTAATTTTCTCTATTTTTGCTATTTTTTCATATTTATTATTCATGAAAAATAGATATTTTTATTTATTTGTATTGGCTTATTATTTTGACTAAAAATTAATATTTTGGTGATTTTGTCCTATTTTCATCCCTTTTTTTCCAACTCAAAATCGAAAAAAACCACTAATTTCCATTAAAAATGACATTTTACGGGTTTTAAAGAATTAATAACGGCTCTAAATCATTACAGGTTCTGCATTTCTGTAGTTACAGCCCTCAATCATGATGCAAACAAAGTTCAAACAAAAATTCATCGCATATGAACAACATTTGGACCATGAAACAACAAAATAAGCAATTTTCTTCATGAAATTGGAGCATACTGCATGTCTTGCATGTTGCAGGTTTTTTAATAATTATTATGGATAGCCCACGGATCGACCAACAACCATTCTTCAGTGCTGAACCTCTTTTCTCAGCCTTCTCTTCATCTTGAAGCAACCCGGGACAAGCATTTTTCAGCCCCTCTTCTTCTTGATTTCTTGCACAGGAATTGCCTTTATACAGGAGAGAGAGGGAGGAGAGAGAAAGATTGGTTTTTGTTCTCCACAATCAGGCAGCCAATGGAAGAGTGGAGACTGTCCATGGAGAGAGAAGATAGGATGTAGATCATGTATGCGGTTAGTTTTGGGAGGGTTGTTTACAGGCCCCATCTTCCATCTCTCCTTCAATTCGTGGATATGGCGCCTTCTTCCCTGTCACGTGAAAAAAATGCAAACCCCCCCCCCCCCCCCCCCCACGATTTTCAATTTTGGGCTAGCTCTAAAGGGTCACACCCTTTGGGCTCTCCTAAAGTCATTTCCACACTTGCCAATTTGACCTTTGGCCTTTCGGGCACTCCCTTTTTCACGTTCAGTGTCCGATTATTGGTTTGAAAAATCCTGGGTATCTGTCTTGGAGTCCTCCACTGTCGGGAAGCTCCCAAGGTCTCGTGTGTCATGCCAAAAAATTATGAAAATTCTCCAACCGCCGTCTAATAGCTCTTTTAAGCATTTCTGGGGCATTGCTACTTAAAATCGTACTAATTGCCACCGCCACCTTCGACGAACTCTATTTTTCCCTTGATATTCATAAATTTTTGCTATTTTTAAGCACTTCTTGGTATCAAAAATCATCTGTCATTGGTGACCACGTGATAGGGCGACTCAGCCCATTGAATCTCACAAATAGATCTGCACATAAACAACAAAAAGGAGCATCAAGCTGATACAAAAAATACACAACACAACACATCACAGCTCATAGCCTACCTCAGACAAAACCAAGGCATGAAATCCACGAGTAGGCCCAACATAATCTGACAGAAAGTCTGAAGCAAGTCGCTAACCAACTGCTCCAACACAGCCAAGCTAAAAAGAACGATCAAAGAGGTCATCCTAAGTGGTGGTCTGAACAACTCAACTAGGAGCTGCTCCTAGGCAAGGACTCCTATAGCCTGATCAAGAAATAGTTTCTTTTAGCATCTGATTATCCATACTCGGGCGTGTAAAAAGGAGGGAGCTGAGCGTAGTGACCCAAGGAAAACAGGGCATCGGCCTCAGGTCCTGTCTCGGTACCCAAGAACCTACCAAGCCCTTGCAAGGTGACACTTAATCCTTTTCTAACACTCACTTTTATTTTCGCTCCAACCTTCTTTTATTTTCTTTATTTTATGGCAAGATGTCACCCCAAGGAAGACAAGGTATTGGCCCCGGGTTTTACTCGTCCCCAGGAACCTACCAAGCCTTCGCAAGGCGATGAACAATAGCTCAATGACTTTTCTTTCTTTCCTTTTGCTATAGGGGTTTTAACACCTTTTTACACACCTCCGTATATTCATGTATTGTCTTTCAGATATTTAGGGTTTTGTCTCTTTCCATCGTTATATTAATAGGCTTCTCTAACTGCCTCACAACTAACAGGAACTCCTAGAATGACCACCTAGTAGGTCAGCAGAACAGGGTCACTAGAACTGCCTTCTAAAACAGGTCTTTCAATGCCTAACAATGCCTTGCAGGAGGCAATGACTACTCAGACCTCCCCCAGACATACAAAGCCTAAACCTGGGACGTCATGCCTCAAGTGTCGGTTCCCAATAAACAAAAGAAAGTAACCCTCACCATCACATATATCATTAATTGCTTAAGGAAAAACTCTAAAAGGGAACGAACCCACCTGGAATGGCCACGAGAAGCTTCTTCACAGCAAAGGCTCCCTCCAGCGACTTCGTCAACCTGTATGGTGTAATCACTAAAACAACAAAGCATTAAACGTACTTGCACCAAATAGAGATAGGGCCCTCTTGGCCTAAACAAATAGCACATTTCATTGCAAACTAACTAGCCCTCTTGGCTTAAAGAGATAGATTATTAAAACCTGAAAACAACTGGCCCTCTTGGCCTAAAGAAATCAGACATTAACTACTTAAAGCTACTGGCCCTCTTGGCCTAATGAAACAAACAAAACAACTCATAGAGATCCCTCCTTGAAAGAAGGCAAATATACACAGATACACTCCATTCCAAGGAGAAAAATAGAGCTCTCAGCCCTAAACTAAATGCATCAAATTATAGCCCATACCTCCTACATATATAGCAAGAGGCGTACGCATAGCATGTCTTCTGATCAACCTGTGGGTCCAAGATAACAACGGTAGATGGGTCTCGGCTACTCTTTGCATTACCCATATCAACCATTGCCTGCCATACAAGGCGTGGTCTGATAACATTCCCCACAAGCGACTAGGTCTTGTCTCATTATCAATAGCAACATTCGAACTAGGACCACAGTTGAAAAAGAGATCCTCTTCATAAGCAAAATTAGCTAAGGAATCTGCAAACTGATTCCAATAATGTGGAATCAGTTGAAGAGATATGCTCTCAAATTCATCAAGTAGGGTTATAGTAGTTCGATGATACATATGAAGGAGAGGATTCCGGACTGTATATGTCCCATTGAGTTGATTTAAGATTAGCTGGGAATCACCTTTTATTAACAACCGCCTAATACCACCTTTCTTGGCAATATTCAGTCCCATAATCAAGGCTTTGTACTCCACCATGTTGTTAGTGAATCCTACCCCGAGATAAGCAGCTAATTTCATTTCAACTCTATGTCAGGGATTTCGAATAACTACCCCAACACTTCCTTTTCTATTAGGACCCCTGGATGCTCCATCAAAATATAATGTATATGTCCATAATGGGTTTACACATCCAGCCATTAAGAACTCCCCTATTCATAATTATGATAGTCAAAGTTCAACATATTTAGAGGATGAACTGACGGCTCCATCTCACCTTCTTCATTAAACTCAACAGGGATGCTTGTCAAGATTTGTAAGTAGTGATGGCAAAAAACTTTAATCTCCCACACAAAGGTGCCATCTTCTTGCTCAATCACTTTATATCCCTTGCTCCACCAGATAAGCCTTCCCTGATGATATCTTTGCTCGAGATATGGATGCTCCAAATAAGGGATTAACCGCCCTGTCAACCAATTTAAGCTCTCTTGTGCAGGTCTCAAATCAACCCCAGCATGGACCTGCAATGCATTTTTTCGTGTTAGCATATTTAGAAATAATCTGATTTAATCATATTAAGATTAACCTTATTCTTAAATTCCACTCCTTGTAGATCAGCTAATAGAATTGTGGACTTATTTTTACCTATCCGAACTATCCTGTAAGGGCCATTCCATCGAGGTTCCAACTTTCCTGGAAATAGCTCCCTACGCGCATCGTAATATAGAACTAACTGTCCCTTCATCATAAATCGCTCAAATAGGGCAACTTCATCACCCAGAGAATGATTGATTGCAAATCTAATGGTCGGCAACTCAATTTCTAAGGGCAAGACACACTCCTCCCCATAAACTAATTTGAATGGGGTGTGGCCAGTGACTCGTTTAAATGTCGTATTATACGTCCAAACCGCCACATATAATTTTATATCCCAATCTCGCTTCTTTTTGGAGACTATCTTGGATAGGATACCCACAAGCTGCTTATTGGTACTTTCAACTTGTCCATTTGCTTGCAGATTATAGGGGGTCGTCTTATTATGCTTGATTTTCCAAGCTTCAGTCAGACTTTTAATCACTTTATTTAAAAAGTGAGTTCCACGGTCCGATACTATTTATTTTGGCAGACCAAAATGGCAAATAATTTGCTCAAGTAGGAAACTGGCAGTCTCTTTTGCATTGTCTTGCCTCGTCACCCGTGCTTTTGCCCACTTTGTAAAGTAATTAGTTGCTACTATAATATACCTCTTCTGAGTAGTAGACAACGGGGTAATCGGTCCCACAAAATCGATGCCCCATTTCTCAAACAGAAGGGTAGCCATAATCGGCATAAGTGGATGCTTCCTATTCTCTCGACTATCATGTCTTTGGCATGCATCACATCTCTTGACATAGTCAAATGAATCCTGGAAGATGGACGGCCACCAATAACCAGCTCGTAAAGCCTTTTGTGCCATCAACCACCCAGCAAAGTGCCCTCCACAAGTGGAGTCATGGCACTCTTCCAAAATAAAGGGAACCTCGTCAGGCATCACACATCGGCGCGATAGATATCATCAACACCTTGCCGATATAATTTTCCTGCGATCAAGGAAAATTTCAATGCCTACTGTTTAATTTTCCTCTTCTTTGATTTTGATAAAGTAGCTCCAGTCTCTCCCGTAGAAAGATAGTGCGTTATAGCAGCATACTAGGAGGGAATAGATGCCGTATCAATCTTGAACAAAGTCTCCATGTCACTTCCTTCAGCCAAGACCTGTTTTGGTTCTCCAAAATCCACAAGACACTCTACAATGCCCTGAAGCTTTGGCGGCTTGCTCTTAATCTCATAATCAAATTCCTGCAAAGTGATTAGCCACTTCGCTAAATGGTCAGGCGGCTGTAACTTATTCAACCACAATCGAAGCCCTTTCGCCTTCGTATAAAAAACCACCCTCTCATAAAGAATGTACTGCTTGAACTTTTTGGTCTCAAATACCATCGCAAGGCACAAGTTCTCCATATAGGTGAAAGGGAGAGACGGATCGAAGGTTGGACTCGAGAGCTATGGCGGGAGAGCAAGAGCAAGAAGGGAGAGACTGATTGAAGGTTGGACTCAAGAGCTATGGCGGGAGGGCAAGAGCAAGAAAGAGAGAGACTAGAAATGGGAACTCCAACAGTCACAATGTGTGATCGGGCCTTCCTTTATTCAAATTGTTACTAAAAGAATAAAGAATAAAGTGACGGTGACGACCGCCCACCACCGGCAGTGTGCAGTGGCGGTGACTGTCAGTGTAGTAATACACAGGCGGCTAGGCAGAGGCGCCTTTACCCCCAACAATAGGTGTAGTTAATTTCTGCTATGCCCAACTTTCGATTAGCAAAAGCTATCGGATGATACCACTTTTCCTCCCAAATTTGGGCCAAACAGCCAACTGATACTATACATGGTGGCTGCTGAAAATATATAGAACATTTCGCCCCTTTTTGGTGCTTTTGAAATAGGTGCTTTGGCAAGCTGCTGCTTCACATCGTCAAAAGATACTTTGCAAGCAACACTCCATGTAAACTGACAGTTAAAGGACAGTAGGTTTGTCAGTGGCAACGTTTTTTCTACCAAGGCATTGATAAACCTCCGATAATACCCTACTGATGACAGAAAGCTATGCACTTCCTTTGGAGTACGTGGCAGACTCATGGCGACTATGACCTTGATCTTTTCAGGATCAGTCGCAATCCCTGCAGAACTAACCACATGGCCTAACAAGAGCCTATAAGGGACTCCGAAGACGCACTTCCGTGGGTTAAGAGCTACGCAAAATTGTCTACAACGCTTAAAACACTTGCGCAAAATGATCAACTGTCTATCCCTTACGGTGGCTGCCCCCAGATCATCAATGAATACTTTCAGCTCCTCTGGGGAGATGTCACCAAAGGTCTTGTCGGCTGTTCTTTGTCACGAACCAGGTGCATTACACAACCCAAATGCCATCACATGGTATGCGAAGGTACCAAAGACTGTAATAAACGTCATTTTTAGCTTATCTTGCTCAGTAATCGCCATTTGGTTATACCCTGCAAAGCAGTCCATGAACAAATAGATTTTTCTACCCGCTAGTTGATCCAAAATTTGGTCAACAAATGGCAACGGGTAGTAATCTTTAACAATCTGCTTATTCAACTCTCTAAAATCTACACAAAGACGAATTTGATTATTATTCTTCTTCCTGATCACAACTGGTGAGCACCATTCAGTATGCTAAACATGGAAGATCAAACCCGCTTTCTGCAACTTCTGTAGTTCCTCGTACAACCCGTCCCTTAATTCAAAAGGCATATACCTTACTTTCTAACATATAGGGCGGGTACCTTCCTTTATAGGAATAGTATGCACATCTAGACTGGGAGGAATACCCCGAAGTTCATCATAGCTCCAAGCAAGGATATCACGGAACTCTTGAATTAAGGACACATAATCCTCTCTTTCTTCCGAATTGAGCATGGACCCTAATTTTATTGGCCGCGAATCATTTAGCGTACCAAGATCCAGCTCAATAATGTTCTTGCTTAGGCTCCACTTTATGGCTAATTGCTGACTTTGAAGCACTTTGCTGTCCTTAAGCATTGAAAGTAGGGTGTGTAGGGACTTTAGGATTGCGAAATGAAATATGAGATCCTCCATAATTGCCACCAAAGTTGCCTTGTTTAGCAACACTCCTTTGTTGTCCCAAAGAAGCAGGTGTAGGAATGTCCTTCCTATACTTACGGGCATACCTTTTTGCCAGCTCACTGGCCTGGAATAGTGTGATGGGTCTTTGGGCCATAACATCAGCTGAGAAATTAGGCTCCAGACCATAGATATACTTATGCAACTTTGTATCATTGCTTACACTCTCTACATACATGGTAAGATTAAAAAATTAATTTGTATACTGTGTAAATGATAAGCTTCTTTGGTTCAACTGAGACCATCTTCTAGTCATCTTTTTCTTTCTCAATGGGAAAGACAAACACTTGAGCCATCTTAGCTTTGAATTCCTCCTAACTATCTATCTATTGATTTTCCCTCTTTATGTTTCTCCACCAATATGTAGTCCAATGTTCACCTTCCCTTCTCCTCAGAGGGAGATCCCATAACATATAGACATAATGCCTCATAATACACACATAGGAAAGCACCTCTCGACTGATTGCCGCGGATCCACTGCAACACTCCTACACCTAGGGGATTGGCCCCAAGATGCATCGCTAACACATATGACATTCGCACAAACTCCACTCTTTCATAATTCATCCTTCCAGGAGATTTTGATTTGCCTCACAAAATTTTCCCCAACGGAAGCACCCGTCTAACCCACGACTTAGGTTTCCTGTCCTCTCAGCGTTTGTTAAAGTTTATCAATCAATTGCAATGCATTCCAGGAGATACCACGTGACATGCTTGATGCAAGGTGTATGACGATTGTGCACAACCATTTTATGATTTAAAAACCCAGCATGTGAGGCGTAAAACAACCCTTTCATGAATTCTAACTAAGCATTACGTGCTCCATTGCTTTAGGGACTAGCATCAGAACTTCCGTGCTACTAGTCGCTTATATTTAATTATGAAACGATCCCTAAATGCTATGCACAAAGAGGAAAATCAGAATTTGTATCTTTTCATCAATTAGATCGTCGCACAAACTTCCTCCCTCCCTCACCGTTTAGGTGTTGCTACGGTGCATAGGTGTAAATGGTTGTTTTGTATCATTTTTGCATGTAAAAAGCAATAAACACGTACTATAACACAAAGGATGAGGCAAAACTAAGGCTTAATCTCATGCTTTAACCTCACCAAACATTTATGCACAAAAATCTTATTTTTCTATACTTTTTTAGCATAAAAACCCTAATTTTTTCTATTTTTGCTATTTTTTCATATTTATTATTCATAAAAATATATATTTTTGATTTCTTTGTATTGGCTTATTATTTTGACTGAAACTTAACATTTTCTGTGATTTTTTCCCATTTACATCCCTTTTTTCCAACTCAAAATCGAAAAAAACCACTAATTTCCATTAAAAATAACATTTTACGGGTTTTAAAGAATTAATAACGGCTCTAAATCATTACAGGTTTTGCATTTCTGTAGTTACAGCCCTCAATCATGATGCAAACAAGGTTCAATTAAAATTCATCGCATATGAACAATATTTGGACCATGAAACAATAAAAACAAGCAAATTTCTTCATAAAATTGGAGCATGCTGCATGTCTTGCGTGTTGCGGATTTTTTAATAATTATTCTGGACAACCCACGGACCGAAGAGCAACCATTCTTCAGTGCTGAACCTATTTCCTCAGCCTTCTCTTCATCTTGAAGTAACCCGATCACAGCCAGACAAGCATTCTTCAGTCCCTCTTCTTCTTGATTTCTTACACAGGAACTGCCTCTATGCAGGAGAGAGAGGGAGGAGAGAGAAATATTGGTTTTTATTCTCCACAACCAAGCAGCCAACGGAGGAGCAGAGAATGGTGATGGAGAGCGAAGATAGGATGTAGATCATGTATCCGGTCAGTTTGGGGGGTTGTTTACAGGCCCCATCTTCCATCTATCCTTCAATTCGTGGATATGGCGCCTTCTTCCCTGTCACGCGAAAAAAACGCAACCCCCACAATTTTCAATTTTGGGCTAGCCCCAAAGGGTCACACCCTTTGGGCTCTCCTAAAGTCCATTTCCACACTTACCAATTTGGCCTTTGGCCTTCCGGGCACTCCCTTTTCCACGTCCAGTGTCCGATTCTTGGTCTGAAAAATCCTGGGTATTCGTCTTGAAGTCTTCCATTGTTGGGCAACTCCCAGGGTCTCGTGTGTCATGCCAAAAAATTATGAAAATTCTCCGACCACCGTCTAGTGGCTCTTTTAAGCATTTCTGGGGCATTGCCGCTTAAAATCGTACTGATTGCCACCATTGCCTTCGACGAAGTCTATTTTCCCCTGATATTCGTAATTTTTGGCTATTTTTAAGCACATCTCGGTATCTAAAATCATCTGTCAATGTCAATATTTATTTAAGTACACTTATTTATTAAAGCACTTAACAAAACATTTATTATCTTGTATGCGCATGGGCACTCAGTTAAATATTTCATTATTTGATATTAGTATTTGGGCACAACCTGACTTTTGGATGCCCAAACACCTTACTTTATATTTGGGCAAACGCAAACACAAAAGCAAAAGCATGCTATTTATAAAGTGGGCTATTTTTTAGCTTGAAGATAAATAAATCTATAAATACATGGCTTACCAAGTGCTCACACAAGGCATGGGGGGAGATTGCACCCAAATTGTCTCTTTTATCTCGTGTCATGCAAATTTGCTTTTGCTTTGTACTTGAAATTATGAAGATTTGTAGAGTTTTTTCTTATTGGGGATCTTATGACATTCACTATGCACGCATCCAACATTCTATCTGCACACCACTATAATAGCTTTACATTGAGAATTTATTTTGTGTAGTCTGGTAAGAGTGGCGCCATGGATTTATTTCTCTCTTTCTTCACAATACATGGTTAGCATTTAGTTATCATCACGTTGACTTCGTGTTGTTGGCATGCAAGGATGAGAATAGTGCTTGACAAAGCCATTGTAGCTTGTATTTCTTTTGTAGATGGATTGTTCTTTTGCGAGTTGACATCATGATGTTGCATTGTGACTATTCCAGAGGATGTGCACATTGTTAGTCTTACAATGATGCTTCCACATTCTGTCGCCTAATATGATTCAAAATATTTTATGTCATACCAAGTTACAACAAACGGTTTTAGTGATGTTTTTCTAGAAGCCATAGTTTTCCTTTTTCTAGAAGTCCTAAAGGATGCCTTATGACTTTGTTTCTTCGTAGCGTCCATTGATGTTGATGAGAACAATATGTTTTTATCATAAAACTGCAGTATACTTGTTCACATAAAAACATGCTATACTTTATAATTTTATTTTTTAAATATAGTTTATTTTTTCGATGTGTAAGGATAATGATTTTTTAAATAGTAATTTTAATAAAATAAATATTTTTTAATAAAAATAATAGTACTCTAAAAACAAAAAAAACTAAACGAAACGAGAAAACATGCTATATAGCATGTTGAAGAGTTAGCACAAATCTCTTCATAATTAAATAATTATGGGAGAATATGCCATTCCCTCGTCCATTCAAAATATCTGATTTGTTGAAGTTTTATGGGTTTTTTTTTCAGTACATTCGAAAGTTCGTTACACTTTCATTTTTGCCATACATTCAAAAGATTGTTTTCTTTCATTTTTATTTCACTACTAATTGAAATGAGAAAACATGCTATATAGTATGCCGTAGAGTTGGCACAAATCTCTTCGTAATTAAATAATTATGGGAGAATGTGCCATTCCCCCATCCATTCAAAATATCCAGTTTGTTGAAGTATTATGTTTTTGTTTTTTTCGATACATTCGAAAGTTTGTTACGCTTTCGTTTTCACCATATGTTCAAAATATCGTTGTCTTTCATTTTTGTTTCACTACTATTTACTAACCAAAAAGAACAAATGACGAAGATTTGAATCTAACCTTAATAAACTAAAAAGACGAAGGATAAAAATGTTTAAACTAATCTTAAAAAGAACGGATGATGAAGATTTGAATATAACCTTTTAGCTTACAAACATGATGACCGAGGAATTGACATACTTATATAAGGCTTTCCAATGTTCAAAGCTTTCCTTTAAGCTTTTTAAAGCTTTTGTAGTTTACAAACTTGAAAAGCCTAAAAGCTTTCAACGTTTAAGCTTTTCTT
Organism: Lygodium microphyllum; assembly: GCF_053477565.2. Taxonomy (NCBI): domain Eukaryota; kingdom Viridiplantae; phylum Streptophyta; class Polypodiopsida; order Schizaeales; family Lygodiaceae; genus Lygodium; species Lygodium microphyllum. The sequence goes on from NC_141147.1 coordinate 137,740,474, forward strand.
CAATTTTGGGTGTATGCTTATGTTTTTCTTCTTTAACCCAAAAAAATAACAAAAAAGATAATTAGAAAATGCCACATAGTTGCACTTGTAAAGAGAATACATGCTACTAGAACACAATAACCCAACTACACCTTTGAATGCTACTCGTAAGTGCAAAATCATGTGGATATGCTACATTTATTAGAGATGCAATGTTCATGCATGGTTGTACGAGCATTCACATTAGTAGCACCTAGAATAACAAAAACTATGATGCAATGACCGAAAACATTCTCAAATGCATAGAGATATCTAACCCCATTTCATGAAATGGATATCTAAGAATTATATGAACATAACATAACTATCAATTCATTCTTATACAAATATGATTTTGTAGAATCGATGAATAGATTTAACAGTATTGGATGTAATACTTTGCATGCTTAAAAATGCTTATACTATGTCACTACATATCACGTATTTTCAATATAGAATTTAGCATTGGTCAAATGCTAATAAATGATAATAATGGTTCAAATTTTATCATTTGAGGCCTTGTGAATGACCACCAAGGATCTTGCCCCTTGCTAACCATTTCCTTATTATTATTGCCCATGGCTACATTGACTCTACCCTTCCCAAGACTCCTAGGAGCATTCGCATGGCTTTGTCTCTAAGAGGTTCTATCCCTAGCCCCCCCCAAACTTTTAAGCTATGATTTTGGGCTTAGAAATGACACAAAAGATGGTGCAAGAGTGGAAGAGGTGGTGGATGAAATTGAATGGATAGGGAACCAAGAAGGGAGAGGTGACCCAAGTCTTCTAAGGGTCATATGGCTTTCCCCTTAAGCATTTGAGGATGGCTATTCACCAATAAGGGAGCGTCCTACGTTAGCATGCATTATCCACAATAAGGGCCTCAGAAGATGGGCGGATGTGTGGATTTCCCAAACCTTGGAGTGGTGTTTGATGGAGGAGTTGAGCTAGCAACATACATTGGAGGAAAGGGAGGCCACTTGGTTGGAAGGAGTACTCACCAAGATTAGAGAGGGCTGGCTTACTTCCCACACACCAAGATTTATGAACCTCTTGAGATGTTTCCGAATTGAGAGAGTGGTTACGCTTGCTAATGCCAAGAAGAGAAAAGATTTCTCGAAGAACGATGGCTGGTCTTCATGCTCTATGAATAGTGGAGGAGTAGGTACCCCAGAACCCCATCGAGAACATGGAAAAGAAGGTTAGGAGGGTTTGGAGATGTACCTTGTCATGTTGTCTTAACTTAGTTTTTTAGTGGACCATCATGAACAAATGGTCAACTAGGGAGAGGCTGGCTAAGTCTGAAAGATCCTCTCTTATATGTGGTCTATGTAAACGGCATGTGAATCTCTGCAACATCTCTTTTGGGAGTGCCAAAAAGTAAGACCCCTATGCCGGAATACAATGAGATGGGTTGAGAACATAGGCTTTTATGGAAGGATTGACTGCAAAGGGGTCCTATTTGGTGACTTTGGTAACATGAATGAGTTGGTAGTAGTGTTGTGGGATGTCATTAAGGCTATTTTGATCAAATGAGTTTGGGATTCCATTAACCTAAGGCTTTTTGAAAGAAAATGGTGCAATGTAGACTCCCTCCGTTGTAAGATGACATTTTGTTGGTCTTGATAGAGAGAAGTGGGGAAAAAAGAGCTCCAAGTATAGTGTCTTTCATGGCTGATGTATATATTTCATCACTCAATTAAAACGCCAGATTATATAGATTTTAGAAACAAGTCACATCCTATGTCTGGTATTTTTCATCGATGTGTGCACGCGCCTTCGAATTGCAGGGTTTATCTGCAGAGCGGAGTCGAAATAGAAGAGCTTAAAGAAAGAGAGAAAGGAGGATATATCAACGCCTTCGAATTGCAGGGTTTATCTGCAGAGCCGAGGTGAAATAGAAGAGCATAAAGAAAGAGAAAAAGAAGGATATATCAACGCGTGCGAAAGCTCAGAGCAGCTAGCGTCATGTTTAAGAAGGTCAGCGAAGTGAAGGCTCTTCAGCGGCTCTCTGGTGCCGATCGCAAAAAGCTCCGGCGTACGATCAAAGACAGATTCAAGCAGGCCTCTGATGCAGACCTCGACCTTATTTTACCTCCCAAGGTACTTTTTGCAAGCTTGTCTGTGTTCATTAGATTTCACCCTCTTCCATGTGCACTAACTGACTCTGGACATCCATTTTTTCCTACTCATTTATTTCTTATTCAATCATGATTCGTCTCATTTGTAAATGCTCTGATGCAGCAGCTCCATACACTCAAAAGGTTCATGTACTATGGTTTGCTTGGTTATTTAGTTGTATCCTGGAGAGGGGGGATTCCATCTGCACTTTTAGCTAATTCACTCTACTCTGGGCTTTTTCTTTTGAGAGATCTACGTGATAAGTACAAATTATGCATTTCAGAGTATCATTGCCGAATGACCGTGGCAGTGAAAGCTCCTAAACTCACATCTTGCGATTCAAGTTCTATTATCTAAGCCTTAATACACCTTTTACTGTGATTAATAATGCTATCACTTATAATAAAAATATGGTTATGCATAGTTACATTTGGAGCAAGATTACCTATGCTTTATTAACATGTGGAGATCCAATAGTCAGACACCAAAATAGAGATCCAGTGCTTTAGATGTAGATGGACTGATTAGTGTAGATAATTGAAAATAATATGCACAGAATGCCAAATGTAAAGTGCCGACTGAAGGGCTTATTGAGAGGGGGTTGAAAAGTTGGAATCTTTAGACTGCAGTTTTTGATCAAGCTGGATCTTGTAGTCTGAACACTCAATTTTTGGTGCATGCAATACGTATGAGTTACATCAATGCTTGATTTTTGAGCTCGCTTAATATGCATGTTTCTTGAAAAGAGTACGACTTGGAGGTGAGGAATAAGAGCACATTTGCCTAGTTTCAAGACCGAGCAAGTGTAAGCCTACTAGGTGTCCCTCAAGATAGAGAGCAAGGAGGGGACCTTAAGCCATGCTTCAAGCCTTTGACATCGAGTAAGCGAGAATCCAATGATCGTAAGAGTATACATGTATCACCTCTTTGAGTCTATTTCTTTTCTTTCTTGGTTGCAAACTTCCTATTGTAATTCGTGACTTTATCAAAATACATAAATTATAATTAGATTATTTGGATGTCATTCTATTTTTTGGGACCTCTTCTTGTAGAGGTTCTTCTAGCAATGAGTGATGTTCCGTTGAATCACGATCAACTAATGTGTCGGTGTTTGCGAGAGCCGGGTTAGAGCTGCCCATTAAGCTTGCTAGCTATGAACCTATGCTCATTTTTTCTTCTCAATTTTGATAGGGTTGGGATGCAATACTAGACAATGGCTATATTGGAGTTTGAGAGGGAGAAACACCACTTTGTGAGCTGCCTTTTCATATGTAGCTGGCTTGTAGGACTTATGCCTCATAGCTTTGGCTTTGGGAATAGATGATGATTGAAGAGACTCTTAGGTTGTTGCTTAGAAAGAGGTGTGTCACTACCTAATCCTACCTGGGGTTTCTCCATGAATCCTAACACCTTATGTCAAAGGTGTTGCAATACAAAAAAAGCGAGATTTGAGGAAAATATTGACATAATCAACATGATCGCCATGGCTAGCTAGAGTACCATGATCCCTTGCCTTCGTCTCTCTCTTTTTGATTTTTTGTTTCCTCCCTCCTCCTTGTATGTTGTATATGCTTTGAGGAGGCTTTTTCTTACCCTTTTATTTATTTTTTACATTTTTATCTTATTAGGAGGGCGGACATATGGGACTGTGCTACTCTAATATGTGGTTTTGGTATATGCAAGTATTTCCTAGATAAGTCCTTTTACAAACCCTTGAAGGCCATACAAATTTACTCTAACCCTAGTTACACCTCGGATGTGCAACATTTACTTAACGATGTGGTTAAAAATTAATCCACATGTTAAGTGGGTTTCAAAAATACATGTCCTTATGACAGAAAGTGTATGAATCACAGCCAAAAGCTCTTTTCCATAGACCTGTGAATTCCTCTTTGGAGTGTGAAGAAGACAGCTCTTATAATCCACAACTTGACCATCTTGTATTAAAACAATCCCAGTGCTGTTTTCACATGCATCACATTGAACCACAAATCACTTCCTTAGATTGTGCAACACAAGCATAGGATCGGAAGTCATCTTTTCCTAACTTTTCAAATGGTGGAATTTCCAATGCTGTCCATCTAAGTGACACATACTTCTACAAAGCATGCAATGATGTAATTTCAACAGACCCGTGTATATACTTCTTGTAGTAAGAACATAAACCCAAGAAGTTGAGTATATTTTTCAAAGGTGACTATGATCATATTACCTCATCTAAGTGACACATACTTCTACAAAGCATGCAATGGAGATGTAATTTCAATAGATCCGTGTATATACTTCTTGTAGTAAGAATATAAATCCAAGAAGTTGAGTATATTCTTCAAAGGTGGCTATGATCATATTACCTCAACCTTGGAGGGTTCATAGAAATATCATCAGCCCATACAATATGATCAAGAAAGTGGATTTCATGCAAAAAGAATTCACTTTTCTTGTCATTAATCACTAGACTATGCTTATGCAGTCCATTGAACACAATGTCCAAGTGCTTTCTATGCCATTAAAGAAAGTGTCCACAAATCCTCTATGTGGTCTAAAAATGCGATTCATCATCTGATTAAAAGTGACAGAAGCATTTCTACATCCAAAAGGGCATGACAAGAAACTCATACAACCCAAAATATGTATTGAAAGCTATCTTAGGCACATCCTTCGGCCAAGTGTGTATCTAGTGATACCTAGTTTTCAAATCTATATGGTTGAAAATGGCTGCCCCTTGCAATCCATCTATGACATCATCAATCTGAGAGATCGGAAACTTAATCTTTATCATGATTTTGTTCAAAGCACCATAATCAATGCATATGCGCCATGGACCATCCTTTTTTGGCACCAAAAGCACTAAAGAGTAAAATGGTGAAGAGCTGGGCTGAATCAACCCTTTTTTTAATAGCTTATTCGCTTGGCTCATAATCTCTTCCTGTTGGGCTACATGGACTCTGTAGAATGGCTTATTAGATGGGCTACTTTTGGGGATAAAATCTATGCCATGATCTTCAGGCCTTTCAAGTGGTGGCTGCCCTTAGAAATGACTGAGAGAAGCAATAAGTATACATTTTCAGAAATGAAACGCAATTCCTCTCTAACTTTGACATGTTCCTAGCATTATCATTAACAAACTTTAAACCTTATCCTTAGTAAAGACCAGGTACGTTGAAATGTGATTTCTCGTTACTTTTGAAACAGCAACAACCGATATAACAGGAAAAAATTTCCCTTTTAACTTTACATCAAGTGTATGGGTCTTGCCCTTATGTTGAATAGTGATCACTTTGGTATGCGAATTAATCACTATATGCATATGGTGGCACTATGGTATACCAAGCAAGACATCACAACCCTCAAGTGGAGCAAAAAAGAACTCTTTGCTATCCACATATCCCTGAATTTGCAACGGAAGCTTTTCAATGAGTGGTGTGACAGGCTCTACATGGCTTTTGCATACCATTTCAACTTCTTGCATGGGTTCCATATTATTCTCTTTGATGCCTAGATAGGTTACTATGTCTATAGAGATGAAGTTGACTTGTGCACCATTATCAAAGAATGCCAAAGTGTGCCGATCTCTAATTTTGGCCCATGTTGTGTATAACTTAGTAGTATCATCATTGGGCTGATCAGTAACAACATTGGGCTGATCAGTAACAACATTGGGCATCAATCCCATTGATGTTTTGGGCTTTCTACCCTTAGGATCTACTTGATTTTTTGATTTTCTAGCTTGTTGTCTATTGGGACAATTCTTTGCAATGTGACTCTTTTGTTCATAAACGAAACTTTTATTTGCAGCGACTAATTTCCTTCACTATGGCACTAATTTCTAGCCCTTTCTTTGCTGTTTTGACCTCTTTTCAAGCCGATTTTCAGGTCTTCCCCTTTTCTCAATATTAGGCAACTTTTTAATTGGCTTCTCCCCACACTCTTGGAAGCCGGAATTCTTCCTATGTAGCAAAGCATTGGTTGTAGCAGCAGCCTCTATGAGTTGAGATATTCTAGACATGGTGGATTTTATACAAAAATCCTTGATTTCTTTGGGCAGTTCACATACATACTTTTCCACTTGCTCATTTAGGAGTACTGGATGATAAGAAGTGATGGGCAACAATGCATCCCAAAACTTCTTATTGTATTGCTCCAAATTCTTGCATTCCTTTGCATCAAGTTTATTCCAAGCTGTCATGATGTCCATCTCAAAAGTGCTTGTCAATCAATTCGATACAAACATTTGGTTGAATTGTATCCATGTTGTTGGTGCTCTTGCTTGCATCAAGAGCGTGGACCACCACTGCAATGGATTTCCCTTCAAGAAAGTGGTTGCCTTCTGAATCTTGAAGGATTCGGTGAAGCTTTCTCCCAAATAGGCTATATCAAACTGTTTAATGAAAGTTAAAGCTTTCACTCTATCTTGTGGACCACTGAAGGACTCAAACATCACTTCCTTTCCATCCTCATTATAGTCAAAGCTTTCACTCTATGTTGTGGACCACTGAAGGACTCAAACATCGCTTTTTTTCCATCCTCATTATAGTCTTTTGTTGTCCCTTTGGAAGTCAAGTTGTCATACCCTGGTTGCTACATACGTTTGCTATATTTACATCACGACCAAGTCCAAAAAAAGCATTTGCATGACCAGGGCTCATTCTTTGAGCTCATAAGCATTGGGGGGTGTAGATGCATTACCAAACATGCCACTTTGTGCCCCGAGCATCAAACCAATGTTGGCATACATAGGATTATGCACATTTCTAGCCATGCCTGAATACCTTGGGCCTTGCACACCATGCATTGGTTGTTGTATACTATAGAGAGTTGTGCCATACATTTCCTTATGTGGTTCTTGGCCAACCATTGCATGAAAAATCGTACTACCACCAAAGTATCTTGGTTGTTGTCATGGGGACATGAAATTTTTGAGATGCTTTAATCCTGCTAGTAACATTTGATTGATTTAATAATTAATCATGCAAGGTTGTAAGGCACGTGTTGTACATGGTAGTTATTTCATGGTTATAGGCTAAGGACCTCGAGGAAGCAATAGATGCCAAAGGCAAAACTTGTGGCAAGTTATGCTAACTAGGTTTTGGATGTCAGTTGGTGTCAGTTTTGACCTTGGGGTAGTTATTTGGTCATTAAGTGTGAGCAGTGACTCTAGGGACTAGCATTAATTAATTAATTAATGCCGGTCTAAGGATCAATTGAGGCTGGAAATCACTCAATATTACAAATGGCCTAGCCAATCTAATTATGGATGGGTAATTTTACTTTTGGGTAGCATCAAAAGAGCTGAAAATTATTGGAAAATGGGATTAGAAGGGTGCCACTAGGCAAAAATACCCGTGCAATGGGAGAGAAGGTTGTTCGGGGCTAGTGGAGAGCCATTCGGTGTATGCAGGTTGTGGGAGAGAGAGAGTGGGCTGTTGGTCATTTTCCTTGTGTGGAAATCAACATTTGTTACAAGTGATAATCATTGGGTGCTTTTAGGAGGTAGGTGACAGCAGGGAGACTCGCACCAGGGGCTGACCATAGCATTGCTGATCAGGCTGTATTTATGGAGCCTTAGGACACTAGATGACTGCATTAAATGCAGAATTGACAGGCCACCAATCAGTTTTGGGACTTTTCCGTAAAGAATCTTAGATCTCTTTCTCATCTCAGCATTCTTTCACCTTGTGCAACTTATTCTTTGAAGATCTTAGCATTTCTTAGCCGATTGAAGGAGTTCTCAGTTAGATTTCGTGGACAGGAAGGAGAATTCTGCTATAAACCCTACATTTCTTAAAAATTAGGGTTTAGCGGCCACCTTGGGATGTGTGGCATTAGTCAAAGGCATTGCACATTGAAATCAACACCTGAAATTTGAGGAATTATCAAGGATTTCAGATGCCAGCCCATCCCATGTAATTCGTGTGTGGTCCCATTCGTACAAGTCTTGGGTGAATATCAAGGGGCAATTGGCCTGATTCGCTTGCTAATCGTTTGTGCAGAAGGGGTTTTTGGATCAGCAAAGGAGATTGTGAAATCTCAACTTGTATTCAATCCATTGGTATTTCAAGTTAAAGAAATACTGAAGGGGCACCAGTTTTGAGGCCAATAGGTTATTCAAGGTCCAAGATCACGATGGTAATGTATACATTCAGTTTATGTTCAATTATTAATTATTATAATTAAATGCTTGATTAGGTATTACCACCCTTTATGAGAAGGAAGATTGGTTTCATGGTTCCATTTCCGGGATACCATCCAATCCTTTGATTCAGTGGGCTTGAGACACTTGATTACAAGCCAAATCTTGTGCTATTGCTGATTTTTGTGCTCAACTGAGAAATTATAGCAAGAGTCTTCATATAGTGAGATGGAATCAAGCAGTGATAATGCCTCTTCGTTTGGACATTCACATGGGAAAGAAGGAAATGCAATGGCTAATCTTGGACACAGCTCACATGATGAACAAGCTGAAAATGTTACTGCCGTGCAAGATGCACGGCATGCGAGACAAAATGATGCTAATGAGCAGCAAGAGGAAGAGGAACTTGATGATCGGACCAAGTATCTAATGAGGATAGTAGCAAATCTCCTTGCTGAATTGGCAAAGAATCCTCAGCATAGTACGGGGGAGTTTTGAAAACGGGGGAAACAGAAACGGGAAAAATCAGAGTTTCGACTAAATTTTGGAAACAGGGAAACGACGTTTCGGATTGTACACTTAAAAATACAGTATTATGCGGGTATGTAAATATACCAATGCCTACAACAATATGTACCTAAATTTCATACAAAACTTTGAGTCTTTATGTCAAATGATTGAAATCATGATTCATTACACATTTCAGGACTCAGGACTCACGAGTGGAGATTGAGGAGTCAAGATTGAGGACTCAATGGTTGAAACTTAAGACAACTTAACACAATTAAGACTCAATTTCCAAAACTTAAGGTAACAAAATGAATTAGAATTTATGACTCATGAATAATCTATGATCTAAAGAGCAGTGAAGACGGATATCAAGAACAATGGAACAAGAATCAAGATGCATAATAAGTGGGATCAAGATATAATGATACATGTAACTATGTCATGTAAATAATTTGTCAAAACTCCAAAGTTCTGTGAAGTTATAAGTATCAACATCAATGAGCAACTGACAACTCTAGTCTGGACTCTGCACTACTAAACTGACTCCTGTATATTACGAGTCATGACTCATGACTCATCCGGACTTTGAGAATCTGTGCACCATCTCGTTAAACTGCGAGAACCCTTTGACTCTGAATGTGATGTACGACCATGTGTGGCCCTCACTCTAACCCTCCTCTGTGCACGACTCTCATACATCATTGCCGATAGCTCCTCATAGAGCATGGAGTAGAGATCCCGCTCCTGTGCTATCTGTGAAATGCCACACACCTTCTCTATATCAATCTTGTTAACATTCACCTATAAAGGTGAATGAGACAAAAGATATATCATATGAGAGGAGATTCAATATGTTCAATGTTCATACATATCACAATTTACAATCCAACTTTCAAGTAAATTAGCAATGTCAAGTGTCAAGGACTCAAGGTTAACAAGTTAATTATAGATAATACTAATCATTACCAATTTACCTGTGAAGGCTCAGGGGATAGAGCGGTCCTCTCAAAAAGTTGGAGATTGCAATGGAAAAACACTAAATGCTCTAGCTGGGCAGTTGTGAGCTTGTTTCTCTTTTTGGTGTGGAAGAGGGCCCATGTGCTCCAATTTCTCTCAGTAGACCCTGAATTACAATCTTGCGAGAGGACCCAAATGGCAATGTGTTTCTATTCAAATTTAAGAGATTGAGGGTAAGTAATTGATAATTACTAATATGTAAGCCGCAAAATCAACATTTGAGTAGGCAATAGATTATAGAATTTGTTATCTAGGTTGCATAATACATTAGATAATCAAGATACAAAATATAAAATAGTCACATACCAAAGTAGGAGCACAATTGGCGTATTTCTCCCACCAAGAGACAGATTGAAGTTGTGTCTCTCGAAGCCTAGCTGTGGATCGGCCAAAATGAAGAGAATGATTGCAAAATGCTAGTAAATCATCCTCTACTCTTCTCATCATATCTATATCATTTCTTGTGAGGTGCCTCATGTACTCTATGAAGCCCTCATCTAACTTCTCTCTAGTGTACTACTCTTCACTATGCCAAAGGGAATGCAAGATATGTGCGACAGCATGGATTGGTTTATGGAACCAATCCCATTGTGCATTTCACACTGCACGAATCTCATCGACCCTATAGATAAAATAAGTTAAAAACTTAGAAGTTAGAATAATGATCAATCATAATTACATGTGTAAAAGTTAAACAAAAGTGTACTTGTCTTGGGGCAAAAAGCTATTGCGAAGCAAGGCCTCGTCAATTTTATCCATATACTCATATAGAAGTCCCAAAGTACTTCCCTCTATATCAGTGATGCGCAATACAGTGTAAATAGGAGTGAGACTTTTCACCAATGTCTCTGCCTCAACCTACCAACTCTCATTTAAAATATTGCCTCTAAAAGCAAGAGCCTTTGGAGACTCTCTCACTCCATGTGAGCCATTCCTGGCATGCAATGGTCTGTATCAAATTTGGACGGACCCATATCAACCTTTCCAATACTATAAACATATAAGCAAATCTAGTGGTGGAGGGCTTCAATAGCTCAAGTGTGCTATTGGCTCGAAATATGCTTGTGACGGATGGCCTCTTCTTCACAAATCTTACCATGCTTGTTGTCGTCTTGAAAATGTCATCCACCCAAGATATTTGCCCAACATCTTCAATAAGCAAGTCAAGGCAATGGGATGCACATGGAGTCAATACTATGCTAGGAAACTCCTCCTCAAGTATACATCCCATAGACACACAATTGCTTCCATTATCTGTCACCACCTGCATCATATTTTGGACTCCTACATCCATGATGACTTGTCGCATGTGCTCCCAAATGAAAGCTCCTGTGATGGTAAGACGTGAGGTAGAGGCATCGATGGCCTTAATGAACATGGTGCCTTTACATGAAGACACCAAAACATTGTAAACATTTCTTCGGCGCATATGTGACCATCCATGGCATAATATTGTGCATCCATATTTTACCCATGTCTCCTTCAAGGGCTTCAATTGAGCCTCTATGGATGCTTTCTCCTTTCGAAGCTCCCGTGTATGTGATGCATCTGCGGATGGGCCTTTCCACTCGCATCCTATGCGGCTTATTGCCCTAATTGTCTTCTTCCATTGATGTGTAGTGGTCACATTGAAAGGGATAGCACACCCAATAGATAAGCGTGTCAGTTCCCTAGTTGCCTCCACAATTGCTTGCCTCTGAAGTCCTGCATGGACACTTGCACCATGCAAGGAGCCCTTTTGCCCACCACTATTGGAAGATGGCAACGGGGTGCTTTTTGCACTTGGACCCGATACGGATATGGATGTCCTTTTTGATGGGCCACTGGTGTTAGACAATCATTTTCTGGACAGTCGGTGGATAGCAGAGTACGGCAAAGTGCCACGTCAGCAGTACGGATGTAAGTAGCCACATCAACAGTATGCATAGGTGTCACGTGGCAGCTTGCAGTTGGACAAATTATTATTATTATTATTTTTGCAGTCGGTTGCATTTAATGCAGCCAACCTGGTGCTGGGCATTCTTTATTTCCTGGCTATTTATAGTTAGGTTGTGGCACACCCTCCTATCTAGTCATTCATTTCAGATGCAAGGAGCCCTTTTGCCCACCACTATTGGAAGATGGCAACGGGGTGCTTTTTGCACTTGGACCCGATACGGATATGGATGTCCTTTTTGATGGGCCACTGGTGTTAGACAATCATTTTCTGGACAGTCGGTGGATAGCAGAGTACGGCAGAGTGCCACGTCAGCAGTACGGATATAAGTAGCCACATCAGCAGTATGCACAGGTGCCACGTGGCAGCTTGCAGTTGGACAAATTATTATTATTATTATTTTTGCAGTCGGTTGCATTTAATGCAGCCAACCTGGTGCTGGGCATTCTTTATTTCCTGGCTATTTATAGTTAGGTTGTGGCACACCCTCCTATCTAGTCATTCATTTCAGATACTGATCTTGAGATTTGTTGGCTGAGACAGACTGTGCTCGGGCTGATGGAGATCGAGGTCATTAAGTCGGAAACATACGCAGATATTTCCTCAGCCCCCTTGTGTTTTTCTGCACTCTTATATAGCATACTACACCGCAGATTTTCTGCGTTTCCACTGTCTCCTTTTCTCTCTCTCTTCTCTCTGTGTTCACTCTCTCTCAGTCTTTGTCCTACGCTTCCGCATCGCTGCACTCTTGACAACTGGCACCTCCAATTTGGCTAGCTCCACTAGGTCCACTAGCCTCTCTTTGCCCTACTTGTGCTTCATTAGCCCGATGTGGTGTTGGATGAGAGGATTCATTCTCTTCTAGCTAAATACCCATATGCTTTTGATGCCAAAGATGGAGACTTACTATTACTTCAGCCGGCACATTTGTGCAAGGCTTGATGTCTTTGTTGGAAACGCATGCCAAGTGGTCTTTCACATGCGTTACGCTTCTCGATTTCTCCAATCCACAATAGTTGCATTGCCACTTATTTGATTTGCCGGAGCCCTCGTATCCCTTGATTGGAGTGACGTGTCTCCAATATGGGTCTGGTGCCATGATATGATGATTAGCCTTTAGGTAATGGATTAAAGAAAAAGAAGAAGAAGAAGAAGAAGAAGAAGGAGCAGGAGAAGGAGAAGGAGGAGAAGAAGAAGAAGAGGGGGAAGAGGAAGAGGAAGAGGAAGAGGAAGAAGAAGCACAAGAAGAAAAAGAAGAAGTAGTAGCAGCTGAAGAAGCAGAAGAAGTAGCAGCAACAACAATAGAAGCAAAAGCAGAAGAAGAAGAAGAAGAAGAAGAAGAAGAAGAAGCAGAAGCAGAAGCAGGAGGAGGAGGAGGAGGAGGAGGAGGAGGAGGAGGAGCAGCAGCAGCAGCAGGAGGAGCAGCAGCAGCAGCAGGAGAAGGAGTAGGAGAAGAGCAAGACGAAGAGGTAGAAGAAGAGGAAGAAGCAATAGAAGTAGAAGCAAGTAGAAGCAACAGTAGTAGTAGAAGCTGAAGAAGAAGAAGAAGAAGAAGGAGCAGGAGGAGGAGCAAGAGGAGGAGGAGTAGTAGCAATAGCAGAAGGAGGAGAAGAAGGAGGAGGAGGAGAAGTAGAAGAAGAAAAAGGAGAAGGAGAAGAAAGAGGAAAGAAGAAGGAGAAACAGCAGAAGAAGAAGCAAAGAAGGAGAAGAAAGAGGAAAGAAGAAGGAGAAACAGCAGAAGAAGAAGCAGAAGAAGAAGAAGCACAAGCAGCCGAAGCAACAACAGAAGCAACAGAAGCAGAAGCAGTAGAGGTAGAAGCAGAAGAAGAAGGAGAAGTAGAGGCAGAAGCAGCAGAAGTAGAAGCAGAATCAGAAGGAGAAGGAGAAGGAGAGGAAGAGGAAGAGGAAGAGGAAAAAGGAGAGGAAGAAGAAGAGGAAGAGGAAGAGGAAGAGGAAGAGGAAGAGGAAGAGAAAGAGGAGGCGAGAGCTGGAGGTCCAAGGAGGAGGAGGCGAGAGCTAGAGTGTGCTACACAAGTTGGGAAGCCTGGAATGACTCAAATTGCGATCCGGTGTGCTGAATAACCAGCATTGAAATGGGCCGTAGGATCGCGAAATGTCGGTCTGCCATTTCCGTTCCGATTTGAAACGGCCGGTCCATTTCGGAGCTGCCGAAATGGCGTTTCAGGATACTATGATCCTTAATTTGTTTAATTTTTGAATGCTTCTATGAAGGACAACAAGGGTAAGAAGAAAAACTCATCTTCTACACCTTCAGGACAGCAAGGTCCACAAAGATAGTGCCAAATCCTTCACTTGAAGCTCCCAAAGAAGCCAATGAAGAAAAACAGGTGGTACCTATGGAGCAAGGTATGCAAATGCAAGGCCATCATGGAAGTGCCAATCCAATGGATTTTGGAGAGCCGGGCATGCATGCAATGATGGGGTAACCATAATACTTTGATGATAGCACAATTTTTCATGCAATGGTTGGACAAGGACCACATACGGGAATGTATGGTACAACTCCCTATAGTATGCAGCAGCCAATGCATAGTGTGCAAGGCTCAATGTATTCAAGTATGGCTGATAATGTGCATAGTCTTATGTATGGTAGCATTGGATTGATGCTCGAGACACAAAGTGGTATGCTTGGCAATGAATCCATTTGCACCCCTGAATGCTTATGGGCGTCAAGGAATAAGTACTGGTCATGCAAATGCTTTGTTTGGGCTTGGTATGATTTAAATACAGCAAATGCACCCTTTTTGTAGCAACCAATGTATGACAACTTGACTCCCAAATAGACAGTAAAAGACTATGATGAGGTTGGAAAAGGAGTGGAGTGTGAGTCCTTCAGTGGTGCACAAGATAGATTGAAAGCTTTGACTTCCATTCAATAATTTGATGCAGTCTATTTAGGGAAAAATTTCACTGAATCCTCTAAGATTGGGAAGGTAGCTACTTTCTTGAAGGGGAATGCATTGCAGTTGTGGTTCACACTTTTGATGCAAGGAAGAGCATTGTCAACATGGGTATAATTCAAGTAAAAGTTTGTATCATATTGGTTGACAAGTACCTTTGAGGTCGACATCATGACAACTTGGAATAAGCCTGATGCAAAGGGATGTAAGAATTTAGAGCAATACAATAAGAAGTTTTGGGATGTATTGTTACCCGTTAGTTCTTATGGTCCAGTACCCCTTTATGAGCAAGTGGAGAAGTATGTATGTGGGCTGCCCAAAGGAATCGGGGATGTTTGTATAAAATCCATTGTGTCGAACATGTCTTAGCTCATAGAGATTGTTGCTACAGCCAATGCTGTACTACATTGGAAGAATTTGGTCTTCTAGGAGAGTAGGGAGAAGTCGAAAAAGTTGTCTAAGACTAAGGAAAGGAACATATCTCAAAATCAGCTTGAAAAGAGACTAAAACAACAAAGAAAGGGCTAGAAATCATTGGCACAATGTAAGGAATTATCGGTTGTAAATAAATGCTTCATTTGTGAACATAAGGGCCACAATGGGATTGGTGCTCGATATGTTAGTGCTTAGCCCAATGATGATGCTATTGAGTTATTTAGAGCATGGGAAAAAATGAGAGATTAGCATGCATTGATATTCTTTGATAATGGCGTACGAGCCAATTCTATCTTTGTACACATGGCAGCTCATCTAGGCATTAGAGAGGATGAGATGGGACCCATAGGGGAAGTTGGAATGGCATGCAAAGGCTATGTAGAGCTTGTCACATCGCTCATCATTGGAAAGCTTCGGTTGCACATTTAGGGATACGTGGACAATGAAGAGTTCTTTATTGTTCCACTTGAGGGTTGTGATGTCTTGCTTGGTGTGCCACAGTGCCATTGTATGCATAGAGTTATAGATTCATTTGCGAAAGTGATCACTATTCAGCTTAAGAGCAAGCCCCATACACTTGATGTAAAGTTGAAAGAGGAATCTATCCTTGTTGTATCGGCTACTGCTATTTCAAAAGTAATAAAAAATCACATTTCAGCGTATTTGATTTTACTAAGGATAAGGTTGATAATGAAAATGTAAACTTAGAGAAGGATTGCATTTTGTTTTTGAAAATGTATGTTGATTGCTTCTCTCACTCACTTCCAGTTACTTGAACGCCTTGAAGATCATGGCATAGATCTTATCCTTGGAAGTAGCCCACCTAATAAGCCACCCTATAGAGTCAGTACCCTAGGAGGAGGAGATTATGAGTCCGGCGAACGAGCTATTAGAAAAAGGGTTGATCCAGTCCAACTTATCTCCTTTTCGCTCTCCAATGCTTTTGGTGCAGAAAAAGGATGGTACATGGCGTATGTGCCTTGACTATCGCGCTTTGGTCATTGACGGGGGTTTGCGCATGTAAGCACAGCTCATAAATTTGTGCAGTTTTGTGCTCGAAAATTCGGGGCTTTTTCCCAAATTTAGTGTTCATGCATAATAGTGAATTTGTTTTGGAAATTGCGAAAATTGTGCACATTGGCTTTGAAACTTTCATGTATCAATGAAATTTTGCTTAGCTGAACCGAATTTATTGACATTGATGCACATTTGGACTGGCTTTTGCAAAGTTTTGTGAAATTTTACTAAATTCGTGTGTTCCATGCTCTCGGGCAATCGAGGCAGATTGGTTAGCGAGATTTTGGGGCTTTTGTTGAAATTTGTGAATTTTGGCAAAATTGATGTGTGAAATGTACTTTGGGGATATTGCTGAAGCAATCTTGGTGCGGTAAGCAGTGTGATTCGACTTTATTATCTCCCACTTGTGAGATTTTGGAGAAATTGCAGAGAATTTTGGTGGTTTTTTGTGTATCAAAAGTGTTTTTGGGCACATATGTATGCAGTACACATGTCAGGGAGCTCCTATTGTGTTGATTTATCGCTGAATATTCATGGTGCAGTAGACTCAGTGATCATTTGCAGATTTGGGATTGTTGTAGATGTATTTTTGGTGATGTTGCTGAAGTGGGAGTGACATGGCAGTGATGTATGCATGTAATGTATGCTGAAAGTTCAGTTATATTGTTGAAACTCATCCTTTCTACTGCTGTACATGTATTTGGACTAAATCTTGCTCTTATTTGCTGAAATTAGTTGAATATTCAGCTTGTTGTTTGTTGTCATAAATTATAGCATTGGTTTTTTGGTGCATTGCTGAAAAATGGCCACTAATGCTTCTAGCAGCAGTGACACTAAATCCCTCTTTGAAATCAAGAGGTTTGATGGCATTGGCTTTGATCTATGGAAGGATAGGATGGAAGGCATTTTGTTTCTCAAGGATTGTGATAATGTTTCCTTAGAAACTAAGCCTGTAGCTATGCCAGATGTTGATTGGGCTAAACTCAACAAGGCCATTGCATATATTAAGATGGTTGTGTTTGATGATGTACTTATAAACATCAAGCATCTTTATACGAGTTATGCTATATGGAAAAAGTTAGAGGACACTTATGAAAATACAACTCGAGTGAATCAAGTGTATCTCATGGCGAAGCTTGTGAACATGGAGGTGGATGAGTCTAAGCCAACATCTGAGCATTTGAGTGCTTTAAAAGGGATTTTGAGTTAGTTGCAGGACTCTGGTTTGCCGGCTTTCAATGATAAAATGAATGCTATTTTCTTGTTGATGACTTTGCCTGATAGTTGGGAGTCTTTGGTTGTTTCACTTAGCAACAACCTTGCTTTAACCTTTGATGGTGTTAGAGGCTCTATTCTCAATGAGGAGATCAAAAGAAAGTCCAATGGAGAAAGCAGTGGTTTAGTCTATCATCTTAGAGGCAAGTCAGAGAAGAGAGGTAGTGGGAGTAAAAGCAAGGGCATATTACCACATAGAAAGGGCTCAAGTTAAAAGCTATAAGAATGGGTGATGGGGGTGAGTATGTTTCTAATGAGTTCAAAAAGTTTTGTGAGATGCATAGCATTAAGAGAGAATTGACAACCCCTTATAATCTTGCATTAAATGGTGCAGTTGAAAGATATAATGGCACACTTTGTGAGAGAGTTAGATGCATGTTGTCCATAGCTAATCTCCTGCAATAGTTTTGGTGAGAGGCTCTTAAAATTGTAGTTCATGTATGCAATCGCTCTCCCAATCATGCATTGGAAAATGGCATTCCTGAACAGGTTTGGTCTTGCAAACCTGCTTTATATGACCATTTGCGTGTCTTTGGTTGTGATGCCTTTGTGCATGTTTCCATGGATTTGAGGACTAAACTAGACACGAAATCCATCAAGGGCATCTTCATGGGATATGGAGATGAGGGAGAGATGGGTTATAGAGTTTGGCTCCCTTAGGATAGGAAGATATTATGTAGCCGAGACGTAGTATTTAATGAGGCAAAGTTACTGAAACATACTACTCAGGATGACCTTGACGAAAAGGAGGTCAAATTTCAGCATGAACAGCCTGCCATTCAACAGCCATTAGCTGAAAATTTTGTTCCCTTAAATGAGCAGCAACCCATTATGCTACAACCAGAGGATAATGGACAGCAAATAGATGTACATTATGGAATAAGACAGCAAGAAGAACACGCTGAAAACATGTTACAGCAGCAAGGAAATGCTGAAAATTAGCCACTTCGTGATGGTGTGCACATACTTGAGGATGTAGGTCCATTGCCTAACGATATAGATCGTTGGATAAGAAGGTCTACAAGTGTCAGAAGGCAGCCACAGAGGTTTCAGCCATCTTTGGATTGCATTTTGTTGACTAATAAGGGTGAGCCTCTGACATTTAGAGAGGCACAGTCCTGTGAAAATAAGAGAAAGTGGGAGCTTGCTATGCAAGAAGAGATGAAGTCTTTGTATGCAAATAACACATGGGAGCTTGTACCTTTGCCCAAGGATAGGAAAGCTATCCCTAATAAATGGGTTCACAAAGTGAAATGTATTGATAGGAAGCCCTAATACAAGACATGTTTGGTTGCTAAGGGCTATACACAAAAAGGAAAGCATAGACTTCCAGGAGGTCTTTTCACTAGTGGTGAAGATGATTACACTGTGTGTTTTGTTTGCTCTCACCGTATCCTTGGATTTAGAGTTGGATCAGATAGATGTGAAGATTGCTTTTCTTAATGGTGACCTGGATGAAGAGTTGTATATAAAACAATTAGAAGGTTTTGCTATTCCGGGGAAAGAGCATTTGGTTTGTAAGCTGAAACATAGTTTATATGGGCTTAAATAAGTCCCTAGACAGTGGTACAAAAAGTTTGATACCTTTATACTCAGCCATGGATTTAAATGCAATCATGTAGATCACTGCTTATACACCAAAAAGGCTAATGATTGCAGCCTTATTGTGCTGGTCCTATATGTGGACGACAGGTTGATTGCAGGAAAGCATAAGAGTACTTGAATGCTCTTACAAGGTAGCTGAGTTTAGCCTTTCCAATGAAAGGTTTGGGGACAGTTGAATATATTTTGGGCATGTGCATGAAAAGAGATAGAGAGCAACACTTGTTGTTTCTCTCACAGGACAAGTACATTAGCAAGTACTTGACGGGTTTAATATGATTGATGCTAAGCCTCTTGGTGTGTCTTTACCACCACATACAAAGCTTAGGAGCTATTGCCCAAAGGATGATGCAGTTGCTAGTGCTATGAAGGGCATACCTTATGCATCAGCTTGTGGATCTTTGATGTATGCCATGGTTGCAACTCGCCTTAACATGGCTCATGCAGTGGGAGGAGTTAGTAGATACATGTCTAACCTTGGCAAGCCTCATTGGAAAGCTGTGAAATATATCTTCAAATACTTAAAAGGTACACAAGAGAAGTGTATATGCTACGGAAAGGTTATACTAGAGTTACAGGGATTCTATGATCCGGACATGGCAGGAGATCTTGACACTAGGAAATGTACTGGTGGGTATGTTTTTACTTTGGTAGGTGGGGCTATCTCTTGGTGTTCAAGGCTGGAGGAAATTCTAACACTAAGTACTACAGAGGCTGAATATATTTCGGCCATAGAAGCTTCTAAGGAAGCTATTTGGCTTGGCTGTCTGGTCAAGGATTTTGGTCTTTCTTCACATACTCCAGTGCTTGGTTATGATAGCCAGAGTGCAGTATGTCTGAATAAGAATGCCATGTTTCATGCACGTACCAAACACATAGATGTTTGGCACCACTTCATTCGATAAGTCTTGGATGATGGTCTTGTCACACTAACTAAGGTCAAAACGCAAGATAACCGTGTAGATGTTCTCAGTAAGAGCCTTGCAAAGGCTCAGTGTGGACATTGCATCCGATTAGTGGGAGTTGGTTAGCTTAAAGGTACCACTTTGGGCCTTTAAGTGGGAGGTTGTTGGGTGTAAAGTCCCTTCGTCCATGTGTACAAAGTTATACGGGTGTGAACACATTCCTATTGTATCCTAACATATAAATACATTCTTAATTTTTTGTGTACCATCACAATCTGGTACTCCTATCTCTGCGTTCACTCTCTTTTACTCTCAACATTGTTGCTCGCACTTTCATTGTGCACTCTCCCCTTCATAGATTGCAGGGGGCAGCTGTATTCAGCTATATAGATTTGAAAAGTGGATATCATCAAATATGCATTGAACTGGAGAATGTGCGTAAGACGTCTTTCAGGAGATCTTTTGGGTTGTGTGAGTTTCTTGTCATGCCTTTTGGACTTACGAATGCTCGTGTTACTTTTAATCGGATGATGAATCACATCTTTAGACCGCATAGTGGATTTGTGGGCACTTTTTTTGATGACATGATTATCTATTCAAGGAATGAGGTAAAGTATAGAAAACACTTGGACATTGTGTTCAATGAATTGTGTAAGCGTAGGTTGGTTATCAATGACAAGAAAAGTCAAAATTGTTTGCATGATATCCACTTTCTTGGGTATATTGTATTGGCTGATTGTATTCCTATGGACCCTGTAAAGGTTGAGGCAATACGATTGTGGCCACCTTTGAAGAATATACTCGAGATCCATAGCTTCTTGGGTTTATGTTCTTACTGTAGGAAGTATGTATGTGGTTTGCTGAAATTGCATCTCCATTGCATGTATTGCAGAAGAAAAATGTGTCATTTAGATAGACATCAATGAAAATTGAGCATTTGAAAAGTTAAAGAAAAAGATAACTTCAGATCTTGTGCTTGTGTTGCTCGATCTAAGGAAGTCCTTTGTGGTTTGATAATGCATGGACAACTAACATAAAGTAGTTGAGGCCCAAAGTGATAATTGAAAGTAATGCTTCTCCGTATGCGAGATATAGAGGTATTGATGCCATAGTCAAGGTAGTGGTGTATTTTTTTTTATTGGCCAGCTTTGAGGCATGATATAGAGTAGTTTGTTAGGACATGTTGGAAATTTAAGCATGATAGACAAAAGATACTGGGTTTGTTGTAGCCCTTGCCTTTTCCAAACAAGCCTTGATAGAGCATTGCTATGGATTTTATTTTGGACCTTTCTAGGACACCAATAGGGAATGATAGGATATAGACTATCGTTTACAGGTTTACCAAACATGCCCATTTCATTTCAGTGAGGAAGAAAACAAAGGCTAATTTGGCATGTTTGTTCTTGTAGCACATCTTTAAATGTCATAGTGTGTTAGAGTAAATTATCAGTGATCGAGATCCTCGGATGGCTAGTTTATTTTGGAAGGGGTTGTTTGCGAATATAGGTACTACATTGAAATTTTCATCATCATTCCATCATAAACAAATGGTCAGTTTGAAGAGGAAAATTCCATAGTGTTGGATCTTTTGAGGTGCTATGTATCAAACCATAAAGCATATTGGGAGCAATATTTGCTATTGGTTGAGTTTGCATACAACAATGCGGTGCATAATTCCACTGGTAAAGTTTCATTTGAGGTGGCTGAGGGTGGCAAGGAGGTATCACCTATGTTGCATACTAAGGATAAGATCTTTGATGTTGATTGCTATGTGGAAATCTTCGATGCAGGCTATGCAAAGATAAAGTATGCACTTTAGAGATTGTAGGAATAGCAAAAGAAGATAGTTGATTGCCATAGACATGCTTTGCAATTTGCAGAGTGATTATGTATTATTGAGTTTTGATAAGGCAAAGGCTGAAAAAGATAAAAGGAAGAGAGAGAGAGATTGTATCTGAAGTTGAGTATGAGATACTATGAGCCTTTCAAGTATTTGAGAAGATCAACGATGTTGCATATCGGCTGCAATTATCTCCACATTGGCGGATACATAATGCCTTTCATATTAGTTTACTGAGGTCTTTTCGTGCTGATGTGCTAGAGGATGTATTTGTTGAAATTCTGCTTGACGTTGAGGAGTTGGATGAGATTTTGGTACTTGAGCAAATTTTGGCATATAAGGAAAGAAAGACCAGAGGTAACGTTTGCATGAGATATTTGGTGAAGCTTTAGAACTATTCACCAATGGATTCAAAGTGAATGGAAGAGGATGGCTTGGCAAGCCATCCTTAGTTGTTGTAGGTTTAGCTAGATACCTTTCAGTTAGAGCCGACTTTGGATCAAGCTTGGTCTGGAGCATTGTCTAATGCTGAAGGAGGTAGCACTTCCGCTCCTCTACTTGTGGACAACTCTTGCATGTAGTGAATCTCAGATGTATTCATCATGCATCCGATGTACTGTGCTAATAGTATGTTTGCCATGAGGTCACTACTTAGTGTACTAGTCATTGTGAGATGCATAGTTGCCATGAAAGACGGTTCCTAATGTTAGGAAACGTTGGAAACGTTAGCTTATTTCATAAATGTTAGAAACGGCTGAATTTGTTTTTCAGCCCCCAAACATGAAATATTTGTTTTTTCTAAAGACGTTTCGTTTTACTAATAAATGGTTTTTAAAGTCAAAAAACAAATGATGATCATATGACTCATCTTTTTGTTTACACATTTCTTTTTAAAAACTTAAATGCTTTTTAATTGTTAATGTCCCATGGCTCATTGTTTTTTTAAAGACGTTTTAAAAAAAAATGTTTTTCCTAAAAGACGTTTTTTTAAAAAGGCATTTTTAAAAAGATGTTTGTTTAAAGGACGTTTTTAATTTAATAATGTTCGACAATTAACCACACTAAAAAACTCATCGCTTTTAAAGGCGTTTTTTAAAGCTAACATTTTTTATTTAATAATGTTTGACGATCACTAAGGCTTAAGGTAAGCTATTTAAAGCCTTGATGCATCACGATCCAATGATCAATCAATCGGTAAGTATGAACTATCCAATCCTGGCAAAGTGGAGCTAGACTTTGGATGAATTGAGGATTTTGTTCTTGGTGAATCGTGGGAGTTACGTTTGTCAATTGTGAGTGATTCATGATTGCAATCCGCACTTGAGTCTAATTGTGACCTGCTTCTACACGCATTGGTTGTTTGGCTTGCCCTTGCACATGGTAAGTCTCGACTCCGACTCACGATTGATTTCTCTTTTTTCTTCTCGTATTCTTTGCAAACAACAATTGGGTATCCAACAAAAGCAATTTGATTAGATTTGTGATTGTTGCTCGCTCATAGCTAAACCCAATCTATTTAAGGAATCACACTAAAGATGTGGGATGCAACTCGTAAGTCTTGAAACCTAACAGTGAGAACCTTATAGATATGGTAGGATCAATAAATTCTCTATTTTTTATTTTCGTATTCATATTCTTCTTTTACTATTCTCTCTTTCTTTCCTCTTTTATTGGTTTTGAGATTGGACACGTGACACGTTCCAGTGCACACAACCATGGTCCATGGTACTAGGTTCTTATATCCATGAATAATTGTTTATTAAGTACTTTTTTATTTGTTAAAACTCAAACAACTTAGATTATCGTCATTGAGAAAGGACATCAACTTTGAGATATGGTGGAAGTGGGACAACAAAATAGGTGTGCAAGTTTTGTGCAGAGTATCACCATGGTGTGGCACAAAGATTGTAAGCTTATTTCTCACGAACAAAGGGGTTTGGGATGGGGCCTTGCTCAAGAGTGCCCAAAAATGTGTATGACAATCTCAAGTTATGGAAAGCCCAAATGTTGGGCATTCCTATTGATAGCGTGAATGCGTGGGATGAGCTAGAGCCAAACCTCGAGACAATTCCAGCATCTTAGAGGATCTCTATTGATGTGGACAATGAGGCTGACTCTATAGAGGAGTCACAAGCTACATGTTCTTCCTCCATGCGGACCATGCCCTCAACTAAGAGAACAACACTATTCATACACAAGCAAGGAGACATGAAAGCATCATTGCAGAAGACAAGGGTTAAGGAAGCTACTAGAGAGATCGCAAAGCTATTCATACAATGTGGTTTATCCTTTTACATTCTTTGAACTTCTTGATGGAACTGGGCGATTCGTGCCATCTCTCACATCGGGTATGTATGGAAGGGTTTGAAGTATGAGATATTGTGTACCAAGGAGTTTCGCTATGAAAAAGAAGCCTTGACTAGAGAGCTAGAGCCTTTGAAGGCAACATGGGAGAAGCATGGATGCACGATGCTTTGTGATGAGTGGTCTGATGTGCAGAAGAGAAATGCCTATAACATATTGGTTTCTTCTTGTAAAGGCACTATGTCTCTACGTGCCATAGATGTATCAGCTGTAGGTACGGTTGTCAGAGCTGCATACATCTAGTCTCATTTATGACAAGCAATTATTGATATAGGTCCAAGAAATGTTGTGCAAGTGATTATTGATAATGCATCAAATTGTGTGGCCATGGAAAAGATGCTTGAAGAAGAGTCCTCTATCATTGTTTGGACACCTTGTGCTACAGACAACCTAGACTTCATGATTGAGAATGTAGCGAGACTATCTTGGGTGGATTATATTTTCTCCATTGCATATAGCATAGTTAATTTTGTTTCCAAGTTCCAAGAGACCCAAGGTTATTAGCATATACAATGCAAATAGTGATTTAGAGTTTCTTAAGCCTTTCAAGACAAGGTTTGGATTCTTGGAAAGGCTTATTAGGATGTGATATGGTTTGCTTTAGATTGTTGTTTGTCGTGAGTGGCAAAATTGGGATGAAAAAAATGATTCCAAGGCAATTGCATTTTGTTGCATGGTCATGAAAGATGATTGATGGAAGGATGCAACTAGCCTAGTGAAGAGCTTGAATCCCATGTGTAATGTTCTTAGATTGATAGACATGGAGGGGAGTGCCATTGGTTTTCTTTACAAGTTCATGGACAAGATTGGAGAGGCCTTGGACACAAATACGACATTGTCAGCTTCTAGATACACATTCTTTTAAAATCAAGATTTTGTAAGGTAAAGAGTTACTTTCATTTTGTTTTTCTTATTTCTAAAAATTTGGGAATTTATTATATTTTTCTTTTGTATGTGAAGGATTAGGGTTTAAAAGACATATGGAATCGACGTCGAGATTGGTTTCATAGGTCCATCCATGTCGTTGCTCATATTCTTTATCGTCTATGGAGGGATGAACAACAATATATCAACACAAAATTATAGGATGGATGGAATAAGTATATAAGTAGAATTGTGGGAGACAGTGATGATATGCTTTTGAAACTAGAGAATGAACGTCCTTTTTTTCGCAATCGAAGCGGTGTATTTGGGGTATGTATTGCAGAGTGAGAAGAGACTTAGCTGCAGCTAGTCTCTCGGTGGGAAAAATATAACACGGAGGTACCTATCTTGGTAAAAGCAAATATTTGATCCATCACTCAACTCCTAGAATACATATTACTTTTTGGTTTTTATACAATAATTCAATTTTCAAACTTATCTTTTTTTAGAGATGCATTGCAAAGAGAGTTCTCTCACAAGATTGTAGCTCTGGGCCTTGTGAGAGGAACTGGAGTACATGGGCCTTGCACCATACAAAGAAGAGAAATAAACTCTTTACACAACAATTGGAGAGATTAGTCTTTTGCCATTGCAATCTACAATTGCTTGAGCAAACTGACTATCCGATTGAGTCTCGCTAAGTAAACCCTAGCAAGATAGATATCATGGAATGAAAAAAGGCGTTAGATATTCCATGCGAGGAAAGAGATATCTATACTATGTTGTACGAGGAGATAAATGCACCTTGTGTCATGCACAGTCACAGGGAATGGGTGAGATGGACCCTTAGAATGCTAGGACGCTGTCCTCGAGGCGGATCTGTGACGGGACGTGTCACTTTTAGATGTGACGTTACTTTTTTTTTTGACATAGTGACGGAGTGGGATGCGAAATGTGATGCCAGGTCATGTTTGTGACGAAAGATTGGGACGGATTTGTGATGGGCAGTCGACTCATGAAAGTTTATTATTAAACTTAAAAGGCTTAAGCCTTATCTAGACAAAACGTGATGGAGATTTGTGATTAAAGTATGTTGATACGAATGCAAGATGACATGTCAGATTAAAAAATGAGGGCTTCAGCCGACTCATCCTGTGACCCATGGCTCGTTGAGTTAGAAACTAGTTGGCTCCCTTTGCTTTGGTTAGCTTTGAACAAGCGATATTGACTCGTTTGGTACAGATGTTTTTAACACTTCACTTCAGAACAATAACTTCGGCCTCCAACTAGTTGTGAACAATAAACTCCACGTTTATAGTCCAAAGCTTGTCTCTCTTTGTAGCGGAACTCAGTGATAGTGTAGCAGAACTCTGATTTTCCAATAGCCCCGTTGTAGGTAGGCACAAGAGTTTATCGATTCACCTCCCAGCTATGCTAAGAAAGATGCAAGAGGGAGTGCGTGTCAGATCCTGCCAGTTGTCAATTTCTCATGAATTATACTAATTTATAACTCACTTACCTTAGGCCTCGTTTCCACTTACTTCCTAAGTCCCCGAACCCCGCATGGGCGCCCAAGGCCCCCTGACGGTCATCTCTCGTGTTGTTTTCCCATAAGTTACATTCATTAATGTAACATTTCCTCCCCCTTAAGAATCGGTTTCGTCCTCGAAAACGATACTTGGAAGGTCTAACTGTAAATTGGGAAACCTTTTTCTTAAAGTGCTTACTCGCTTCCATGTTGAGCTTTTTTCTGAACAATCTATTCATTTTACCAGACATTCTTGATAAATAGTATGCCTTGTTCGTCTATTATGAACATTTAAAATTCTTTCTGGTTCATGTGGAATAGATTGGTCACTGAATAGCTCCTCAATCTTATCATTTAAGACTACATTATCCATATCACCCAGCTTCTTTCTTAGCTTGCTTACATGGAAAATTGGATGTGTTTTACTACCAGCAGGTAGTTGGAGCTTGTAAGCTTGTTCCCCCAACCTCTTAAGTATTGTGAAAGGACCACAATACTTGGGTGAAAGCTTTGGACATTGTCCCGTTTTCATGGTTTCAGTTTGTCCAAGCACTTTAAGATAGACCAATTCCCCTTTTTCAAAGGAGATGTCTTTTCGGTGAGGATCTGCCTTGGTCTTGAGCTTTCTTAATATTTCATTGAGCAAATTTTAACATACTATTCATATCCTCCAAAAAATCTTTTGCCGTATGAACCTTTTCCTTATGCAGTCCTATTGCATGAGGAGCTCTGGGTTGAAACCCATACATTAGCATAAATGGACTATATCCAGTGGAAGAGTATTTGGCACTATTGTATGCAAACTTTGCTATCGGTAAATACTTTTTCCAATTAGTTTTCCTTTTACTTACATGTGCTCTCAACATATCTTCAAGGATTTGGTTAACCCTTTCAGTTTGCCCATTATTTTGTGGGTGCTCGACCGTGCTCATGCTAAGTTTAGTATCCAACTTTCTAAATACAACACGCCAAAATTGACTATGAAATTTTCTATCCCGATTAAAAACTATATTTGCCGGAAGGCCATACAATCGGTATATGTTCTCTATGAACAATTTAGCCAATTCTGGTGTTTTAACATTAGTTGAAGTTGGAATAAACCTAGCCATTTTGGTTAATCTATCTACAATCACCCACACAGAGTCGTGCCCCCCTTTGTGTCTTGGGTAAACCGACAATAAAGTCCATGGAGATACTCTCCCATTTTCCCGAAAGAATCTCTAATGGGTGGAGAAGTCCTCTCATTTTCAATCTTTTAGCTTTATTAACTTGGCACTTATTACATTTGACCACATAGTCAAGGATGTCCTTATTCATTCCATGCCAATAGAATTGCCTTTTAATAAGACCATAAGTCTTATTAACTCCTGGATGTCCCACACTAGGGGTATCATGACATTCAAAGAGTATCCGGTGCCTTATTTCTTCATCTTTCGGGACACATACCCTACCCTTGTAGAGTAAATAACCATTATCAATTGTAGAATTCTTTCACTTGAATCCCATTTGAGCAACCCGTGATGCTCCATTTCCTTGTTGAACATCCTCAGATGTTCCTTCCTCAGTGGAGGCCCTTCCATTTGGATCCCCATTATTGATTATCTCCCATATGTTGGAATATGCTAGATCAACCTGGCATTTCTCTTTTAAGGATTCAAGCAAATTGGAAGAGAATTGAGTAAAGCTCAATTCATTTATGATGGGCATTTTGCTGAGCGCATCAGCCAGTTCGGCCCATTTGGCTTTACGCCCTTGTAGATCCGGTTGGTCATTAAGCCATTTAATGCTTTCATGATCCAACAAGATCAAAAGTTTGGCACCGTACAGATAGTGTCTCCATTTCTTCATTGCATGTACTATTGCATATAACTCCCTCTCATGAAGGAAATAATTCCGTTTTGCACGGTCTAATTTCTTGCTTTCAAAAGCAACCGATTGACCCTCTTGTAATAAGACCGCGCTTACTGCTCTGTCACTGGCATCATCTTCAACCACGAATGGTTTATTGGGATCCACAATTAATAGTATTGGAGCTGTAGCAATAGCTACCTTAAGTTTTTCAAAACTTTCATTTTAGTTTGTTCCCCAATTAAAGCTCTTCCCTTTTCCTTTGAGTTGGTCCGTCATTGGAACAACTATCTTGGCATAATCTTGAATGAATCTACGATAAAATCCAAATAAACCTAGGAAGATCTATAGCTCTTCCAGGTTCCTTGGAGATGGCCATTCAATAATTGCCCTTACTTTTTTTTGGATCCATCTTGATTCTCTTTTTCGAGATAATATGCCCCAAATATTTGACCTCTTGTGCAAAGAATTCACATTTAGTTTTTTTCGCATAAAGGAAACGGGTTCTTAACAATTGGAATACTAACCGTAAGTGTTTCAAATGTTCTTCTCTTGATTTACTAAAGATCAAGATATCATCCAAGAATACTACTACAAAGTGTCCTAGATAGGGTCGTAACACACTATTCATTAACTTCATAAATGTAGCTAGTGCATTTGTGAGGCCAAAAGGCATCACCAAAGAGTCATAATGCCCATATCTAGTATAAAATGCCGTCTTAGGAACATCTTGGGCCTTAATTCTTACTTGGTGATAGTCTGATTTTAAGTCAATCTTTGTGAAGAATTTTGCCTCTTGTAATTGATCAAAAAGATCTTCCATTCTAGACATAGGAAATTTATTTTTCACCGTTATCTTATTAAGTGCTCTATAATCAACATAAAGTCGCATAGAGCCATCTTTTTTCTTCACTAATAAAATTGGCGAAGCCCAAGGTGAATTGCTAGGTTGTATGAACCCCTTATCAAGGTAATCCTTGATTTGTCTTTCGACTTCTTGGTGCTGTGTTTCACTTAGATTGTGATTTAGAGACAGGGAGTGTATCACTATCTATGTTAATTGGGTGATTTATATCACCCCTATCTGGTGGAAGGCCACTAGGTAAGTCAGATGGAAACACATCTTTAAATTCATCTAACAAACCACTTAATTCATTATTTACATTCAACTCACAAGCATAAGAAAATTGCTGCTTTATATTACAAGAATTAAAAGTGTCCTGTACAGGGAGGGAGCATAACATGTATACCTCACAAGCTTCATTCTTCATCAACTTTTGTATTTCAAGGAAACACATCAAAGGGTTATCAAATACTTCATGTTCACCTTGAACCACAAAAGTCTTACCATCCCTTTCAAATTTCAGTGTATTATGATGATAACTACGCCCTTTCCATATTCATAATTTGGAAATCAAGCTTATCTTTATATCCTTGGATCTCGATTTCCAAATTGGATACCATTGTATCCCATATTTTGCTATCCTGACCTCGCATCATACAAACAATATATTGATGCTCACTCTTTTGTTGGGGAAGTTTCAACTTTTTGACAAGTGCATAACTTATGAAATTGTGGGTAGTAGAGTCATCAATCACGACTCTAACCCTTTTTCCACCTATTGATCCATGCACTCTAAGTAAATTATGTGGCCCAAAGGTAGGTTGCCACATGGAAGTTAACATACAACACCTGTGTTGTACATCCTTGTGCAAGACCTCTAAAGATTTATATCTTTCATGCTCCTTTAATTCCAAGGTTTGCACTACATGAATTTGTTTATCTTTTCCCTTTACCTTGTCCTTATCCTTTCCTTTATCTTCTGTCACAAGATTGTGACAACTATTACCTTTTTGTTGGTTTCTTTATTACATATTTTATTTGGTTTTTCTTTTTGGAAGGATCCCTCTTGAAATCTAAATGCCCGAGTTGCATGGCCAGTTTGTGAAACGGACAGGAATGTCTAGTGAGTCAAGACTGGACAGTTAAGGTCCAGTATAAGTCTGGAAGAGACTGATGGCACTGTAGATTGACAAGCTTGGAAGAGACTTGTGAAAGTGTATATGGACAAGTGTGTTGAAGAACTAGCTTGGAAGAGATTAGTTCAAAGTGAAGATGGACAAATCTTCAAGAGATTAGTCCATGTGGGGTCATCAGTGGAAATTCGCTTTTAGTTGAGCTACATTATAGATTTGGATGTAGCCATAGTCTGCAAAGATAGTCAGAAGACTAGTGGGGATGCAATGGAAGCAACTCCTAAAATTTAGGGAGTTACTATTTTTGGACCCCAGAATCTGTTCGCGTCATTATCTTCGTTTTTGTACGAGGATTAATCTTCTGGTCTATGCCGAGGTCAAATTTTGAACCGAGGATGGAGAATTTTAGACCGAAAGGTTTAAACAGGAAAATTGTTACATGTATGCCATGTGTCACAATTTGGGCATAAATTCCCAAAAGAGAGAGAGAGGGCAGCACAAAAACGAGTTTCAATGCATGGGGGCCTCATTTTGTGAAAGGGAGATGGATTGCTGTAGATGGAGGGCTCTTGAGAGCTGGTCTACCTTGTCTATGATGCACAGAGGCTTGAGTTTGCTTCCTACTCTCTCTCTTTCTCTCCCTGACAGTATGGTTATGCTGCAGAATCAAGGGCCTTTCTTCTGATTCAGGTACAGTTGTGTAGAATATGCTGTTTTTGCATGAGGCAAGAGCCTCCTTTCTCCAGGAACAGGAGCAGTTGTATGCTGTCCCAGCAGGGACAGGTGAGGGTGGTAATCTCACCAAGTAAGTGCCTGAAATAGCACTGAATCAGTACTGTTTTTGGACTGTTCAAAGGTTATTTCAGAGCCCAATTGATGTCAGAATCAAGGGGCACTTGACACAGATGATGCAGAACAGTGTAGGGAACAATATGGGCTGAAAACAGGTTTCAGAACAGGTCTGAACCAGTAATTACAGTGGGCTGAACAGTGCAGGGTACAGTATGAGTTGAAAACAGGTTTCGGAACAGGTCTGAACCAGTAATTACAGCAGACTGAAATGGTCAATTCTGCACTCCAACCAGAAGATTCAGACTTGGGCAGAGTTTCCCCTCCTGGTCGGCTTGTTTTGGGTTAGTAATTGTACTGTTATGCTACCAAATTTCACCCAGAATAGGTGAAAGACAGCCCATTGTACTTTCTCTCTTTTTAAAAATAAAGAAATACTGCAAGGGGCGCCTAACTTAGGGGCCAACAGGGTGTCTGTGTGGCAACATGAGCATTTTAGCTTCCTGTTTTTCTTCTTGATTCTGTGTCTTTAAGTTCAGGTAAAGTGGACGATTGTAAATTGGGTGAAAACCTTTATGTATTTTGGTTGTACACTACCGCCCTTTCCAGTGAACTGGCCGGTTACATCTTCCCTCCTTTCTTTGAGGGCAATTCCAAGCAGCATGGTTAGGGGATAGGCAATTGAAACACAACCTTTCTTTTTTTGGCCTTATCAAAGTCATCTTGACTTAGCTTTGGCCGTACATATTGTCTCTTTTCAAAGGGCTATTTCTTACCCTTAAGGAATGGCATTTTCCTTTTGGATTTGCCTGCAAATTTGAGGCCCTGCAAATTTTGAGGCCTCAAATTCCTTAGTCTTGGGCTCTGAGTTGGTGGGACTAGTGAGTGCACTTGGATGCGTATTATCTTCATTAATTAATGCAAATTTAATTGCCTCTTCAAGCATCTTAGGTGAACTCCTTTTCACTTTCTTTTTACAGGCCTTATCTAGTCCCCTTGTAAATCCTCTTGTCTTTTGAAATTCATCTATTCCTTCCAATTTGAGGATTATCTCACGATACTCCTCGAGATATGTTAGCAAAGGTCTTCCCTTTTGTCTGACAAAATCCCAATCTTCCCAATTTCTTTCCATTTCATTCTCAGGAAGGAATTCTTTCAGAAAGACCGATTCAAATTGAGCCCAAGTTTTAGGTATTTTATTTGCCTCCTTTAAAGTTCTCCACCATTTATATGCCTTTGGCCCCAAGGTTAAACTAACCTCCAATGCTTGAAGATGTGGTGGAGTATTCTTTAATTTGTGCAAATCCTTCCATTTTTGGAGGAAGTTAAAGATAGTATCTTTGTTTCTATCTTTTTCCTCCCCATGAAATTGAAGGGGTTTCATGTCTTTTAACATTGGGCTATCCCTAAGCTTTTGGGGGAGTTCCCTTGGGTCTCGCATAGTCACATCTACATCTTTCGATGAAGATGGAATATTTGAGGCCTCTACTTTACCTTTATCCCTTTCGGCCCTTTCTAACAATAAGGCTAATTGGGATTTTATTTCGGTGAGTGCTTGAGTTAGCAACTCCATTTGAACCTCCTGTGCTTGCACACAAGCAGTTAGATCATCAAATTGCTCTCGTGTAGCAAAAAATTATTCCTAGTGTTCTTCTTGCATTTCAATTTCATGGGGATCCACCATAGGGTGGTCCCTGGAACTAGAATGTTCTGTTTCCCCCTCTCTCTCTTTCCCCTCTATCTATACATTGGAATTGGAAAGAAAATGTAAGAAATTTGCAGACAAAGGTGGGGCACTTCCTTGTAATGTGTCCACTTGATTCCTCAGCAAGGGGCGAAGACGGGTATGCTGAATTTCAGTTTTCAGCACGCAGCACGCTGGAAATTCCTGAAATTCCCTACTGAAATTGCCTGGAGTGTTGACTTGTTGACTGGTGCAGTGTTGATTTTGTCCAGGCAGAAGAATTTTTCAACTGGCTTGCCGTGGAAGCTTCCTACAGTCCTGGACAAAATTGACTTGCAATTTTCTACTCTTCTCGCATCCGATAGGTGTCGTTCTGGAATGTAGCTCAGATGATAGAGTGCTCGCTTACTATGCGAAAGGTATGGGGATCGATACCCTGCATCTCCACCCGTTTGAGCTGTGACTTTCCAGCAAGTTGCAACATCTGAGAGCTTGCTCTTGGGTGCATGCTATTGGGAATGCTGTTGCGGCTTCTACCAAGTATGCGTTGGCAGAGCGTTGGAAAAGCTGATGAGAGCCATGACCGACTGTCTCTACGTCTACGTTGGCAGTAGCGTGAACTCTCCTCTCGTCCGACAGGCGTCGAACGGCTCTGATACTAGTGTAGCAAAACTTTAAGATAGTGTAGCGGAACTCTAATTTTCCAATTGTCCCGTTGTAGGCAGACACGAGAGCTTATCGATTCACCTCCTAGTCATGCTAAGGAAGATGCAAGGAGCGCGTGTCGGATCTGGCCAGCCGTCAATTTCTCATGAGTTATACTAATTTATAACTCACTTACATTAGGCCTCGTTCCCACTTACTTCCTAAGCCCCCCGAACCCGATACGAGCGCCCAAGGCCCCCGGATGGTCATCTCTCGTGCTGTTTCCCCATAAGTTACATTCATTTATGTAACATACTCTCTCTCTCGTTACCTATTTTAGTCTTTCTTATCATCTTAGATTCTCATGGCATGAACATCTCGAGCACGGGGTAACCACTCTCGTCGAGGTGGTCATCATGGTGGGATAAGTAGGAGGGATGACACATGGTCTTGGTGGAATGAAGTGCATGTTGAGTGTCTCGGAAGTGAGGAAGGATTTTGTGGATGGAAATGTAAATTATACCCATATCAGCGCACAAGTGGAACAAGCAAAGTTCGAGCTCACTTCTTACATATTGAAGGATATGAGGTGCAATACTACCCTAACGTGACCCTTGAGAAGAGAAGAGAGCTCACAGAGAAGGATGCCGGGCTACGAGCCTCGTCTTTTGCGAGAAGAGCACCACGTGCGCTAGCCGTTGACCTTACTGCATTTGCGACAACATCGATTTCTTAGGTATCTCTTGCACCATCTAGTGCTGATGTCACTTCATCTATTCGAGATACAT
Organism: Lygodium microphyllum; assembly: GCF_053477565.2. Taxonomy (NCBI): domain Eukaryota; kingdom Viridiplantae; phylum Streptophyta; class Polypodiopsida; order Schizaeales; family Lygodiaceae; genus Lygodium; species Lygodium microphyllum. Next base: position 137,774,687 of record NC_141147.1, read on the forward strand.
TTGGGATAGAAATATCAGTTAGGCAAGCATCATTTGATCCTCTTAGGTGATAGCCCACGCCCACTCTTGATGCAATTTGGGAGCCACAAAGAAAACAGGAAGTTGATGCTACTATTGAATGATTTTTTTCCATGATCATATAACCTTTAATATTGCGAGATCTGAATATTTAAAAGTGATGTGCAAAAAGATAGGTTAGTATGGCTCAACTTATACTTCTCCTTCATCAGAAACATTGTGTTCTACATTGCTTGAAAAGGAAAGGCAAGTGGTGGAGGAAGCAACTGAAAAGACCAAGTGCACATGGCAAAGGAATGGTGTGTCACTCATTGCAGATGGATGGAGTGACTCACGCAAGAGATCTATCCATGGGGTGGTTGCTTATTCTCGAGGTGACATGTTCTTCATTTCATCTCGTGATGCTTCAGGTACAAGAAAGTCTGCCGATGCACTTGCTGCTGAGTGGACAAATGCAATTTAAGGTTGATGGCGAGTTCGCAAATAGAGCTGCAACTGTTATTTTGCAGAGCATTTATCCTCATATCACAGTTTTTCTACTACTCTCCCTTGCATGCAATAGAATTTGTCTTGGATCCAGAGTTTCAAGGGGGTGATCAAATGACAAATAAAGAAGTATCGGCTGGTTGGAGGGCAATATTGGATAGGTTGATGCCCAATATTGGCACCAGGAGAAAAATTAGAAATTACCTGGCTCAATGTAGGGAGCAAGAGGGCTTCTTTGCCACTGCATCATTTTCTCCTACCGTGTCATTTTCTCCATCGGCCATGTTTCTTGCTTCTCGTGCTTCGAATGGGCTTATTGAATTTTTGCGACCTCATGGAGCCATAGATGTCAGGCAACATTTGACGTGGTAGTTCAGGGAGAGTTGGTGGTCGTCTAAAAAAATTTCACCAATGTTTTGCTTAGAGATATGGTTGTATGGGAGGAAGGCGTAACAAGGGGTGGAGAAAATTGAAACGAGGTAGAAGAGGGGCATTTTCCTCCTTAAAGGCTCACGCTACAATGGAAAAGAGAAGTAGGAAAATTTCTCCATCATGAGGAGGTCTTTCTTCTTTCTGCGTATTTATAGGCATGAGAGGGAGCATGCAATCGACTCATTCTTTTGGCTACTTGTTAAGAGCCAAGTGAGCTTTATTAAAATTGCATTTTGATTGCCTACCTCTTGGATGGTGGTATAAGGATGATTTTAAAATACTCTCTCTCTCTCCAGGCATAAAAAAGTTATGTTTTTTGGCCTATTTTTTCAAAAACGTCTTTTTTTTTTCAAAACGACTTCATCTGGTGATTTTTAGCCAAGTTACCTCATGACTTATCTAGTTTATAAAGTCATGCCATACTCTTTGATACTTAACTTACTCAATATCATACTCGTTCTTGCGCGTTCTTTGTCTACCGATTAAGGCTTTTGCGATTTGTTTTGCGGTTACGAAATCAATGCGATCTTTGACGCATTAAATGAAATCGGGAATACTAAATCAAATATAATGTGAGAAAATTTATGATCAAGCCGTCATAATATTATTTACGAGGCATCTTTGTTTCTTGTTGGTTGGGAACATTGAGGCCTCTTCTTGTGTCGGCTTGCGGAATTGATTTAATGCAAGATTGGATATTAAAAAAATTACGTGCGGTCGCTTATGTGATAACTCGACAAGTAATTTTTAAAACATTTCAAGCTCGAATTTATTTCTTGATATGAAGTGTTATGGTGGGAATATTACATCCTGCAATGTCCTAGACCCACCATGAAAGAGTACCAAGGGTAAATGATGTCCCTGTAATAGCAGAATTAACGTAAAGGCTTAGAGTTCCTTCCTCGTGTCATATGTTTTTTGTGTTACATTAGCTTCAAAAACTTTGCAGTAAAATCAAGAGTGATGCTCTGTAGAAAAGTCTTCAGAGTGGAGAAGAAAAGATTCCGTTTCTATAAAATGCAAAGGTGGTTGAAGCCTTAAGGTAAATAATATCTCAAAAGATGGACAACTCACCACTGCTGAGATCTGAAGTTACTATTTTTGGATAATATATGATTGTGTGTAGGGCAGTCTAGTGAGTAATTCTGGGTAATGTCTGCCACAGTATTGGTGAGTCTTTTAATGCATGCATATTTGAGGATGCACCTGTTTCTATGTTGCTGTGGGTTTACTCTATTTCTTGGGCTGTTTTGGTAGACAGAAGTGTCTGTAGCAAGGTTAGCAAATCGTGCCTATGTGTACATGGTTGAAGGAGGTCCACCCATGCTCTTTGATGTGGATGGAAGAGGGAATGAAATATTTCCAACAGGTATTTGCCAAGTCATTTGTTTTAAGAAATTCTTTTGCCACACTTTTCATTGATAGTACAGAGAAATTATATCCATTTCTTTGCACTATGCACCTGGTCTGAGTCTATGGCATGCATGTATTCACCTAATTGGACTGCATGAACTGCATCTATTTTTGTTTATCGGCAGCATTTCGGTTTGGAGGAGCCAATGCTTGGCCTTGAGTAACATGTCTCTACTGTGTTGGAGACAGTTTATGCTCTATGGAAGGTACCATCGTTACTTCCTGCATTCATGCTCAAGGGTGGAGAAGTCTCTCGGTTTGTGCTTGGGGGTGCTGACCTGATGTTTCCTGGTGTCTATATACCACCGGAAGGTCTGCCATCTTTTGCTGCAGGCGAGCCATGGGCTGTGATAGTCCCTGGAAATGTAGCCCCGATCGCTGTAAGTTCCAGATCAACCTGCCACTGGACTTCTTTTCAGGTGTGATTGCTTCAGTTGAAAGCTCTGTTTTGCTGGAGTTTTACAGTTTCCAAATGTTCTGTTCTCAGGTAGGTGTTGCAGCTGTGAGCAGTGCAGAAGCAACGAAGGCTGGTTTTCGGGGTAAAGCACTGCGCATTACCCATTACTATCGAGATATGCTCTGGTATAACCTACACGTGTATATAGTCACATCATTGGAAGTTTCTAATGTGGAAGTTTGATATCCTCTACTAGGACCAGGAGAGAGGACGTCTTTCTGTTTCCTTCCAGGCTAGACTGTATCTTTGTTTATATATGTGTTACACCTGCACATGAGGGAGGGAGGGAGGTTTGGCAATACTCTGTGTAGGACTATCAGGTAACCCTTCAAAGGGTAGAGTGCAGGCTCTGTGGAAACTTTTATTAGGCACCTCAAATCTTTGCTACATATATTGGAGCTTTATATCACATGATCTTACTCTACCCCTTGTCTTTGATGTAGAAGGTACTATGGCAATCCCCATGGGATTATTATTATAGAGGTTGACCAGGCTTATTTATGTGGATTGGGGTAGTATGATGGGTTTCCATCCTGTTATCTGCCTGATGCTGAAGGACTGGTTCAGACTCTTTTTCCCATCCAAAACGTTTAGGAGCAAGTGGAATTGAGGGACAATGGCTATGTCCATTCATGGCCATTTAGATCATGTTGGTCTAGTTGAATATACAAAAGACTCATTGAGTAGGAGAGCTAGAATGCTCTTGCATGATATACGACACAAGATAGATCCCAAAGTTTGGCCACTTTTGGTATTTCTTATCATTATTCAAATCTCTCACAAGTTGCAAGTGGCCTATTGCCACAAACCAGCACTCTCTTATTGCCGATTGTAAAGAAATGCTCTAAAACTAGAAATCACAAAACCAATTGTACGACAAAACACAGATTGATAAACACAAAATATAGTTAGGGTTAGGGTAACTCAAAGACAATGAACACAATGAATAATGAAGTGAATGAATATTAAATGTATAGTGCCCATGTAGCAAACACACTATGCAGGGAATACTGAACCTTGAACTCTTGTATCTTTGGGATCAAGGTAGAGGTTATGAGCTGTAGAGTGTTTTGTACTCGGAACAGATCCCGAATTGTAGTAAAGGCGGCCTTCGTGTGTCGAACACGAGCAAACACAGCTAGGGAAGGTTGGATCTGATGCAAATGGCAATATAGGAGAGAGAAAGACTAAAAACGCAAGTACTTGAGGAGAGAGAAAATTTGGGTGATAGTTGTTAGGTGCAAACGGAGCAAATAGAGGAGAGAGAAAGTTATTGCTGCAGCCCAAAATTGTAAACACAACCTGTGGAGGAGAGTGATGATCAGGGTGATAGCTCCAGAGACTAATGGCGACAACACCAAATGTTGAGTTAGTATCAAATGCAGTAATTTGACTATAGGCAACAGCTCTAGGGTACTAGATGATAGTTGTAGAGCGAAGGTGAAGCTTAGAATTACGCGCAAGATGGTAGCAGATGGTTGAGGGAAGCTTTGACTGTGATGTCCTTTACGAACAGGGTGTGGGCAGCAGAGATACGGTTGTTGAAAGTTGCAAAAACGAGATTGAGGGAGAGTTGTGGGCTGCATGTCTATTTGTAGAAAGTTTGGGGTACCCAAATTAGGGCTTTGCATTTGGGACACAGTAATTCTCTAGGATTAAGTTTCTTTTTAAAACAAGAGAATTTCTTCATCAATTAAGTGTGTTTTGGGGCTGTTTAAGTTAGGCTAATGCACTTTTAGATCAACACCGATGATTCTCACATGCGCTTTTGAATCAGTCCATGACTTGTCTATAGTGTAGTATTCTTAGTTGCTCTCATCAATCTTGACTGAATGTGCAACAAATTTGTGGGCATTGATGCACTGTCTAGAAAGCCTTAGATTTCAATAGTTACAGTGGTTTGTCACATTGAGTTGAATGCTGTGAAAGATTAATACTCTACTAATTTAGGTTTTGCCAATTTGTATGATCAGCTCTGCAGCGGTTGGAGGCATGAGTATTTTGTGCTTAGAGATAGATTTCTCACAATACATAGGTGGTTATGTGTCCCAAAGTAGTTAAACTTTTTTCTATTGGCTAACTTTGAGACATGATATATTGTATTTTATTCGCACATGCATTGTGTGTTAGAAAGTCAAGTATGATAGGCAAAAGGTTGCGAAGTTGTTGCATCCTTTGCCTATACCTGATAGGCCTGGACAGAGCATTGCTATAGATTTCATTTTTGATCATTTGAGGGCTCGTACATGGAATAGTGGGATTTGAGCTATTATTTGCAGGTTCAGTAAGCAAGCCCATTTCATTTCTATATGGCAAAAGATCAAGATTGATCATATAGCATGGATATTTATGCAACATATCTCTAAGCACCGTGGTATACTTGAGTCGATTGTGAGTAATTAAGATCCATGAATGACTAGTTTGTTTTGAAAGGGGCTATTTGAGAATATGGGTACCACGCTCAAATTTTCTTCATCCTTTCATCAATGGACAGATGTTTGCAACAATTGAGTGGTCTACCAAAAAACATGTTTTGAGGTTTCATCTAAAGATGAAACATATCTGGTTTGCCACCAGATATGTTTCATCTTGTTTTGTGTTTCGAGGTTTCATTTTGTTAGCTACATTAAGGTTTCGAGGTTTCAAAAAATATTATTTATAATAAATAAAAATACTATATATTAGTAGTATTAGAGGAAGGAAATTAGAGAAAGAAAATGAATCCATAAAATGAAAATGTTCATTCCACCTAGATCCTAGAGTTAAAAGTCAGAAGCTAAAACCAAAACATCCATTTTATCTATTGATTTAGAAATTAGCATTCATGACTCACAAATCAAAACGTAAAGGCTACAATATACGTATAATACGTAATATGAAAGTCAAAATAGAAATTGATGCTCATGAGTGAAAACCTTGTGGGGAGACATTTTCGCTTGAGATGAAGGCCCGAGGTGGGTGGGTGGAAGAAGTGGAGGACGAAGAGAAGGAACAAAGGAGGAGGAGGAGATGCACAAGTAGGAGGGGACGGGGTGTGCAAGGAGGAGGGCATAGGAAAAATGTGGGTTGTAATAGAAAAAGAGACTGCATGTTCTTTTAATAAAAGAAACTCTTTTAAAAAACTTTTTCATTTCGCAGCCCTATTTCACAACATAAAACAAAGTACGAAGGGATGGAGTAGGTGATTAGGCACATAAGGAGGGTGGGCAAAATGGGAATTGTAAAAGATAAAACGTTTCGCGTGTTTTAAGGTTTGGCATTTTGCCAGGGCAAAACATGTTTTTTGGTTACTATGAGCAATGCTTGATGCTCAAGGGGAAGGTAGCATTACCACTGCTCTAATGATGGATAGCTCATGTATATAGTAGATCTCGGATGTTTTGAGCATGCACCCAAGGTAGTGTTTGTTGACAAAGTGTTTGCCATGCGGTCACTATTCGGTGTACTAGTCATTGCAATTGGTATGCATTTGGATATAGTTTTCACCATGATTGTGAGACCATACATTTGCATCAATTATCAATGGTTTTCAGCTGATTTTTATTGGACATTGGTGTCATGTAATGCCATTGATAGTTCAGCCATGGTTTTTGCTTAGTTTATGCTTTACTTTGTTTGCTCTGTTAGAACACTCTTGAGTTAGAGTTAATGGATGCATCCCATGTGGTTTTGACTGAAGCTATGGTTCATTTTTGGTGAGTTATGACTTAGTTATGTTGGCTTGGAAATTGCAGCATGTGTTCGGCAATAACATAGTGAAGAGTACCGGCAATGTTCTTTGATTATGATACCTATGCCTTTTCCAATTGGGTACGTTTGCTTATGTCACATTGTAGTGCAATTAGAGATGATTGCAAGGAGTTTAGGGGGGAGGACTGTCACAAGGGCGTGTATTTTCAATGCTTAGCTTTGGCATATGTGAGCTGCACATGTGAAGTGCAAGTTAGTTAAGTCACGAGAATGGCCTACGTACCTCAAGTGAGTAGTTTGTGACACTGTCAAAAGTTGTATAAATTTATGTTGGACAAGGACTTGTGGTTGCCTAGTGTCAGTTTGGGCCATTAAAATGTCAGGTGGTGACATTGGGATTAGGTAATAATTAATTAAATAATGCCAGTCTTAGGCCAATTAATGTTTGGAATTATTAAATGTTGCATGGGGGCTGGCACATTAAATGTGAATGGGCACCAGCCAGTTCTTGGGAAGCGACAAATGAATGATTAATTAATTTTTAGAAAAATTAAATTCTGAAAATTAACTAGTTAATACTGGAAATTACATCTGGAAGCCTGTCATGTGGCAAAACAGGCTGCTGAGTGGCAAGCTTTCCCATGCAAGCTGGGGGAAGGGCTATTGGGGGACTGGCTGAGGGTCATTCCAGCTTCTCTATGAACTGTGGAGGAGGAAATAGTGCTGCTACAGCAGGCATCAGCATATTTTGGCCAATTCCAGCCAGCACAGGAGGCTCTAGCAGGTGGCAATAACACTAGAAGGGGCAGCTGATGACATCTTCTAGACATGGAGCAGCTGGTGATCAGCCCGGAAACAGCAAGCAACCTGATCCAGAGGCCTCTCGACAGCATGCGCGAGCAATTTTCTCTCTCTCATGGCCAAATAAATCATAAATTTTCCTTTCCTCAGCCTCCTCTCTCATCTATCAATAATCACCCAGCAATTCTCAACCATTTCCAGCATTGGGTAAAGAGCAATTGAAGAAATTGTTGATGAAAACCTAACTTACAATCAAGGTTTCCAGCCACAATTCATCTCATAGCCTACTATGTCTACACTCTATGAGTTTGAGTAGTAGTAGTTGCATTATGCAGGGCTATTCAATCAAGTTTATAAGACATCTGCTCTACCATCTATAGAAGGGACCCTTATTTCCACTACACAGAAGGGGAAGTGAGGGACATGGAAGAATAAAAACAAAGATCAAAATCAAGCACAAAAGTCTAGTGAGTAACAAGGGAAGATTTGCTTTCTATTAAAATCGGGATGGAAAAATGTACCAAAGGAAAATAGATATTACCATCTCTGTCAAAGTGGCTTGCCATTTGGATAAGGAGTGTCCCTCAAAGACCAAAGGTACAGTGCATAAGAAACAACCCCCCGCCCCCAACACAGGCCCGAGCTCTAGAGTTAGTGGAGGGAAGTTGATGGTCAATAAAATAGAGAGGGTCAATGGAGACCTCAAGGTCACACTGCTACCGATCACCCATCATAGTTTGCTCCTTTTTTGTCCATTTGGTCTCTTTGACCATTGGTCCTGTCCGAATCAGTGTATCCTTGCAAAAGCAAACCATTACCATACGTTAAACCATAAGAAAAAGTATACCGAACATATCTCTACACACGTATACAAGCCATTCAATGTAACATTTTAGGTGCATTGAAATGCTAAGTAAATAAATAGAGTATGCAAGATCAAGCCTAGTATGAATCAACCAAAGAAGTTTTTGTACAATAGGTCTATAGGTACTCTCATCGAAGGGCTGACCTAGGGAATCCTTAGATAAGTGGACAGTGGGGTAGCCACTGTAGGATGTGTTTGATTAGTACAATATTGTTCCACCAACTAAAGAGTGTACTTTTGCTTAGACACAAATACTATCCCTAGATTAAACTACCTCAATCCATAAAAAGTAGGACTAATGACCTACGTTAGTCATCTTGAATGTAGAATAAAGTTGGGTCTTAATATCTGATGTGGTAGCAAAATTTGAGCTTGTAATGAGTAAATCATTTACGTATAAGAGAATACAACTGACCTCCTTAGAAGTGGTTTTTACATATAAGTTTAGGTCATAAAGGGTAGAATGGAAGCCATGAGATCTAAGGAACTCATCCATCCTATGGAACCAAGAATGCAATTCTTACTTCAGCCTATAAAGAGCTTTCCGCAAGTAAAAGACCTTATCTTTACAATCATCAAAAGAAAATCCAAAAGGCTGCTCCATATAGACTTCCTTCTCCAAATAATAGTTGAAGAAGGCACTCTTGACATCCATCTGATAGATTGGCCAACCATGGTGAGCAGCTAGTGCAGCCAACAAATGGTCTGATCTCAATTATGTAGTGGGTGCAAGGTCTCTGAAACCGGTCTTTGACTCACATAAAGTGGTAGTTCCTTCAATTAACACCTGGACTTTACATACACAGACATAAACACAGACCTCTCTCCCTCGCTCAACACCAGATTGGCCCCGAAGACCGGCGCCCCTCTCGGTATTTCTTTATCAATTAAAAGATAGAAAATTACAAAAATGGTAATGTTTCAAAATACATAACCTGTGAATAGTTGGTTTTCATCTCTTCTAAGTAAATCCTAGTTGCATAGGAATAGTACAGCATGTTCAGATCAACATCCCTTACTGTCGAGCATATGCAGAATTCACAGTGCTTACTGTCCGGCACACTGTTCTTACTGTTCAGCATGTGCAGAGTTCACTATTTTTATTCAGCATGAGCAGAGTTCACTGTTCTTACGATTCAGCATGTGCAGAGTTCACTGTTCTGATTCGGCATGAACAGAGTTCACTGTTCTTATTCAGCATGTGCAGAGTTCACTGTCCTTACGATTCAGCATGTGCAGAGTTCACTGTTCTGATTCAGCATGAACAAAGTTCACTGTTTTTATTCAGCATGAGCAAAGTTCACTGTCCTTACGATTCAGCATGTACAGAGTTCACTATTCTGATTCAGCATGAATAGAGTTCACTATTCATATTCAGCATGAGCAGAAAAAAAACACAGAATTGTACCTTCGATGGAATCAATCCATCATGCAAAGCATTTCTTCTGAGAATAGAGAGAGAGGTGATCAGAGGGAGCAAGCTCTACCTCCGTGCTTGAGTCAGAGACGTAGAAGTACTCTCCATGGCTGGTTTTCTTTCAGCAATTTGCCCTCAGCTTCTCCAAACTTCATTCTCCCATCTGCCTCTTATGCCTATAACGTTTTTCTAAATGTGCTCTCTCTCTCTCTTTTGGGAATTTGTGCCACATGGCATACATGTAACAAATTTTCCGTTTAAACCTTCCGGTCTAAAATTCTCCATGATCGGTGCAAAATTCGCGAAAAAACGAAGACAATGACGCGAACAGATTCTGGGGTCCAAACATAGTAACTCCCTAAATTTTAGGGATGGTGACCCCTGCATTCCTCAAGTTGTTCTGTACAACTTTTATCATTGCAACCACATCAAAAGTGTAATGTGGCTCAGTTACAGTGACTTTTATTCCGTGAGCATTCTCACATGTGCATCTTCTATCTTTGCCAGGCTCATTGTCCTGCACCATTCCCAGTGGCTAAGCACACAGTCCCAAACCACTGGCATTCTATTCTTCAGTGCCCATTCAATATGGAATTGGTCCTAAGGCTCAGACAAACCATTAGTCCAATTTGTCCCAATGATTGCCTCTTCTGGCCATGCAAAGATCTCGCTTATTCCAAGATAACTTTGGGGGTAAAAAGCAACAACAACAAAAGAAAAGAAAAATAAAATATTTATATAAGTAAATAAGAAAAGCAACTGTAAAAAGTATCACCACCTGGTGATAGTCTCCTCATACATAATCAATGCCATGTTTCTATTGAAAACCTTGCACTACGAGGCAAGCCTTGTATTATTCAAAGTTCCATCAGCTTTCAATTTGGTCCTAAAGATCCATCTTGTCTTGATGACTTTCTTGTGGCTCAAATGATCCACCAAGGTCCAAGTCTCATTTCGGTGAATGCTCGCGAGCTTCTTTTCCATGGTCTCTTGCCACTCATGCTTTAGAGTCTCTTGCTAACTCTCTGGCTTGAAATGTGCTATATAATCTCTTGTGAAAATAGATACAAATAATACAGTAGGTGCAAGCAGGGTAAATCTTCTAGGGCCCTCTTGAGTGGAATCCGATGGAAGGATCCCCAAATCCCGCATGGTCTATTGGTACCAACAAGGTAACACGTCTCGCAGAGGAGGCTTGGATGTTGAAGACTCTGTAGGTAGGTTAAAAGTGGGTAGTAGACTTGGCTCAAACAACACTATATCTGATGCAGAAAGAGTGGGAATGTCGAGCTAGAATATACATTGCATGCTGAATTAGCCTCTTGAAAAGTCCCAAAAATACTTAACTAATTAAAACCCTTAAACGAGGAGCAGCTCGAGAGACTTCAAAACGGGAAGAGATTTGAGGTCTTGAAACCTTCTATAAATAGGTAGGCTGCTCTCCATTCAGCCTAATCTCAGTTTTGTAGGTTTCAGGCTCTTTAGCTTCGCTGCCCACACCATGTTCGCAGAGGATATCTTGGCTGAAGTTGACATGTGTTTCCAGCCTTCACTATGCAGTCTATATGATCTACTGCTGCTGTCCAGCCACATCGATTGCTGCTGATCAGTCACCCTGCTGTCACCAGCTGCGATGTGGCAGCAAGCGCTGCATTTGCACCTGCTGGGTGCCGCCTTGCCTATGTCAACTGCAACAACTGCTGCATTTTGACCAGCTGACTGCCATACAGCCTGCCACATCATCACTTGTTGCATTGATAGTTTTCTCTCTGCTCTACGTGTTCAGCATCATCATTTGCTGCGTTTGCTAGTGTTTGACATCTGGAGGCTGCCTTGCTTGGTTTCGGGAGTTGTCACGAGTATGACACACTCTCTAGCTCATTACCTTTGCCTTGGCCATCAAGATATGAGAGTTCGGGGAACATTTTTCATGCCTTGCATGGTTTGTTTGTTGCATTGTATTATATTTATTCATTTATTCAGATCTTCATTGTGTTCATTGTTTGTGAGTTACCCTAACACTAATTGTGTTTTGTTGAGTTCATGCTTTGTCGTATGCTTTCATTTATGTTTCAGTGTTAGGGTATTTCTTCACATGGTGTTAGAGCAAGGTTCTCTTTGACGAAATCTTGGCCTTTGATTTGAAAGCCCTTCACAAGAAGTAGGAACAATACGAGGGTGAGATGACTTCAAACACATCTTCACCACATCATCATGATGCTCTTGAGCCTAGCACATTGAGACACAAGTTAGAGTGGGCCTCATAGCTTGCTCCTCCAACTTCCAACATGGCCGGAGAGACTTTGGACTACCATGGATTCCAGTGGCCATATGAGTTCTCATGAGCCAAACATGATCTCATCCTCATGTATCGAGCTTAACAAGAGATGAAAGGAAACTTTGAGTTTTCTCCTTTTGATTCGGTGCATTGGTCTAATGATTTTGCAGGAAGGATCGGAGCTCCATGAAGGACTAGCCATCTTGATGTGCAAATTTGCATGGAGTACAAACCATTTTTCTCTTTATCACCATCATCTCCATTTTTTGGTGATAGGATGAAGGAACTCTTTATACTAAGTATTGGTTCATAAGCCTCGAAGAGGATACATTTTTCCATTTAAACTCAATAAAAGAGAATCAAAAGTTACAAGAATCTTTGGTGAGTGATTCTTCTTCATCTTTTTCTTCAGCTTTTACATCTCATGGTCAATTTGATTTTAAATTTAATAATCTTTTTTATCATTTGCATTTAATGAATAAAAGAAATCTAACTCATTTTTTACTACTAAAGAAATGGAAAATCTATTTAATCTCCCACCCTTTCCACCCACTAGTTCTGTTGCACATTGCTTTTAAACTCCATTAAGTAAACCTTTCATGTCTTCCCACATCACACTGGGGGCTCCTTCATCCTTAGGCATAGTCGGGTGGTGTCTCCATGATGGAGGTTCATCCTACTGTCCACACTTTCTAGATTTTCATGGCCTAGCCACCCAACCATCACCGAGTGTGGATCACATGGTATCATAGTTTGTTCCCATGGCATTACCTAGTGGACCTTGTGGCCATTTTACTATGTCCCAATTGATAGTTAGACAAGGCTTACGTGTTAAAATGTGCTCACTCTCTACTCTGCTCTCTTACTCTCTCTCTCTCTCTCTCACTGTGCGTAATGACAGTCTGTCTCGATCTCCATGCCTAACCGGTTTACAATGTTTGTAAAGCTTGTTAACGCAAGAAGCAACACCATATCCTATTTCCTCGTCAATCTTTACATAGGGTTGAGGTGCCTCTTAGATTGATTCATGTTGATCTTTGTGGCTGATATCCATTGCTACCTTGAACGGTGCACAATATTGTTGGGTATTTCACTCACGCCTCAATTATGCCTACGCTCACATAGGAGTGTCGGTGATCAATAGGACACTGGGGCACTGGTATTATTTCATATGTGCTTATGATACACACTTACGGGCACTTACCGTGTTCGGGTGTGAACACCCCCCTACAGCCCTAAGGTTTAAGGGTTGTATCACTTTTAGTTTACACTCTTTCAGTCTATCATATTGGGTGTCCTGCTTCACTCTCACACTGTCTACTAGTTTTCTGTGCTGAGTTTCGTTCCTGTCCTTCCTCACATTTGGTATCAGAGCAGCATCGGCTCTGCTTAGCTCAGCTTAGGTTCTGCCTAGCTCCGCTCAGCCTCCGAGAGCTTCTTGCTTAGTTTAACTCTGCCTTGGCTCTGTTCACTCTCTGCGGCGTAGCTCTTGCCCTTACCTTGCTCGCTAGCACTAGTGCTACCCGTCTCCTGCAGCTCCTCTCCTAGCGCCACTACCCCCTGCCCTCTGGCGATCGTACCTGTGCCTTGTCAGTGCTCCGCCACCAGTCCTGTTGCGACACCCCCAGCCCTATTAGCGCAGCTCCTGTCTGCGCCCTCACGCCAGCTGCTGCACACCTCGCCAAACGTTCGTCACCTATTGTGCCCCGCCAAATGTCCTGTCAAACACATCATCCGTGTTACACACTAGTCGTTGCGCCCGTCAAGTCGCCAGTCACTGCGCTCATCAACCATCGCCAGCTTAGCCCGATTGAAGTGTCCGACTGAAGCGCTGCCAGTATACCGTAATTTTTTTGGTATTTTTTAAAATTTTTAATTTCCTGCAATTCTTGGAAGGAGGAGTTCCAATGCCATAGACACAGAAGTCAGGAAACGTGTTTGGGGCACATTAAATGCAATTTCTGGACACATTCATCAAAACTTTTTGGGGCTTTTATGTTTTCTGGGAACATTGGCATACGCAGTGCAATTACAGTCACTGACAGACTGTTTTGACAAACTCGAGGCAATAAATTTTGGGGATTTTGTTGGTACAGTGTTGCTGAACACTGATTGCACGTTGGACTACGTGCATAACATACAATTTTGACAGAGTGCACCTCTATACACTAATTGCAGAAAGTTATTTCCTGCAATTTCTGGAAATTTTCAAATTTCCAGTGTAGTCCTGCTTCGACATTGCTCTTGTGCATTTTTTGGTAATTGAAAATCATAGCAAATCAGGGAGGAGATGTTTTCACCTATTTATCCAAGGAGGACAGATTGGATGGAAATAACTATTCACTTTGGTCCTTCATGATGAAGAATATACTTGTGGCAAAAAATCTTTGGGATTATGTCAGTGGAGAAGAACCTCGACCTGGAGTTGTGGCTCTAGCTACTCCTCCTCCAGGAGGATGTGCACCACGGGCACCTCAACGTACTCCACTTCAGCCACTTCCCCAAAGAGCGGCAACTCAAAAAGCATGGGATACACAAGATGCACATGCTTTGTCACTGATTGCATTGGCAGTTCAGCGATCAATCATCCCCCACATTCGTTCAACAGCTTCTTCACGAGAAGCTTGGCTAACTTTGGAGCAGATGTTTGCAGGCAAGAATGAGACTTGCATCTCTTTCTTAAAGAAATAGCTAGAGACAAGGCAGAGTTATGGCATGCTAGGATGGGGCATGTGAACTTTGGCAGCTTGATGCTCTTATAACGTATGTAGATGCTGGATGGATTACCTCTATTGGAGAGACCTGCTGAGCACTTTGGGAGAATGTTACTATTTTGTGACTTTTATTGATGACTTTACTTGATTTTGCTGGGTCTACTCTTTGGTCAAAAAGTTAGAAGTGTATGATGCATTTTTGGCTTTTGTTGCACTTTTTGAAAACCAGTCTGGTTGGAAAATTAAGACTCTCTGTTCGGACCGAGGGGGGGAATACAAGTCCTCTATGCTGAATTCCTTTTTGAAGCAGAAGGGAATTGTCCATCAGTACACTATTGCTTATACTCTATAGCAGAATGGGGTTGGAGAGAGAAAGAGTTGGTCACTCACGGAGATGGCCAGATGTATGGTGAAGGCAAAGAGCTTGCCTCACAGTTTCTGGATGGAAGCCGTCATGTGTGCTTGCCATGTTTTGAACAGATGCCCCACCAAAGCTTTGAAGAAAATTACACATTTTGAGGCTTGGAATAGCCGGAAACCTTCTGTTGGACACTTTCGTACCTTTGGGTGCCTTGCATATGCACATATTCCAAAGGTACTCAGGAAAAAGTTGGATAACAAGGCTGTTAAATGCATTTTTATGGGATATAGCAGTGAGAGCAAAGGCTACAGACCCTATGATCCTGTTTCTAAAAGGTGTTTGTCAGTAGGGATGTACTATGTGATGAAAAGTCAGAATTGTCCCTGGCTGGTTTAGACTGTTAGCCTGCTCTATTATCATTCTCAGTCTGTCATCTCCTGGTTGTGAGCTCCTGTCAGAGTCTGACAGGAGACAGAGGAGCTCTGTCAGCTTAGTAGCTGCTGTTTTTGTCTGCATTCAGCTTCCGGGAGTCACACAGCCCACACTGGGCCTTTTGGTGTGCAGTCGGCCCAGATTTCTAGGCAGGTCGGCCAGATCTGGCCAAGTCGGCCAGATTTGGCAGTCGGCCAGTTTTCTGGCCTGGGGCTATATATAGCAGCCCCCCAGTCATTTCCAGCATTGTCTTCTGCAGGTTCAGCATACTCTCCGTTCTCTCCCGCTCTGGCATTGGTGCTGCCATTGCTTTCAGTTTGTTCTGGTGCCCTCACTGACGCTCCGGGCTGCGTGCAGGGACTGATCAGTCCATTTCAGTGTATTCAGCATTCATCTCAGTCAGTGCAGACTTTCTTCCTTCATTCCCTGCTTTCTCTCTCCCCTCCTCTGTGTTCGTGTTCTTCTTCCGTTGCGCACTCTCACATAGACACATATCAGGCTGCCCGTGATGTATTTGAAGGGCTGCTGCCCATTACATTTGGTGATTCAGCTAGAGTTTCAGCAAGTGAACTCAATGTTCAGCCAACTACTCCTTTTGAAAATGCAGAAAATCAGCCATTGGCTGATCTGAATATTCAGCAAAGCGCTGAAATTGAAATTCAGCAAGAGCTTATGCACAGTCAGGAGGCAAGACAAATGCCTAGATGGTATTTAGAGACTATGAAAGATAGTCATCTGGATGCACCCATGGCTGGTCGTTCTAGAAGGCAACTCGTATGCATGATACTGCACATACCATGGATTCATTATGGCAGCAAGCACCTTTGATGATGAGGAGTCTGAATGTTTTGAAGATGCACAACAAAGTGTGCATTGTTTGGCAGCAATGAAAGCTGAATTAGATTCTATCACTAAGAATCAAACATGGGATTTGGTGTCTTTGCCATTTGGGAAGAAAGCCATCGGAACAAAATGGGTCTACAAGCTGAAACGGAATGCAGATGGATCCATTGACAAATACAAGGCAAGGCTTGTAGCTAAAGGCTATGCACAGAAAAAAGGCATTGACTATGAGGAGACATTTGCTCCTACTTCCCGAATGACGACCATCAGGTCTATGGTTGCTTTGGCTGCTCATTATGGATGGATTGTGCATGAGTTGGATATTAAAACTGCATTTTTACATGGGGAAGTTCTTGAGGAAGTATATGTACATCAGCCCATTGGTTTTGCAGTTGAGGGCTTGGAATACTTGGTCTACAAGTTGAAAAAAGGTTTGTATCGTTTGAAACAAGCTCCTAGAGCTTGGTATGCAAAGATAGATGCTTTCTTGCTCAGCCAAGGGTTCATAAACAGCTCATTTGAGTCTACCCTTTACGTATGTAAAGAGGGGGGACCCATGTTGATCATTTGTCTTTATGTTGATGATCTCTTGCTTACAGGGACACATGCTGATCAGATTTCAGCATTTAAACAAAATTTGCAGCAAACTTTTGACATGTTAGACTTGGGGTATTTGCATTATTACTTGGGCATTCAGTTCATACATGATGCTAGAGGCATTGGGTTATCACAGTCTAGATATATTGGTAAACTTCTTGAGAAGTTTGGCTTATAGGATTGCAAGCCAATTTGTATACCAATGGAACCTGGACTTAAACCGTCATTACATGATGACTGTGATTTGTTTGATATACACACATATGCTCCAACAGTTGTATGTCTTATTTACTTATGCAGCACTAGGCCAGACATACAATTTGCAGTTTCAGCCCTGAGTAGATATATGCATCAGCCACACATGTCACATTGGCAAGCTGTTAAGCGTGTCTTTCGTTACTTGTAGGATATTAGATCTCTTGGATTGCTTTATGCCAAGGGGGAACCACTGCAGTTACATGCTTACAATGATTTTGATTGGGTTGGTGATTATGATTCACATCACTCCACTAGTGGCAATTGTTTCTTTTTTGGCTCGTCTTGCATATCTTGGCTTAGCAAGAAACAGTCCACTGTTGCCACATCGTCATGTGAAGCTGAATACAAGGCAGCTTTCACTACCACAGTTGAATGCGTATGGATTAGATGCTTGCTTGCTGATCTGGATGTATTTGTTACAGAGCCTACTCCTTCGTTCACTAACAGTTAGAGTGCCATTGCAGTAGCAGGGAACCCGGTGTTTCATGCACACACAAGACACATTGAGATACATTATCACTTGAGAGAGAGGCTACATGCAAGTGATATCAGCCTTGTCTATTGTCCTACCACCAGTAATGTGGCAGACATCTTCACCAAAGCTCTTCCTCGTGAAAAATTTGAAGCATTTCTCCATGCTTTAAATTTGATCTCCTTTGGTGGCGGATGATCCTTGTACTCTTGATCACTTTTCACTCTAGGGGGATTTGTTGGTTATTTCACTCATGCCTCACTTACGCCTAGGTTCACATAAGAGTGTCAGTGATCAATAGGACACTGGGCACTTTTTACTCTCGGTATAAGAGATTTTTTTTCCCAGACTTATAGTATTATTTTGTATGTGCTTATGACACACACTTACGGGCACTTATCGTGTTCGGGTGTGAACACCCTCCTACAACCCTAAGGTTTAAGTGTTGTACCTTGTGCTTTCAGTTTACACTCTTTCAGTCTATTGTATTGGGTGTTGTGCTTCACTCTCACACTGTCTATTGGTTTTCTGTGCTAAGCTTCGATCTTGTCCTCCCTCACAAATACTTTTGATTGTGAATGATCATTCTAGATATATGTGGGTGTACTTTCTCAAGTATAAGTTGAATGCCTTTAGATATTTCTCTTCTTGGGTGTTGTTGATGCATAACCAAAGTGGTCATCATGTAGGATGCATGGGGAGTGCCAATGGGAACAAGTTCACCTTTCACGTGTTTTTCGAGTTTTTATAGGAGCATGGTATTTCTGGCCATTTTACCTCTACCAATTCTCCTTTATAGAACGGAGTCGTAGAGTGATCCTGATACGTGGTATTCCCGTGGCAGCTACATCTTTCCCTTGGGCATGGCACCTATCTCTAGGTGTAGCCGTAAGCAAGAGAGAGTGGCAACTTCTACGGCTAACGTTGAGTATAGGGCTCTCTCTGATGATACTATGGAGACTATCTACTTGAGGAGCTTAGTGGTGGTGCTTCATTTACTGTAAGGCTCTCTAGCATTGTCTATCGCAACCACCAGAGTGTCATTGCCCTTTCGGGTAATCTGATAATCACACCACAGATGCGGTATGTTGGAGTCCACTTTCACTTCAGCAGAGAGTAGATTGAGCTAGGCACAATCCTCCTAGATTTTGTGCCTTCATTAGATATTCTTTGCAAATATATTAACCAAGGCAGTTAATTGACTGCCAGTACTTCAGTGTATGCATTTGGGTATATCCTCTCCTACTTTTTTCAAATATGCAAGGTTGTTTAGTGCATGTGATGCATATGGCAGTTATTTCATGATAATAGGCCAAGGATGCAATGAGTGTCAAAGGCAAAAGTTGTAGCAAGTTATGCCTGGCATGTACTAGGCAGTACTCGACATCAGATTTGAGTCTAGACCAATTTATTTGCTACTAATATCAATGGTGACATTAGAAACTAGACATTAATTAATGCCAATCTAAGGGTCAATAACTACTCGATGATGCTCGGAAAACAAATTGGCCTAGCCAATTTAATTATTGGATGATTGAATTAATTTTCCAAGCACTAGAATAATTATTAAATTATTTTTTAAAATTAATATTCTAAAAATTAATTTAATAAACTGGATGATGTTGGAAAATGAGATTCGAAGGCTGCCAATTGCTAAAACTTGCCCATGCAAGTGGAAAAAACGTTTTTAGGCGCTGTTGAAAGTCTATTCCAGCTGTTGTGAGAGAGAAGGCTGTTAGAGAGCAAGGAGAGGCTGTTGATGTGATTTGCAGCCACCAAAGATCATTGCTATAGTATGTGATAATAGTTTGAAGCCCTACAAGGGTACGTGACAGCAACCTAAGGTCCTTCTGGTGCAGATGACAGCATATAGGAGGGGATAATAGTTTTTTTGGTAGTCCTAAGCTATAGGTGATAGCTTTCATGGCCGTTTGAGTAGGGCAGCCAGCCAATATTAGATTTGGGGCTGAATTTGTCTTTCAAGCAATAGGATGAAGGCTAGCTAGCCAACATCAGATTTGGGGCTAAATTTGTCTTTCAAGGAGCAAGATGAAGGCCAATCCCCATGCAAACCAAGGGGTAAATCGGTTTGGAGGCTTGTTGGTTAGTTTTGACAAGAGGCACTTGGATTAGCAGAGGAGGTCAGAGGATCTGAGTTGGGTAAATCGGTTTGGAGGCTTGTTGGCTAGTTTTGACAAGAGGTACTTGGATTAGCAGAGGAGGTCAGAGGATCTGAGTTGTATTCCATCGATTTGTGATAAAAGTTAAAGAAATACTACAAGGAAGGCTAGTTTTAGGGCCAATAGGTTGTCCAATATCCAAGACTGTATGGTAAGGAGTGTATATTAGTTTTGTAAATTTGTTAAATGTTGTAATTTAGTGCTTAATTAGCTTATTTAGCATCCTCTATGAGAAGGAAGATTGGTTTTACACACCCCGTTTGCATAGTTGTCAGGTACGAAAGGTACAATACGGTACGGTACGATACGATAAAATATGGTACTAAATGGTACCTTATGTTTTTATAAGGTACGGTATGATATTAGTATGAATTTTTTTAAAACATGATTAAATAAACCATAAATCATTAGATGATAGAATACATATTTAAAGTGAAAACATCCATTTCATCACAAAATAAGATGAATATATGAGGGTGACCATTGCGATCGCATGGGCTGTGCAAAACATGCGATACAACTACAGTCTAGTGTATCACAGTGGGATCATGCATGTGGATACAATGATAGTAGATACAAAAAAGAGAGAGACCTATGAATCTATGATGAGGCATCATTATCATCATCATCATCATCATCATCAGAACCATTTGAGTGCTCATCAAGAGAGTTTGAAGATGACTCCTCGGCATTGGATAATGAGACACACTTAGACCCACTCATACTCATCCTCACTGATGAGGTTACCATCATCATCAAATGATGGCTCCTTAGGTGGCGACCTATGAATCTATGATGAAGCATCACTATCATCATCATTAGAATCATTTGAGTGCTCATCAAGAGAGTCTAAAGATGACTCCTCGGCACCAGATAATGAGACACACTCATATTTATCCTTACTGACGAGGTTATTATCATTATGAAATGATAGCTCCCTAGATGGTGGTTGTGTAGGCAAGGGGGGACGCCATTATGAGGCACAAGATGTGAGCTACTAGAGCCCTACCTTACATTTGTCAACAAGCTACTCGAACCACCCCTCCTTGATGTTGGAGTGCGTTGAATAACCATGGCCCTGCTATTATCTACCTGAACTCATCGCGCGCAAGTACGCTAATTACGACTGTTATGAGTATCCGTTGCTATAAGCTCTCTATAGAGCTCTGTAAAAATCATCTTCACCTCCTCGTGCACCTTGTAATGTACACTCAGAAGAGTATCGCTTGTCAACTTGAATATATCAACATTCACCTACACAATGCACGTAAGATTGTAAATGCTAAAGTCTAAATTGTAAAGTATAAACTTCAAAGTTTAAAGTATAAAACAACAAATTTTAAATTTTATGGTTAAGTATTTAAACTTTACCTGCTTTCGACTACCCATGCTCATCATAGCCCTCATTATGCGAAAGTTAGTGTAGCAGTAGACTAGCCACTTTAACTGTCATGTGCTAAGCCGATTGCGAATCTTTGTGTGAATGAGAGAATAAACACTCTAGTTTCTCTCGCATGCACCTGAAGAGCAATTCTGGGCAAGGACCCTCATGGCTAAGGGTTGAAGGGTCTCCAATGCATGTCCAAATTTTTGCCACCAAAATAAAGGCTTCATAAGTGACTCTCTCCTTCAATAAGTGGGAGAAGCAAAAGCCACATGCCCTCTCTAATCTGTATAGCATCCTAGCTTCTCTAGTAGTGCATTGTGGTAATCCATAGGGACCACACGAGTTAAATAAGCAAGCTGGTTTGAACGAAACTCTCTATCATCCATGATGGCTAGTGACTTGTATGCCGGATGTACAATTGCGGCAAAACCATAGACGAGCTTATGTATCCATGCCCATCTCCTCTCTGCTATCTCTAAAATATGTGCACGGTGTGTCTCTGTGGTCATTGTACAAGTAGGTGCCTTCGTCAATACTTTCTAAAGAAGTGAATGAGAAGGCCCATGTTGGACCCTTGGCAATCACTTATATGTAACACCTTATAAAAGGGAGTCACGACAATGACAACATGGACTTTTGCCAAAATTGCTCATTAAGGCACAAGCGCTGTATGGCTTTGGCCTCATCTGTCTCATGCTCATCCCACTCATTCAATAGAGTGGACACCATTGACCGCACTTCGTAAAGGCGCTCTAGCAATAACCACATGTAAGCAAAGCGAGTTGAAGAAGGCTTCTTCAACTCCAATGTGTTATGCTCACGATACATCGCAAGCACCTTGACCTTTATCGTTAAGAAGGTGACAAGCGATGTAGCTTTGCAGACCACCCTCTTCACCCATTTGAGCTTCTCAATGTCCTGCATGAGCAAGTCCAAACAATGACTTGCACATGGAGTCCACATAATTGTGGGAAACTTGGCCTCAAGCAAACGGCCCATGCGCCGACAATTCAATGCATTGTTGGTAACAACTTGCACCACATTCAAGGGGCCCATCTACAATCACAATTTACAAATTATAAGTAAGTACACTAACAATCCTTGGAGATTAGAGAGAGAAAGAGAGAGTTGAGCCTTTCAAGTTTCAACCTTCAAGATTTAAGAATGAAGAGAGATGGGGGTTGGGACCCAGGGGGAAAGAGAGAATCAAGATAAATATTAGAGAGAGATTAGAATAGAGAGATAGATAGTTATGCATAAATCAATTATCATAATGAAAGAAAGTGAAACAAATTTGAAAGGCAATGTATACCTTGATGATAGCTTGCGAAATGTGGCGGTAGATGAATGCACCTGTTGTTTTTCTCCCCCTTTTGCCGGTATCTACAACCCACAAAAAGTAAGTGCCGAGTGGACATGAGACGAGTATGTTGATGATGCCCCATGTCTTACGATCACTCTATTTGTCAGTGAGAATGGAGCAACCACATTTTATCCATGTGGCCCGAATAGGATCAAGGGCTCTATCGGTCATCTTCTCCTCTTCATCAATCTTTTCGTCCTCATGTTGTTGTATGTGACACCTTGTACGTGTCACTGGTCCATCCTTCACATGGACCCACATTGGCAATGGCTTTTACCTTCTTCTTCCATTACTCTTGCTTTAGGACATTGAATGCAAGATTGCACTCAATCATTGTGCGTGCAATTTCAATGTCCGCAAGTCGTTGGCTTTCTCTAAGAAAAGCAATCGATCCAGGCACATGAGCAGGAGCTTGAGAGAGAGAGGATTGCCTCTCCAGTGCCGCATGTGCCTCCACTCTTTGTCTTTTACCGGACTTGATGCGGATGTGGAGCCCCCACCACCAATGGTAGAGGTGCTGATAAGCCACTTTCTCCTTCTCTTATGGATCCCCCTCTCATCTTGGCGAGAATCTCCTTCGCGATGTTTTGAGGGATCTCCTTGCATGGAGCAACTTGCCTTCCCGTCTTGGAAAGATATTAGAGAAGACGGATTGCACCACTTGTATAGTGCTTCCCACAATACTTGCATGTCTAATGGTGGGAGTTGGACTTCTTTGTGTCCCTCTCCACATGGATCATGTGCAAATCGAAAGCCTCGTGCTTCTCACCCAAGGGGGAGAGAGAGAGAGAGAGAGAGAGAGAGAGAGAGAGAGAAAGAGAGAGAGGGAGAGTGAGACGCTTGAGTCTTGACTCTTGAAACTGAAAGTTGAAAGAGAGGGAGAGGCCCGAGGGTTGGGGTAAAGTTGAAAGAGCAAGAGTGAGGGAGAGGGGGTGGGAGATGAGAATGGCAAATGCTTTGATAGGGTGCGGGAAAGAGGGGATGGGAGATGAGAATGACAAACCATAAGTCAATTCAAGTGACAAGATCCAAGAGAGGAAGATGAGAATGACAAATGCTTGCTGAATTGGTGTGGAAGCATGGAGGAGAGGAGCACCTTTTGTAGATGAGAGAAGGGTCAAACAATCAAAGAGGGGTCAAGAGTCAAAGAGGGTTGCCAGTTGGATGGGATCCAAGGAGGGTTTTGGGGGGAGGGGGGGAGTGCATAGCTGGAAAAGGGGGTGAGATGAGGTATCCAAGGCTTCCCACCTCCCCAAAAGTGCCATACATGCAAAACGCGCCGGATTAAAGCGCAAGCGGAGCACGGGAGGACATGTAGACACAGACGGTCCGTTATTTGTACGGATCCATACGGTATGGATTGCACATTGCGATTAGTATGGAGACAACTATGCCCATTTGGAAAGGACATTTTAGCCAAAGCTGCTTGACATTGTCTACATCCTTCACCATGTAGTAGATCTACACAATCTACTACTGCTGTCCAGCCACATCGACTATTGCTGATCACTCACCATGCTGTTGCCAGCTACCATGTGGTAGCAACTGCTGTGTTTGTACCTGCTGGCTGCCGCCCTATCCCTGTCAATTGTAGCAACTGTTGCGTTTGGATCAGCTGACTGCCATATAGCCTCCCACGTCATCACTTGCTGCTGCATTGAAAGTGTTCTCTCTCCTTTGGGCATTGAATATTGATCCGGCATCATCATTTACTGTGTTTGGTGCTATTCGAAACCTAGAGGCTGCATGGTTGTGTTTTTGGATCTATTAGGAGTATGAGACACTCTCCAGCTCATTACCTCTTATCTCCATCCTTGAGACATGAGATCAGAGTATAGTTTTTAGTTCTTGCATGGCTTGTTTTTTGCAAAGTGTCATATTATATTTATTTATTTATTCAGATCTTCATTGTGCTCATTGTCTTTGAGTTACCCTAACCCTAATTGTGTTCTATCGATTTTATGCTTTGTTGTACGCTTATGTTTCTATGTTAGAGTATTTCTTTACAAGGGATTGGCTCAAAAGTTGTTGCTGTGCTATGTACAATATCCATGTCATAAAAAATGACATCTCTTTAGACAATCATCTTGTTTGTTTGAGGATCAAACAAACAATATGCTTTCACCTTACAAGAGAAGCCTACAAAAATAAGAAGATTAGCTTGGGGAGTGAGCTTTCCTATCTTATCACGAGGATTGTACATGTACACATGATACCCGAAGAGTTAGAAATGGGAAATTATAGGTGGAGTGGCAAAAAATGCCTCAAAGGGAGTCCTATGAGGAATCCCGTACTTTGGCACCGGTTGAGGATGTACATTGAAGTGTTAAGAGCCTTGATCAAATGGCGCTCTAAAACCTTCGCTAAGTAGCATAGAGTGTGCCATGTTCATCACAAATTCGGTTGCTATGCTCTACAATATTCTGTGAGGGGGAGTTGGTAGAGGTGACCTAGCGTGAGATGCCTTGCATGGATAAGAACTTGGTGAACTCGTGGGAGATGAACTCACCACAAGAATCACTCCTAATACATCCTACTTGATGACCGATCTAATTATGTACAAGCAACACCCACGAAGAAAAGTTGGTGAATATGTTAGATTTATGCTTAAGGAAATACACCACATATATCTAAAGAAATCATCCACGATAAAGAAGTACATAGTGCCATTATGGGCAGCAATGGATGTTGGCCCATAAAGATTGACATGGATCAATCTAAGAGGCACCTCAGCTCTATGTGTGGTTTGCTAAGAAAATGATGTGCGGTGTGTGAGTGCGCACAACGGAAGAAGGATAGGAACATAGAGAGAAAGTAAGAGAGAGAGAGTAGGAAGAAGAAGAAAGAAAGCTATACTGATTGAAGATGGATGCTGAATGCAACAGTGTGGATTGATCAGTCCTTGGCCTTGCACGTAGCCTATCGCAGTCTTTGTTGGACTTTGACAAGAGCTCACAACCGGGAGATGATTGACTGACAAACCCTCAAATAGGTAGGCTAACAGCCCCTCTCAGATTTTGGGAGTGTCTGAAGACCCAATAAACTCATGTGATGAAGCTTGGAAGCCTTGGACAAAAGCTTCGTGAAGAGATCCATTGCATTGTCCTTTGTGGGACAATAGACCATCGATAAGTGAGAATCCATGATCGGTCTCGAGCATAATGGTATTGAACTTCGATGTGCTTTGTGGGAGTATGAAACACCTAGTTCTTAAGCATAGCCAAGGCACTTTGGTTGTGCATGTGTATTGCATAATAAGGTTTGATCAACACATACTTGCCACTGTCAACCTTATAATAAAGGGGGGTCATGATTAGAATGATGGAAGCCACTTTTTAAGAAGTGGAGATCAATCCTCTGGTACCAAGCTTGAGGAGCTTGCTGTAGGTCTTAGACGGCCTTCCACAACCTATAAACATGGTTCTCCTTGCCTTGCTCAAAGAAAGCTAGGAGGTTATGAGACATAACTGCCATTCAGAAAGACCGACTTTATGTCCATTTGATGAACTGGACAATGGTGATAAGAGGCTAGAGCCAAGTTAGCTTGGATAGTGGACATTAGAGCTTTAGGTGCAAAGGTCTCAAAGTAATCCAAGTCGTCTGCCCGCTTAGAAAATTCGTTGGCAACAAGCTTTGCCTTATGCTTGTCCAAGGATCCATCTCCATAATACTTGGTCTCATAGACCAATTTGACACCAATCACCTTCTGCTTCTTTGGACGAGAAACCAACTTCCAAGTTTGGTTCCGCTCGATAGAATTGAGCTTAGCCTGCATAACATTGTGTCAAACGTCCTAGGCAAGAGTCTCATCAATTGTAGTAGGCTCATGGTCCTGAAGAATATGTGACATAAGGGCATAGTTCACATAGAGTGAACTATCCCGTTGGGGTTTGAATCCAAGCTGATCTGCGAGGGCCAAGAGGCATCTCAGGGAACTAAGTAATCTTTGAATCTTGCATGAGCTGCTGATACCACCAAGGAATGGTGATAGGCTCAGTTTACTGCAAATGAGACCGAGAGGCCTTTGGTACCTGTAATGCACAGGTAGACCTATTTGTGGAAGGGACTCCCCCTCACCAAGGCAAGGTAAATGTCGAAGCCCTCCAAGTAGCAACCTGTGGATGAGGCTATCTATGTTACTTTTCCCTCAAGTAGGTGGGGCATAGTGTGAATGAGAGGGAAATTTAGAAGTCCCTCCACCACCCTTCAAGAAGCTCATCTAATAGCATTAAGGTTTAAATGCCTATAACAAGCATGGCAAAGCAGTTCAAGCTCGTGCGAAGATCACATAGCAAGGCGTGTGAGTGCTCTTTTCACAATGAGGGCACTTAGGCTAGGCACTTGGGCTACTTCTTGGAATTTGGAACATCCTTCTTGTCCTCCTATTGCTTGGCATGGGACTTCCCCTTTCTTTGCTCCCCTTGAACTTACTGTGAAAGCCTTCGTGGAGCCGGATCCACTGGTACCTATATCTTTGAGCCGCTCGTCATGCTCCAGCCCCTTGAATAGTGAAATCAGCTACAAGTTTGCGATAGAAATGATGTAGATGGTCTACTTGGAGGAGATCAGCAGTCGCCTACACAAAAAACTGTTGCATTTGCACAAAACGCTCATGTAGACTATTGACAAGCTGTCGTGGACTGTCACCTGCACCAAGAACAATTGCGTTTGCTGAAAATGTTGATATAGACTTTCACTAGAGGGATGTGGACTGTCGCCTACAGTAGGTGTGCTGCAGTTCAGCAAAACGCTGATGTGACTAGCTGTGTTTGCAATTGGGGATGGTTACCTCGGCTCCAAACTGCTCTCTGTCCTCTTGTTTGGCTATGATACCATGTGAGAGTGCGCCACGGAAGGAGGACACAAACACAAAGCAAAAGGAAGAGAGAGACAACAGGGAGAAAAATGAAAAAATTTGCATTGATTGAAGATGAATGCTGAATACAACAGTGTGGATTGATCAATCCGTGCTCATAGCCTGAGGCGTCACTGGGGGTGCCAGATCAGGCTGAGAATGACGACGGCAGCAGCACCATAGACGGAGGAGTGTGCCAAAGATGGAGTGTGCACATCAACCACTTGCAGAAAAAGAACAAGTCTGCCTAGCCAGCCCAACAGCTGTAAATAGCTGAAAATATGCCAAACTAGCCGATCAGCGTCTGGGGCCCAAAAGTTGCCAACAAAAATCTGCCGACTGGAGTAAATGTATTATGATTGCACCAAAAGACTACAGAAATGATGATGTGGCAATATAGAAGCTGACTTTGTAGTCTAAAGCAGTCACAATGTGGCAAGGGCAGCAAAATGATTGTAAAAACTAGGAAACACACCAAAAATGCATACTAAATTGCCAAAGCTCCATTGTCTCCGTCAGACTTTGATAGGAGCTCACAATGAGGAGATGACAGTCTAACACTGTGTTGCTTCCCAGGCTAAGAGGCTGGGCAGACATCCTTGAACAGTTTTAGGTGCGGAAGGACCTCAACCATTTGACGATGTGCCAGTTCATAGAGCGAGTCATACCCAAGGTGTTCTAAGTAATGCCAAAAGCACTTATCGTTCGTAGGCTCCTCGTTGGTTACTAAAGCTTGGAAGTGGTGGAACTCCAAGACTTGGGTTCTAAGCGATAATGCCAAAGTAGCTTATTGTTTGTAGGCTCACGGTTGGTAGTTAAAGCTTGGAAATGGTGGAACTTCGAGACTTGGGTTTTTGGTTGGGAAAGAAACTGAGCCATCTCATAGAGATTGCTAAGCTATGCTACACCGGAAGCAATCATTTAATGAGTGTGAGAGTCTATGACCTTGACTGTGGTTGCTATAAAGAAAACTGCTTGCTTCAATCGACAAAGCTACTAAATGGATAATATGGTTTTCCCCAAGTTGAGGGACATCCAACGAAGCAAGATCATGACCCTCTATCCCAGTTATGTCATTAATGAAATTTTGTATATTCTTGCACTTTACATCCCCTAAGACGGTTGGCTTAGAGGTATAGAGCAAGCAACAAAATTCAAATGTTTGTTATGTTAGATCAAGCTAATTAATGCCATTATTAAACTTGACATGGCCTAGACCAAGGATCTTGACTGAGGAGTTATTCCCACAATGGACATTTTTGGTTGTAGCAGCTCGAGAGACAAAAATGTTATGAACTTCACTATCCCAGGTGGGTAGAGTGGGTCTCCGCGGTTGCCTTGTGGGGCTAACTCGTGAATGTGGACTAAACTTGAAATCTTTGATGTCTCTATGGAGACGAGGTGTGCCTAATGTCTAGTAACCTAGTTAGACAAGCCCTTTGGAGTTGAGAATGATATTGACTGTGATGGTTGGCTGAAGGAAGTGTGGGTCTGGCCTCGCCATTGTCCTTGATTTTGGTTGCCACCAACTTGCCTTCCTTGATTGGGGCTTCCTGACTAAGGGGTGGGGGTTTGAGTCTTTTTTGCCTTGGATTGATACTCTTCGTCAAAATGACTTGTATTCCGACAATGTTGACAATACCAATTTTTCTTTGGTACATTTTGCCATCCGGGTCTTAAGGATGGCTAGGAGTTTCCTTAGGTCTCACTAACTTGGTTTTGGTTTTGAGGTGAGTTTTGGTTTTAATTTTGTCTTTGGTTTTGACTTTAAGGATGATTGGGAGTTTCCTTAGGTCTCACTAGCTTGATTTTGGTTTTGAGGTGAGTTTTGATTTTGATTTTATCTTTGGTTTTGACTTTGATATTTCTCACATTGTCTTTGTTTTCCTCTATGAGAGGAAACAACAAGAGTCCCCTCTGTGGAGGAAACACTATTAAATTGATTGAATAGCCGAGTGTAACATATTAGTTGACACTGAAATTCATAGAACGTAGGCATGGTGGGTTGTGAGATTAGTTGCTGCACAAAATGGAAGTATCTTCTAGGAAGCTTGTTTAGAAACAATGTGACCTGGTCATCATGGGACTTAGGATCCCTTGTAGTGGAGAATTCGGCGAGAAGCCGATACTCAGCCAACTTCACCTTAGGGTCATCTCGATCAATGATTTTGAAATTTTGAAGCTCATAGTCAAGGTTTATACTGCAGGTCCTATCCTAAGCCGCACAGTGGTTAGTCATTGTTTCCACCGCTTTTATGCTAGGTCAAAGTACTCTAGTTGTGAGTGGAATTCAGGTAAAAGACATTCGATGAGCTCCACGATTATGGAGGCATTTGTGGCCTTCCACGAACGGACAATCACACGTGGAATAAGTCCCAGGTCTAGTTGGGTTTCCAGCCCTTGGACAAGATTCCACAAGTTTTGTGAGTCAAGAACATGGCTCATCGGGTTTGACCAATTCGTATCGTTAGACTCGTTAAAAGAGTCTTGTTAATAAAAGCATGCTTGGTGGATGAGGATGAAGAATTATGAGGTGTTTGAGTGTAGGGAGGATAGTAAGGATAGAGAGGGAGATAGAGTAGGTATATAGAAAAAGTTGGAGAGGACCCATAGGTGAGGGGGATAGGGTGGGAAGATAGAAAAAGTTGGAGAGGATCCACAAGTAAGGATAAAGAGGGGGATAGGGTGGCTAGATAGAAAAAGTCGGAGAGGGACCCATAGGTACCTGTGGTGCATGCACGGGGACTCTCAAACTTTGCGCAACTATTTGCTAAGGCATAGTAGTATAACCAGAAGTCTCACCAGGAATTGCCATGGAGGAAAACTGTGGTATTAGGGAGATAGGGTGACTAGATAGAAAAAGTCGGAGAGGGACCCATAGGTACCTATGGTGCAGGCATGGGGACTCTCAAGCTCTGCGCAATTGTTTGCTAAGGCATGGTAGTATAACCAAAAGACTCACTAGGAATTTCCATGGAGGCAAACTGTGGTATTAATTGGTTGAGACTTCGGTAACCAAGGATAGGGACCCCATGTTGGCTGTAACTCAAAGGGGTGTAGTGTAGGATGGAGGTTGAGCCTCCTCTAAAGGTGCATGAGCACCATCCAGAACAAAAGGTGTAGAGGTCCTAAAGGTTGTGTCTATCTTTGCAAAACCCCCCAATGTCATGTGTGCAATGCTATGTGGTGTTTGATATGCAAAGGTGAATGGTGGAAAAGGTAACGGTAATGCAGTGGATGATGTGGGTAGGATGGTTGAGTGCAATGCTATGTGGTGTTTGATATGCAAAGGTGAATGGTGGAAAAGGTAATGGTAATGCAGTGGATGATGTGGGTGGAAATTGAAATGAAGATGATGATGTGGAATACAATGAAGAAGAAATACCAAATTCATTGTGACTTTGAGAAGCAATATTGAAAGGGGGAAAGGAAGAAGAAGAGTTACCAATCTTTTTGTTCTGATTATCTCTTCTTGTATTAACATACATGAGTGGATTTTCAATGGGAGATTTACTGTGATCAACATATGGCACTCTAGCTTCATCTTGATCTTTACCAACATGTTGTAAAGGTGGTGAAGCAAAAGAAATAGAAGGGACAAAAGTAGAAACTTGTGTACTTTGCATCAAAGTAGGAGAGAGAGGCTGAAAATAAGGAACGTACTCCGGATCTATCTCCACGAGAGGGGGTCCTTCCCTAATGGAGGCCTTGACGGCCTTGCAACATCATATTTGTGCACAACATCTGGTGAGAAAGAGTCAGTTATACCTTCTTCATGCAACTTTTATTTAAAGACTTGTCGATGTAGCACTCTGAATTCCATGGCTTTGTGAGCCAAGATCAGTTGCAGCTCCTCATCTGTGATGGAATAATGACACATGTCTTCAATGTAGTTAGAAGGATCTCCGATCGTGTTGGAACCTTACAAAGTTGGCAATGGATGCCACTCTTACTCAGTTCTTGGGAGTAGGTGTGAAAGTGTCTGGTGTCATCTTTTCTTTTGTAGTTCCTACTTCTGAGGTGAGCTTTTTGATTGAGGGCTTAGGTTTCTTCAATGAGTACCTAGCTCTAATACCATGTAAAGAAATACTCTACCTAGAAAGTGTTGAGGATTAGAGCAGAGAATATGAGCTGGAGAGTATGTTAATACTTTGACGGATCCCAAAAGGCAGCATGGTAGCCTTTTATGAGTCTAGCAGCAGCAAATGTACTAGTAGGATGCTGGATTAGTGGTAGACGGGCAACATACGGGGTAGAATCAGCAAACACAGATGATGATAATGACATGGCAGCTGTCCGGGGGACTATAAACAGGAAAATGCAGATCTGTAGCAACTTTCCCAGGCAGGGCGGCTGCAGGCTGATCAAAATACAGCAGTTTGTTAACGTTTGTAGCAAGGCGACAACAGTTTCAGTGTAGAGGCTGGACATGCTGAAACTCCTCTGTAAACAACAAGGGGTGGACAGCAGGCGTCCAATGGTATAGGAAGGCTGGAATGCTGTTCCATAATGGAGGGGAACTGAGAAAGCGTTTCAATAGGAAGGAACGTTCCCAGGAGTCGGTGTTACAACATTCCCTAAGTTGGAATGTTCCAACGAGGTGTTCCATGTTCGGAACGTTGCATTCCAACAGGGCTGTGAAACGTCACCTGCGCTGCCACGTTCCCCTAGATGGAACATTTCCACCTGCCATTCCATGTTAGGAATGTGACATTTCCCATTGACCTTGCGGCCCATGTTTTTATCCTGATTCCAGAACCTCTGCTGGTTGTTTCTTTTTCGTCTCGTCTCTTCCAACCTGTCCTGTCTCGGCTCTCTTCTCCGCCTCCGTTTTCGTCTCGATCTGTTTCAACTCCCCCTTCTAGTCGTTGACTTTGTGTGGCCTACTTGTAGGCTGCTCGACAGTGGACAGGGCTGTAGGTTGAGCAGTGAGTCACCCTGAGTGGACAGTCACACTGGCCCCAAAAAAACACACACACACACACACACACACACACACACACACACACACACACACACACACTTTTTCTCTCTCTCTCTCTCTCTCTCTCCCCTTAGCTGTTCCTTGAACTAGAGTTGAGCACCAATCAGTCCAGTGAGCGTACACACTCTCTCTGCCTGCAGTCGTATGCCATCAACCCATCTGTCCATCTGACCCAAGTTGTGCTTGAAAAAATGGTTGCTATTGGAATTTCCTCCCATGCACAAACTAGACGCTAAGCATGTAGAGATCATGGTGGGATGAAGTGGACGTTGAACGCCTTGCTCGTGGTGGAGCACTCTCTCTCTCTCTCTCTCTCCTTAGCTGGTCCTTGAACTAGAGTCGAGCGCCAATCAGTCCAGTGAGCGTACACACTCTCTCTCTGCCCGCAGTCGTATGCCATCAACCCATTTGTCCATCTGACCCAAGTTGTGCTTGAAAAAATGGTTGCTATTGGAACTTCCTCCCATGCACAAACTAGACGCTAAGCATGTAGAGATCATGGTGGGATGAAGTGGACGTTGAACGCCTTGCTCGTGGTGGAGCACGTCGATGGACATGCAAGCTATGTCCTTCAGGTGCACAAGTAGGGCTGATAAGGTGTGTACTTATTTCTTGGGAGAGGAAAGAAAAGAGTAGCGCTTTTGCATACGAATGATGCCTTAGAAGAGGGGAGAGCACGAGGCACGTGCAGCAAATCAGGATGCCTTGGCTTGATTGAGGTGACATGTGGTGGTTGATCTCTCCACATGCATTCCACGAGCAACATTAGTTGCACCCTCTTTGATATCGACTATGACTACAGCCATATCCTCCCATGTCCAGAGTGTGTTTGAGGTTGGGGCATCTTCTTCTGATGTACCTCACATATGATGACAAAGTACCCTTGAGGCATCGTGGGATCTACAGGAGGAGATCGATACTGCTATCGCTCGCTTTTTCTATGCGGACCATATGGCCTTCCATACAGTGATGTAAAATTTCAAATTTGTAAAACAATAAATGATTGTTGTTTATCAATTAAATTTTAATGGAATACATTTTAACTTTTAATGATAAATCCTATTTTTTATCTTTGAAGTTTGTATCCAATAGTATATGTGTGAAATCTGAAATCATGATGTGTATTGTGTTTACTAATCAATTAGGTTGGAGTTCTCGAGGGGAATGGTGAAGAAGGTTGATGAATATGGCCCTACATACACACCACTATCATCAGAGCACTTACGTACTATATTCTTGGAGAGAGAGAAACACAAGGTTGAGCAGGTTGTAGAGAATACAAAGATACTTTGGGCACGCCATGGTGTGACTCTCATCGCAGATGAATGGACTAATACTTGTAAAATATCCATTCATGGGCTAGTAGCATATTTTTCATCTCACAATGGTTTAAGCATTGGTAAGAGTTCTGATGTACTTGCCCATGAGTGGATAGAAAAAATTAAGATGGGTGGGCCACATAATATTGTGGCATTAATGGCAAATGGTGAGCCAACAAATAGAGCAATTGGTGCCATAGTTGAGAGCTACTATCCCCACATTATAGTTTGTTTTTGCATGGCTCACTGTTGAAACAATCTTCTTAAGGATATTGGTAAGCTTTCATGGATTGAATCTGCGTAAGAAGTAGAGAACACGTAGCGAATATGGGAAGAATAAAAACTACTTTAATTTCAAATGAATTGATACAAAGATAGCTTTGTCCACCTGTGCGCTTCCACTGTGAAGGTTAGATGGTGATCCAAACAAATGATAGGCGAATAGCTTAAGGGTAGTTTGTAAAACTCTGATTGGGTGAAAGATAGATTGACAATGGCTTTGGAGGGGTCTTTTTTTTATAGCATGGGAAGGCTGTTTGGTTAGCCTATATGACCATATTATGAATCTTCCTTAGTTGGCTAGGGAATATGTTCTTTATCGTCGGGCCGATGGTATACCCCGCATCTTGACGCATTGTGTCTCAAGTTGCTACCAATATGACTACTCTATCTAACTCAAAGGCTAGATCCACAAAGGTCATTGTTTTGCCATTCAATCACATAGAGCTCATTTGACATATAAATTAGAACCCGACCAATGTCCGTGCTCACACATGGCTTCTCCTCATAATGGAAGCTTTACAACTTAGAGCACTATGGATCATTAGTGGCATCTTACGAGGGTGGGCATTGAGCATACCTAAGACCCCCTCTCAATGTCCACTCACAGGTGAATCACATCCTCGGCTCAATGTTGAGTCTTTGAAAATGAATTTCATGGAGTTTCTTTGTAAGAACTTTGGTGAAGATGTCTGTTGCGTTCTCATCCTTTGGACAATAGACTAGCTCTACTATCCCATCCTTGATCAAGTTACACACATAGTGATACTGGATCTCAATGTGTTTGGTAAGTACATGAAAAATTGAATTTTTGGCAATGGCAATGCAACTTTGATTGTCACATCTTAGCATTGTTGGATCTTCATCATGTATTTCCATATGCCATAGGATTCTCCTTGACCATACTGCTTCACATGCAGCAAAGCAAGCTACCTTGTACTCTACTTCGGTAGAAGACAATGCCACAGTTGGTTGCTTCTTACTGATCCAAGAGAATATTCATGAACATAAAGAGAAACAATATCTAGAAATTGATTTCTTGGAATCGCTGTTATCTACCCAATCCGAGTCATAGTTTCCCATAATAGCACTTTTGGAATTGTATGTAATACTATGGTCAAGAGTTCCCTTCAAGTATTTGAGCACTCGCATCCGAGCTTTCCAATGACTTTCTCGTCATTTGTTTGAGAACTTGCTCAAAATACCAACAAAATTGATATCTAGCTTGGTGTTATATAAGTAGATGAGGCTGCCAACCAATCTCATGTACCTCCCAATGTCTACTAGTGTTGATGTATCCTCAATGGATAACTTCACATTGACCTCCATAGGTGTAGCTATCTCCTTATATGTGGTCATGCCAAACGCTTTTAAGATCTCCCATGTATACTCCTTTTGAGAGATGGAGATTTTGCAAGGCTCTTGCTAGACTTTAATCCCTAAACAATAGTGCAAGAAGTCCAAGTTTGTTATTTCAAACTTAGAGCTCAAATCCTTTTGAGTCTGATGAATTATATCTTCATAGTCACCTATAATAAGAAGGTCGTTCATATATAGACAATCACTATAGACTTTTCACCATCCTTGTAAACATGTAAGTTAGCATCTTAGGCACATCCTTTGAAATTCAGGCCTAAAAGGAATTTATCTATTTGCTAGTAGCATGCTCTAGGGGGTTGTTTCAGGCCATGCAATGCCTTCTTTAGCTTACAAACTTTGTTTTGAGAATAGGGGGCCTTAAATCTCGGTGGTTGAGCCATGTATATCTCCTCCTTGAGGTTGCCATTCAAGAATGTTGATTTATCAATTTGGTAAACTAGCCACTTTTTATGAGTGGCTACTGTAAGTATTGTGCAAATAGTGGTCATTCTAGTAGTTGGAGCAAATGATTCTTGAAAATCAAATCCTTCAATCTATGAAAATCCATGTGCAACTAATCTGGCTTTGTACTTTTCTAAACTACCATCAACCTTGTACTTTACCTTCTAGACCCACTTGGTGACAATAATCTTCCTTTTTTGTGGCCAATCCACCAGCTCGCAAGTATCACTCTTTATGATGTTGTTATACTCAGCTTGTATAGCTGCTCTCCATGCTGGATCGGCAAGTGCTTCTTCCAAGTCTGTTGACTTCTTTACTTCTCTTATAATCTTAGTCATTAAGGCCATATTGACCATGTGAGTAGAAGCCTTTCTTTGCTCCTTTATTCTTAAAGACCTTCTTGGTCCATCTGCATTTTCCTGAATTGTGGTAGGTATAGGATTTTTGCGATCACAAAGCTGCTTCACCCATTGCGGCAATGGCTTTTTCAGGGGTGTGATTGTAGGTTGGTGAACTTTTTTTTCATCATTCAAAGATGATGCTTGCTCCTCCTTGAGGGTAGGAACAACTCTTGGGATAGGTTCATATAGTGGACTACTTCACTGAATGCCAAAGTGGAAGAACTTATATTCTTATCTTCCATTGTATGTGGCTGCTCCTTGAACACCACATCACAGCTTGCTATGATATTCTTTGTCTCTTGGTCATACAATTCGGAAGTCTTTTGCTCATCACTATAACCTAAGAAGATACATTTTACTTTTTGGATTTAACTTGTTTCTCTTATCCTTTGGAACATGTGCATAATATTTACATTCAAAAGTTCTAAAATGTGAGACAAATGGTTTCTTACCAGAATAGGCCTCGTGAAGAGTTTTGCCCTTAATTGCTTGTGTATAACTCTGATTGAGAATGTAGATTGTAGTCTCAATAGCTTTTGCCCAAAACTGGTTAGGTAATCCCTTGCCCTTAAGCATGCACCTTGCGATTTCCACACTGGTGCAATTTCAGTGTTCAACAACTTTTTGCGGAGGTGTATGAAGCGTCGTCAATGGACGCTTTATCCCTTTGCTCTTGCAAAAGTCTTCAAACTCCTTTGAGTTGAATTTACCACTACCATTTGTTCTAAACTTCATACTTTTCCTTGTTTCATTCTTAACAAGTTTTAGCCATTCTTTAACTTACCAAAAGCTTGAGCCTTATCACGAGGGTAGTATATTCACGACTTCCTACTGTAGTCCTCGATGATCACCATAAAGAAAGAAGACCATCCTAAGACTTGTGTAGACATTTTACTGCACAAGTCAGCATGTACCAACTCTAAAGGAGCCTTTGCTCTATTTTTACTTTCTTGTGGAAATG
Organism: Lygodium microphyllum; assembly: GCF_053477565.2. Lineage (NCBI taxonomy): Eukaryota > Viridiplantae > Streptophyta > Polypodiopsida > Schizaeales > Lygodiaceae > Lygodium > Lygodium microphyllum. The sequence goes on from NC_141147.1 coordinate 137,811,771, forward strand.
TCTCTTTCTATTACTTGCCCATTATATAAGCTTCAATTAGTTCCTTTATTTCAGTTATTGTAGGTAGGTGAGCAAGCATACCTTGCTTATGCATCTCTTTTAATATTGTAAAACCAATGTGACCAAATCTATATTATGAATCTTCCTTAGTCGACCAAGGAATATTTTAGGAAATATTTCCTTTATCGTCGGCCCAGGGGCATATCTCGCAACTCGATGCATTGTGTTTGGAGTTACTAGCATATCTATTCTATCTAACCCAAAGGCTAGATCCACAAAGGTCACCGTTTTGCCATCCAGTCACATAGACCTTATTTGACATACAACTTAGAACCTAACAATTTGTCTGTGCACACACATGGCTTCTCCTTATAATGGGGGCCCTATAACTTAGAGGCCATGGATCAGGTTCAGTAGAGGCAGTACGCTGTGGTAGGAGGATTATTGATATGATGGCCTTGAGCTTACACTTCTAGCAATTTGCATTTTGAGTGATACTGTTAGCTCCTCTTGTTTGAAGCAATTGTGAAGCTCTTATAACCACATTGCATCCAAGATAAGGAGCAGCCTTGGTGTGTGTAGAAGGTTGTCAGTGCAAACTTACATATGCTTTGCAACAATGTGACGGCAAAGGCCGATCCCTTTACTGAGTGGAAGATTAAGCAGGAGTAGGAGCAAAGAGCACGGCATATCCTAGACTCAGGAGAGATTGAGGAGGCAACATAGGAGGTAGCAAAGGCAAGCATTGGTGATATGGCCGATGAGTCTTGAGGTCCTAGAGACATGTATGATGTAAGATCATTGACGATAAATGTATCTTTTTGATGTGCTATCGACTAGTCACTAGAATCTAGAGTCTAGAGCCTAGTTCCCAATGTGATTATGACACATGTATCTTTTTGATAGTTTGTTTAGTACTCAATGCTTAGTATTTATAAATTATGGCTCCCGATTTTTGAGTCTTGACTCTTTGATTCTAAAGTTCAATCATTAGAGTTTTAATTTTTTTAAATTGTGTGCACATTTCAAATTTGAAAAATTCAAATGAAACTTTGTAATGTGTTCAAGTCTCATTTGAAATTTTCAAATTTGCAACATCAATTGGCCTTAATAATACAATATATCTTGCACGCAGTTGCCAACACCATTCATGGCGGAAAATGCAATGATCAAAATGATGTTTTAAAAGTATTTTTTTAGACTCTAGAGTGTCTTCGAATAGTTGTGAAGTTGTTTGTTGTTTTTTTTATAAAAAACTTTTCATTCTCTCCATTCTCGGAATGGGACCTCCCCATTTTTTAGCGTTGCTATTTCCCCTTTCTAGAATGGGCCTCCCCTGTTCCAGCCGCATTTCTTGGTTCTATTATTGTTTCCTGTTCCCCGTTCCATGTGGCTATGGGGTGTGGACAGTGAAGCTCCGGTACTTGCATGCTGTAAAAATGAGATTGTGGTTGAGTGGAGGGCAGTATGCCTATTTATAGAAAGTTTGGGTCCTCCCAATTAGGGTTTGTGCTAATGCAAGATAGATACTCTTGAGGAAGGCATTTCTTTATAATAAAAGGTTTAATTCACTAATTAATTGAGTTTTGGGGCTATTTTAGCACTCATTGGTTATAGGCTTGGAGGGACCTTAAAGATTTAGTAGCCTTGTGCCTATTGTTTTATTTGCATCTCTCTTGTAATTACAACAGATTCCATAGCGCACTTTAAGTTAAATAGTTACTGGAAGCTCTAAAGCATCTCCAATGGCAAGAGCCCATTGAAAAGAAAGTTGAGAGCATTGACCGGAATGGAACATGGATCTTGGTGGATCGTTTGGACCACAAGAAGTTCATTGGGAGAAAATGGATCTTTCGTTCTAAATTGAAAGATAATGGGACTTTGGACAATACAAGGCGCACCTTGTGGTACAAGGATTTAGATAGAAACCAAGCATTGACTATGAAGAAATCTTTGCATGTACTGTACGATTGACATCATTCCATTTGTTAGTTGCCTTGGCCTCCCATCATGGTTGGTCGATCTATCAAATGGGCGCCAAAAGTGACTTTTTGAATGGTTCTTTGCAGAAGGAAGTATATATGGAGCAGCCTCTTGGTTTACTTTTTTTGACTATTAACAATAAGGTCTTTCATTTCCAGAAACCTCTTTATGGGCTGAAGCAAGCACCACGTTCTTGGATCTATACAACAAATAAGTTTCTGAGATCTCATTCTATCCCTTATGATCCTAACTCTACCCTGCTTCAGAAATGATTGACCTTGGTTAGCTATCCTACTTCTTGGGCATGGAGGTTGTCTGTCATGGGGATGTGATCTATGTAATCTTTGTATCCCATCAGAAATAACTAGTACGGTACTCTTTAGATGAATAAATCTTGGACCTACATCCAATGAAAAAAAATTGTATATATAAATTTAAGTTCTATACTTAATGTTGGGACTTAAAATAATAATTCAAGGCCTATACTTCATGTTTGGACTTAAAATAATACACTCTAGACATTTAGAGCCTTTATACTAGGAGTTTACATATCGAGAGATTGAGGATAGAGAAGATGGAAAGCTTGGGAGTGGAAGCTGGTGGAGATAGGGTGAAGGAGAGCTTGAGGGAGTAGGGGGTAGAGAGCTTGAAATATAAATTTGAAATTAGAGAGGAAATGAGAGGGAGAGAATATATTGCTAGAGAGAGAGAGAGAGAGAGAGAGAGAGAGAGAGAGAGAGAGAGAGAGAGAGGTATTATTTTCGTACATTAACATACACTTATTCACAAAAGGAAAAAGAGATGGGCATATGTGTATGGGTGTTGTGGGAGAGGAGAGCTAAACATCACCTACAACTATCTGAAAAGTAACCCCAAATGATCACAAGCAGGCACTTTAAAACGATTGGACACCATTGGGACATGATCGGATGTGTTGTATTGGATAGGATGGACGGGACGAGTCGATCATGGATAACTAGGGGCCTTTGAGAGGTTGTTTAGCTAAAAAGGCGTGTTTCAGTTGAAACCTTAATTAGCTTATTTTAAACAGTCCCAAAACTCAAAATGTTACAAAATTTTTGTGTCCCGTAAGCAAACACCGGGCTCTAGGGCTGCGTTTTAACTTTGCAGGCCTACGTTGTGCTGATGAAAGTTTGAGTTGTCGCCTGTCAGTTCTAGAGGAGCAGACTGTTTCCTGTTTGCAGCTGCCACCCTGATCACAGACACATCAGTTTCAGCTGGCAGCACCAACTATAGGTCGTGGGACGCGTCAAACATGGATAATTAGGGCCTGAGAGAGGTTGTTTAGCTAAAAAGGCATGCTTCAGTTTAAACCTTAGTTAGATTATTTTAAACAGCCCCAAAACTCAAAATGCCACAAAATTTTTGTGTTCCATAAGCATACACCTAAACTTTGGTTGGTAGTGACCTGTCCATGCATTGTTATAGTGTGTGTTTGCTATAGGTGGCCTGTTCCCAGCCTGTTCCCAGCATCGTGCAGCTCTCACCATCCCTCTAGGGCTGCATTTTAATTGTGCAGCCCTGCCTTGTGTTGATGACAATTTGAGCTCTCACGTGTCACTTCTAGAGGAGCAGGAGACTGCGTTTCCTGTTTGCAGCTGCCACCCTGATCACAGACACATCAGTTTCAGCTGACAGCCCTGACTGTAGGTGGTGCATTCTCACTGCAGTCATTTGGAGCTATGCAAGTTTATGTTTTCAGCTTTGTGCAGGCTGCCCTGTTGCCACTGCCTGTTTTCAGCCTGACTGGACTTCAAAGCCTGCATTTACAGCAGCTGATAACTTACAGAGGCTGTCTGCAGTGTTCCGGCATCTGTTCAGAGTATGACATACTCTTCAGTTCATACCTGCTTCATTTCGGGATCCATTTGAAATGCGGCCACCTTTTGACATAATCCTGGAATCCCCTGCTATGAAGTTTTCATGGCAAAGATGATTGCTTTTTCTGCAGGGACAAGTTAAGATGCAGCTAATATTTTTTAAACTTGTTGCACTATATGTGCCATCAGATTTGCATGTCTTGTTTATTACATGTTATATTTCATGCCTTGCTTATCTTTAGTCCTCCAGCAGTAATAACTTGCTCCTCTCCTTGAGCGACTGTTATGTGTGATCTGGATACACTAGGCTTCATAGGTTTATTGGTTGTTTTGTAAATATCTCCTTCTAAAAGTTCAAATTTGATGTACATTTTGTTAGGAGATATAATCATCATTATTACTGCTTACAATATTGGTAGGTCATTCTTTTCCTCGAACAAGGTTGACCAATCAAAGTCATAAATATGTGTTTACAGGGAGTTGGCTGAAAGTCGATATGTTCCGAATGAAGGGTTTTATGAAGACATGGTTGGTGCTGATCCTGAATTTGTAAGACAAGTATCGAATGAACTATTGTCCGAGGATTTGGGTGAAGCTGGTTCTCCCTGTGACAATGAAGAGCTTATTCATACTGCAAATCAACCAACTGAGGAAACGGTTGAGGTAGAAACGCCCAATAATGAGATACCTCAGGTAGCTTCTAGAGAGGGTGAGGAACTAGCAGGGGTGATTGAAACACTAAAAACTGATGACAGTGTTGAACAAGAGAAAGAAGTGCCTGAAACCCACCTAACAGTTGAAAAAATGGATATGCTCTTGGATAAGTGCTTGCTGCAGTCTTTGCACACCACTGTAAAAGAAAAAGACTTACCTATGTCAGGCAGTACGTTATGGTAATAGCAAATGAGGGGTTGCTTATACCGTTGCGTCCTAGTGTTTGAAGGTTATGCACATAAGCTTAACAAAATGTTTGCTTTTACAGGTCTAGTCACATATTACCTTGTCGACCTCCAGGTACAATGCTGGATTTGAAAAAATCATCACACAAAAAGCTCTCGAAGTGGCTGCAAGCGAAGTCAACTACTGGTCTGGTATGAACTAAGTGATAATATGATCACCTCAGAGAGTTTTGCTAGTTTGGAAGTCTCTCAAAGGGCTGCTGTGTTTGGCCTGTGATCCCACAGATATCAGCAAAGGAAGATAAGCATCGAAAGGAAGTAATGCTGCTTGGATTCAATCGGGGTCACCCAGACTTCATGGCATTTAAACCCACAAAGAATGCTCTCCCCCAAGAAGCAACTGCTGTACCTTCAAGCAGTGATGTACAACAACCTGCAGTGCAAGTAGAGGTCTCAGAATTGTGGAGATCCAGCCCTCATGTCAGCCCCATATTTGAGGCTGTTGGTGCAGATGCAAGCAAATTCTATAGTACATCTGATGCTGTGAATATTGTATTCACCTATATAGAAAAAGAGAACTTAGTCAAACCTACTGACAAGTCGTTTGTAGTGCTTGATGCAACACTATGTGATGCTTTGTACAAAGGCACAGTCAAGAAGGGCAATAGCTATCCAACTGAGATACATAAGAAAGATCTGGGCGGCACGTTTTTGAACCGTATGCAGGCACATTACAGAGTCTGCCGGGGAAATGAATCAGCTGTTAGAAAAGGGACTTTAAAAAGTGTGCAAATAATTACTGAACGTAGGCAGGGAAATAAAAAGGTAACTAGAGTTTCAGGAATGGAGATGTTTCTTGTGGATGCAGACATTCTTGCCAATGAGCTGCAAAAGAAATTTGCCTGTAGCACTTCAGTTGGAGAGCTGCCTGGTATGTAGACATCCAAGTGCTATTTCATGTATGTGTGCCTCTTTCTGCATCCTGTCCTTATTCACATTAAACGCCGTATAAGTCTTCACATTTCTTTGTTTGTCTGATGTAGGAAAGAAAGGCCAGTATGAAGTTCTTGTACAAGGTGGTGTTTTGGAAGATCTTGGAAGGCATTTGGTTCAACATTATGGCATTCCAAAAAAGTACATTGAGATTCTTGACAAAACAAAGAAGTAGAGTCAGATGTCAACCATGCATTATTCTTGCAGCAAATGATATATCTAATTTGAAGATGTTTATCTCCAAGTTTAGCACATATTTATTTTCAATCTTGCAAGGGCTTTTGCAAGTCTAGATGGATAAAGGATTGCCAAATAAGCAAAGATTTGAAAATTATTAGCTACAAATCATGATATCCTTTAGACACATTAAAACTCCTTTGAATGGAGCAGAACAAGAGCAAAAGTGCAAACTATTGTATGCATGCAAGTTCCACTTGTCAGCAATAGAAAGTAGGTTTAGTTGGGCCAACTTGTTTAACTTGGGGTGAGCTTCTTGTTTTGCATTCTAAGAAACGATTCTAGAAGTTACCAGAATTTGAGCTGGAAGGGAATTGGCTTACAATCCAACAAATGGATGGCAAGAGTTCTTGAGCACACTTTTTCAAGAATGGATGCGATAAGTCCATCACAGCGAGGGTTAGCTGTATGGAGGTGAATGAGTAAGATCTATAAATCACAACAATACTTTGTTGTACAAGTTGATTAGGGTTGGCATACAAAATACCCTTGTATTCTACAAAGAATTAGACCAAGGCTGTTGACCAATGCACACAATGTTGCACAAAGACCATTAGAGGGTTTTTGTGTCTTCACATTTGAAGTCACACATATGTGCTCCCATGAAATCCAACAAATGCATAACTATGGAGTCCTTTTCCGTACGTATAATGATGATGGATGGTGTCAGTTTATGCATCTTTGACCATGGTAGCGATGGCAAGCAATATAAAATCATGGGTAGTATAATTGTTTGAACCACCTTGCCATAAACATTGAAATGCCATGCATGTGATTTCCAATAGACAATTTTTCACAATGCAAGTTGAAATACAATCAAGTAAATTCTTAGCCAAGGCTTCCACCTCATGATTATTCTCAAATGTCTTATGATGGTGCCATGTGTTATCACCCTCTGCCATCCCAATGTTAGAAGCCTCATTTTGTGTATTGACACACTAAATCAAGGCATGCACTAGTTCAATATTAACTTACATTAACATCAACCTTATTCTCCTCAAAAGACTTTAAAAAAATAATTACTGTTGATTACAAGAAAATTAGAAGTCAAATTTTGATAGTATGAGTGTGCTAGAAAATATTCTATAAGTAGTATATTGTGGGCATTCTTTATCCCTATCCTTATATTCATATTATATCTTCAACTTTTAGTCATTTATCTTTTGCATCTTTGCTTGTACCCCATTCGGAGTTGTGCGTCTCCTATTGCCATCATTAAGTGATTGTCACCCTTTTGGAGGACATCATTGTTGATTGAAGGTTGTCTTTAGTTTCCACATCCTCTTTACTAGTTGTTTTCTTGTTGATTATCAGCATAATCTATTTGATGTTTGTTTTGGGTTGTATTTGTTGTGTGTTCATCAAGCAATTGGTTATCTTGTCGATTTCATCACAACTTGCATGCATCATCATTTGGATTTGCATCACACGTGGAGTTCTATTTTGAGCATACTAGTTTGTTGTTTGTTGATACTAATCTTCCTTGATATCAGCCGATCTCAAAGGATAATGTTTCTCTCACTTTGCTATTGTCCACATCATTATCAACCTCGGCAAATTGTTATGACTACATTTCACCATCCACCATAATTACAATACTCTTGGAGTTGTTTGACATCTTCGATATCAATCTCAATACACCCATCATTGGTCCTTGAGACAGAGGTTGAGGATTTTGTTGAGTCATATTCTCTCATATTCATTCATCATTTATCAAAGCATTCTATAAATTGTGTTCCATTGTAATCATACTTCTTGTATGTCTCTTTGTGCACCTTAGAATTTCTTTATATGGTAATAGAGTTTGGTGCTCCCACTAACACTTGAGCCTTGGGGAGAAAAATGTATCACATGGGCACGTGAGCTTTTAAAGAAAATATGTGAGTGATTTTCATGAAAGTAGTCTCTCTTAGAGCCTATGTCTTTAGGGCCAAATTTCCCCTCCTTGGAGATTCTAAGGGAATGGTAGCAATAGTCTAATTCGACCATAAGATCCTTTGATACTCTTGCCTCTTCAAGATATCATCTTAGTGTTGGTGTTTACATCTTCGAGGAGGGTGCAAAATAATTAGAGTATGAAGTTGATGAGCATTTGGAACTGCTAGCCCAAAGAAGGCACACCAACGTGGAAATGATGTCACATCTAGTTTATCATATTCCATTGGAATTCGTGAAAGGTGCAAAAATTTTACATGTAGTTGGTCCTTTGTTAACTCTGTTTAATGTGCAGGTCATGGATATTAAGTAATGATGATAATCTTGACCCCTATGAATATGTCGATGTTAATAGAGGTGGGCCAAGAGTAAGGAAACATGGTGACCCTTCTCATTTACTTGCAAATTTTGGAGATTTTTCTTTTGGTGCGTCACACTCTACAAATCCCACCCATACCACTTACATCTTGTACTCATTTGTGTTGCACATTCACTATTCCATAGTAGACCATATTGGGGGAGTTACCCTTTAGGCATGTATCCCATAGGCTTCATTCCTATCTCACAGTCCATTGGCAAAGGTGCATAAATGGTGGGGGTATATCCCCCAAAACAAGATGTTATGTGGATCTCCACACAAGGATATCTATCTTGAGATTATCAAGGCCGAAACACCCCTTAGATGGCCTTACAATTTGCACGCATTCTTATGCCTAGTGGGCCATCAACCTTCTATCTAGGCCCTACCACCTTCCATAGTCAAGTGCTTAGAAGTCACCATGCCAAGCACTGTTGTGGAGATAATATTAAGCCAAACATTTGCCTTTCCACTACAACTAGCCCACATGATATCTTACTCAGCTTTCTATCCTCTACATAAAAAAATACATTCAATAACAACTCTCATTTTAATGGGTCAAATTTCACAAATTGGTTGAACCTTAAGTGGCATGTATTGGATTCACAAGACTTGTGGGATCTTGTTTAGGGGGAGGAACCCCAAGCAAGTAGGTTTGCATATAAGGTTATTCACTCTTGGAAAAGTAGGGGGGGGGGGGGGGGGAGGGAAGTTAAAGTAGTTAGTAGACTTCACAACTGAAGACTAATGGAGGCACCATGGCCATGGGACCATTGGACAATAATCAAAATATGTGCCTATCTCAATTTTGGAGGGGATGCTGGATTGGTCCACAGGCCTTCCTTGCCTCTATAGAGCCACATAAGGAGGAGAGCTTGATCCATGTCTATGAGTTGCCTCCTAGTGAATCTTTCAAATAGGCTCCCTCCCACCTATCTATGTAGTCATCATGCCACATGGATAGTAGACTTCAGAGCTACACCCCATATATCACTACTTTAGGATACATGTATCTTCCATAAGCCAATGATGGTGGATAATGTTTGGTGTGAGAACAAGTCCTTAGTCATGAGCCAATGATGGTGGATGGTGTTTGGTGTGAGAACAAGTCCTCAGTCAAGATCCAAGCTATTGGTAAATTCAAGTTTGATATTGAGTAATGCCCAAATCTGATTTTAGAGTCACATTGTAGTTAATCAAGTCTCCTCGAACCCTTTGACGACAAGATTAGTCTAGTGATAGCTTGAGCAAAGTACAATGTAATCTGATGGCTTAGTTTCTCTTCCACCAAATTGTTGAGGGCTCCAAGTTCCATCTTATACATGGTTTGGCTACTTCAAAGTCACTAGCGCTTTTGGCATTTTAGGCTTGGCCACCTTGGCCATGAGTCTCTTTTTGATTTATCATGACATCAATTAATCAGAGTCGAGGGACCATTGAAGTTGATTCATATTGACTTCAATGGTAAATCGTCTACATCATAATTGAATCCTCTATTATGTATGATGTCTCTCGTTATACATGGGTGTATTTTCTAAAGGAAAAATCTGAAACCTTCACCTACATTTTCACTTGGGTGTGATTATTTCAAAATCAGATAGCTATCTACATAGGGACAAAAATGAGCAATAATGGTGGTGATTTCATGTCCCACCAATTTATTGAGTTCCTATAAGAATCAAACATTCAATGCTAGCTTACATCTATCAACACCCCTTGTTAGAACAGAACAATGGAGCATAGGAACCAAATTGTCATGAATATGGCATCCCTATGTTGTTTGTACTTAAGCTACGTGAGAATCCATGGTCAAAATCTATCAATAGTGCAATATATTTTTCTAAACCAATGCTTGACAATGGAACTCCCTAAAAGACCCCATTTGAGGCATTTCTTGGCTCTCATCATTCTATTTTCCACCTTCTAGTCTTTTATGGGCTATGTTTTTGAAGCCAAGGCTTATGTTTGCACAATCCTTATATGAATAAAACTTTTGCTAGGAGGGATGTGGTTTTGGATAAGAGAGATATTGTACACCAAAGTTGACAATTTTTAATCCTTCTACCTCTTCTATCCTGTTACCCCCAATGCAAAGAAAGCAAAAAGAAAATTAAAAAGATACAGGGCAAAGCGAAAAAAGGCAGCCTGATTGAAGAAATAGAAGGAAAAAGGACCAAAAGTGCGATGACAATCTCAAAACTTTAGGGAAAGTGTAAAAGAGGAAATGTGCATTTTAAATATAAAAGTGCATTGTAAATCTTTGTAAAAGAGCACTAGGCTCTCTCCTGTGCAACTTGTAAATGTAAATGGGCATGGGTGAAGGCACAATGCAAATAGGAATGGAATAGGAAAAGAGGACCCTAGGCTAGCTTAAAGGGGATTAGGGTTTTGTATGAAAGGCAAAAAAATGAATGAAGAAGCTCATTCTTGTGTGTAGCCAAAACTAGCTCTCCTCCTCTTCTTCATCTTGTTCTTGCTTGCTTGAGCTTGAGAGAGGGAGGGTGAGAGAGTGAGTGTGTGAGGGTGAGGGATCGTGGTGGAGCAGCTCTCCATCTTCTGCTCTCTTCTTATTCTCTTCTCTTCTCTTTTCTTCTCTCGTTTCATACACGACAATGGAGCATGGAGCTGAGCTGGAGGATCGAGCTTGCTTGAGCTTGCACCTTGGATCATGGAGCTACTAGAGTGCTTGAGGGAGGAGGCAACTTGATCCACCATGAAGGTAGGCTCACTACACTCGTAGGGTGAGAGTGCGTACAACTATGTGAGAGGTAGCCATTGCACTTGTCGTGAAATGCTTGAAATAATAAGCGATCTGTGGGTCTTGGCGGTTGAGTGAGAAGCTTCCACATTTGAGTGCTTGCGTGCTCCGAATCGAGCATTGAAGTAGGGTTTGGCCCGAACTGGTACTTGAGATAGGTAGGAAGCGAGGGAGTTGAAGAGATATTCGATCTCCTTTTTGCAAGTAGGTTTTTCTGGTTTTTTGGATTTAGGTAAGTAGGTTGGATTAGTGTAAGGCATTGCTTGTAATTTGGATGCATTTAGGTAAGGAAAAATTAAGAAAATAGAGAAACAAATAGTAGGGTTATTGTTGTAAACACGGTAGAACATGGAGAAAAAGAGGCTTCAATGCATTGAGAAAGGATAGAAGAAAGGAAGTGGAAGACTGAAGAACAAGGGGTTTACGAGGTAGAGAGAGCAAAGGGAAGCTCATTTCTACATTTAGAGTTAAGAGAGAGAGGGAGCTAGATATGTTGTTTGCAGGGCAGTAGTTAAGCAATGAGTGCTTCGATATGTGTGACCAGACACATTTGTGGGCTCTCGGTGAGTTAGTTTGATAGCTAACTTCTTGTTGTTTGATCATGGAGCTTGCCAAGGACTAGGATGAGGCATCAAGAGCATCGCGATGGGTTTTCAGTAGGGTTGCGCTAGTTTTCACCATTGTATTTCGACCGAATCATATTGTCGGATTGCCTCGAAGTCATTTGATTTTCAAAATCGAACGTAATCGGACCATCCTATCGGACAAACCTTAACCACTCTAGAATAGGACAGCCCAAAAAATTGGATAGTTTGACTGTCTGATTGGGAGGAATCAGACTTAGATACTCTAGACTCACACAGTCCAGACTTGAATAGTCTAGAATTGGATAGCTGATTCTAGGAATCAGATGGAAAAACCTACAAATCGAACAGAAAAATCGAACATCAAATTTTGAAAAACTTTGACCTCAATAGACCTCGTAGAGGCCAAACCCTACCTATAGGACACCCGAGTATATCCCAAGTAAGTGAATGGGGCAATAGAGCCGATTGACTTGAGAGTTGAGATTCGATAGTCCAAGAGCGACTTCAGTCATCACTGACCATACCCCCCAATAGAGATATGGACGGACAACCTAAACGAAATTGATTAAAGGGAGTGCGATCTGCATTGATTGTGATTGAATACACCATTTTGTCACATAAATACTTGGAGTGCACTAGAAAAGCTAAAATTCTGATTTCTCACATTGCACATTGGGGAGCACCACCCCACTAGCATCTGAGTGCACATAACATTAAGAATGTTTTTAAATAACAAGGAATTCATGCAAGATAAGATAAGTTGAACGAACCCACTAGTAGAAGGAGACTCCCAGACATTGAATAGTGGCCAAGGATCCCAATCATCAAACACTGAGAGACTTGAATCGTCAAGCCGCTTAGAGAGAACAACAATGAGACAGGGATGATTAGGGACACAGTTCTATCCAACTTGATCAATTTGATCGACACCCTAGTGGCTTAAGAAGTTGGCAACATGTCAAGAACCAAGGCCAACCCAGAAAATGGTGAGGTCGCCTTAGGAGAATTCCCAGTAGACATCCAACAAATTGATGACTCAGTATGACTTGCAAACCAAAATGTAGCATCATGGTAGACTAGTTGAGGACATCATAGCCAATCTAGAGGAGGAGAGAAGGTTGGCAAGGAAAGCGTTGCAAAACATGGCCACCTACAACCAAGAGCAACAAGCTCAAAAGCTAAGATAAGACATAGAAATGCATGAAGTCCATTGCATCTTAGTGCTCACCAACCGAAATAGGATAGGACCAAACGTTGAGAGGAAGAGAGCACTAGAAGTTGATCTTATGCAAAAAAGAGTGGAGCAGCCATGGCATATTCGTTGCTAGTAGGACTAGGAATCACCTCGAATTTTAGGAGCCAGACCAAGATACCTATGGTTACTAAGAAACTCGACAAGTATCAGCCCAACAATAACCCGTATAGCTTTGTGGAGCAGTTTGAGTAAGTATGCAAGGTTAATGGTCTCATAGACCTTGCTCAACGCGCACAAGATTTCGGACTTCACCTAAGAGACAAAGGACGGATGTGGTATACTAGTCTAGACAATGCCGAACAAAATAACTTCAATAACCTCAAGAGTCTCTTCATTAAGAGATTCTTTGAGGCAAGATACTCTAACAACCTCATTGCTAGGTTAATGAATGTCAGTCAAAAGGACAAGGAGGATATCTGTGACTATGTCACTTACGTGCGAAGTCTCTTTAAGAGAATCCAAGCCATATAACAACCTAGTGAATGAGCGATCTCCACTGTGTTTATAAGCGGTATCCATAGCGAAGAACTTTACAAGGCCTTGGTGAGCAACTCAACCTTGCAAAAGGACGTGCTAGCTAGGGTCTTTGAAGAAGCCATACAAGTGGATGACCTATGCAAGGAGAGGATCTCAAGACCCACAACCCGAGACATCACTACCTCTAGAATATCGGAAATAGCTATGACCATTGGTGAAAGATCTAACCAGAGCACCCAAGACAAGGGAAAGAGTATTTGACCAAAGCACCCAAGAGTTGGCGGACATGAAGCTAGAGTTGGCTAGGCTTCAAGAGATGATGAGAAGGGTCGCACAACCTCACATGTACTGCGTGCATTGTAGAGGAAACCACCTTTCAGCTGAGTGTATGGATCCTAGATCCACACCCCATGCCAATTGTGGTAGGTTTGGCCATGATGCAATGCATTGCCGATTTACTAAGGCAATTGCTATACTCATAGCCATATAATCGGCCTTACTACCTAGGAAATAGACCGCAATCGTTTAGGAGGGGGGACTCGACTAGCTCTCTCCTAGTACCTAACGATTTAAAGTCAGCTATCCCTAGGATGGACATCAACCCCATAGGGACACCTAGATCACCCATCGTGACCCATCCAATGAGTGATGCTCTGATACATTATGTAGAGGAGTTGAATGAGTATGAAGCATATGTAAACCCTTACGTCTCTCATATGACAAAGAGGGAAATCCCAACTTGATGGATTTTAGACTAGTGCCGGTGATGGTGTTGGGCAGAGGAAGAGGTAGAGGTCTAGGAGGACAGAACCAAGAATCCATCGCATGTTGGACTTGCGGTCACCCAGGACCACATCTCATCTTGATGCCCTAAAAGAGAGCAAGCCAATTGAGAGAAGGCCAACCTGAGATGCCCTGAGTGTGGGATCACACAATTGTACGCCAAGTGCCCTAGACAGAAACCTTCCACTAGTCCGTCTAGCGTGCCATCCATAATACCATTGGGACTGTTCGAAGTTGAGACACTTGATGGCGAAGCCATGCTGACTCTGCTGCAGAATGTCATGACCCAAGCATAGGTAAAGTAGGCCGGTATTTCATTATCCAAACCTAGCAACCTCGACGCTGCTTCAATAGGGAATAAAAGCTGTAGGAGAATGAAAAATAGGGTTGAGATGAAGATAACAATTAAGATAAATAGTGCCATCACGTTACCAAAGGGTAAGCAAGTCACGGATGCAGAAGTAGAGACATCTACTCCTTAGGCAACATAAAAGGGAAGTGCCAAGGTTGAAGAATATCCTAATCCGAGGCATCAATTAGAAGTGGTTGATAAGGTTAGGGAGTCAGTGAGAGAAGCCCAAGGGCACCTAAAGGATGCGGAACCCATTATTGAAGATAAGATCGATGAGCTCTCTAGTGTAAGCATACTAGTCTCCCCGACTCGGTTAAGATCAAGAGACGCATCCACACCCCACGTAGCACTACATAGATAGAATCTAGATGCCATAGGTGTTGAGAGTGGAAAAAGACTGAATTTTTGATTGATTTTTGTTGTTTTTGAGGTCTGAATGATTGATTTTTGATGGATTTAGAGTGATGTATGGTTGTTAATGGAAGTGTTTGAGAGTGTTTTGGATGATATTGATTATGTTTTGGAAGTTCACAATGATTTTTAGTGGAAGTATAAAGGTCTGTGAGGTTCTGATTGGTTCTGATACCTTCTGTAAAGCTTCTGCTTTGTTTTGGTATTCTTCTGTATGATGCATGGATTGATGATTGATGAAGTTTGAAATATTTTGAAAGCTTATTGAATAGCAAGGTTGTCAATGACTCCAAAAAGAGAAGTCTTATCTTCCTTCTCCCATGCCAGGAATGGTATACACACCAAATGCAGTCCTAGGGATAGTTCCCTACCCCTATCCCTAGATGCAAACAGTGCCACAGTATAATGCACCTAATCCACTGTGGTCACCACAGACGACAGTGCCTCAAATGCTGGTTCAACCACAACAACAGTGGCCTCAAATAGTTCCTCCAATGGTGACTCAACAATAGTGGAATCCTACCAACTGGAATCAACAATCCCAAGTCTCATTGGAGCTTTGAATTAGAACCAGAACAAAGGACCCTCTGGATCAACCCAAACAGTGTATGCAATAATTACAGAAGCTTCCCAAAATTCTACTATAAGCACTTCAGGAGGTGAAAATCTGAAGGACTACTTATCCAACTCAGTTGCAAGTATCAAGAAAGAGCTTATGGATGTGATTACAGAGCAGCTACATACGCTGAAGGTGAATACCACCAATATATCCACTCCTACGGGAGCTAGAAGAGATGTGATGCGCTCTAATAGATGGTGTGGAAAGTGACATCAAGCGGAAAATTTAGCCACTGAATGTACCCGAAAACCAACCATTCCTGGAGCCTTATGTTCCTATTGTTTGCGGAAGAACCATATAGAGGATATTTGCTCTATGAAAGAAATGCACAAACGAACAGAAGGATGAAAATGCAAGATTCAACTTGCTAGAATCCAAAATGACAACACAGGATATTGGACCAAAGCCTAGGGAATTTGGTCCTAATTTCGGTCCAAGGAGATTTCCCTCTCAGAGTTATAGACGCTGACAGTCTGGTGGTGGTTAGAGATCAGAAGTGGAATGTTACAGGTGTGGAGAAAAGGGTCATATCTCCCCGAATCGTCTAAACCCTAGACGATATGTGGATTAGAAGTATGCAACCGATGCAAAGAAGAAGGCCACATTGCAAAGGACTGTCCAAGTCTAGCCGCTGTCAAGGCCAATGCTTCTAATAGCCAACAGAAGGCACAAGAGCCTGCCTCCAATTTGGTAGAGTTGGAAGTTGCCATTGTCATGTGCGCCAAGAAGAAGAAACAAGTTGTTTAGAATGAAAATAATTCTCATGCTAAGACTATGAAGTTCAACCTGCTAATAGAGGGACATAACAATACAGAACAGAACAATGCAGTACAGAGTACTGCGGTGCCATAGAGAGTCACAGAGACAGTCCTAGAAACATGACCAGAGGCCCAGGAGATAGATGATACAAAAGCACCTCCAGAAACAGAGGAAGTGCCGATGCTGCCATTGCTAGAAGAAAAAGGAAAGATGAAAATCGGTGTAGCTCCATTTCTCAACCGGTTGGAGAAGCCTGTGGATCCTATCAAAGATTATGACTTGGTAAGAGACCTAGACACGTTTAAACCCAACTTAACATTCCAGCAGTTGCTGATGCTGTCTCCTAGTTGCTGAAAGAAATTCAAAAGCATCTTGAAAAGAAGAGGGGGATTAAGGATTGTTCCTTCAACAATGACCAATATCAATAAGGCCCCGGAGCTTGTAAAGGAAGTAGATGTGGCTAATGCCTTTCTAGATCCTCGAACCCCAGATATTAGTGTATGGATAGAAGGATGCTTTATTTCAGATGCATTGATTGATGGAGGTTCATCAGTAAACATAATGACGGATGTGACAATGAAGGACTTAGGGTTGCAAGGAATTCAACCTACATAGTGGCTTATCAGATTGGCAGACCAAAGCAGAATTAAACCATTGGGCATCTTCCCATACGTAAAAACAACCCTTGCAAGAAGAGACTATTGGCTGACATATTTGGTGGTCAAACCAAATTCTTATGGGACCTCATACCCTCTGCTGTTGGGAAGGCCTTGGATTTTTGAAGCGAGGGCCAGGACGGATTGGTTCAAAGGAACCCTAACCCTAGGCAGAGGACCAAACAAAGTGGTGTTGAAGTTGTATGGATCGCAAAAAGACAATGGATCCACATCCATTGAAGTCATAACTGACTCCTCCAATGAGGTAACAGATGGTACATCAGGAGACGAAGAGGCTGTTAAATAGATCTTTCCCAAGAAAACAGAGACACAGTCCCTAATAGTGGGCACTGTAAGCCAACTACCAAAGGAAGCAAAATTGTTGTCCATGGGAGAATACCTCTTGCCTCAACTAGAATTAACTTCTGAAATTACCTCTGACAGCGAGATAGAAGCATGGATGTACTGTTCTCCCTGTTACATGACATTCGTAGAGACAGAACAGAGACAGAACAGATACAGAGCAGAGACAGAGGTAGAAGCAGAGTTAGAAGCAGTAACAGAGACAGAGGCAGTAACAGAGACAGAAGTAGAAGCCGAAGTAGATGCAGAGACAGAAGATTTGTTTTTCTTCTACAGAGCCTCTACAGAAGCCAAGACAGAGCCTCCAGAGGAAGAGGATGAAAATGACGAGGAAGAAAATGAAGCAGGTTATGAAGGTGCAGATGAAGAATTTCATCTGATAGCGGATGATCTTGTTGATGTCCCTACAGAGACCTCAGAGGCCGAAGATCTCAGGGTGTTGGATGGAATGACCATGGTTCCATTTGGGTTGGCCAATGGACCACAAAGTATGCAAAATCTGCATAAGCAATGGATTAAAGGCATAAAAATTAAGTTCACCAGTGGCTCCTGTCACCCTGACCATTCAGTCAAGAGAAAAGATGATAATGATGCCCCCTGTCAGCAGAAGCCAGAGTTATCAAATCCTCGGCTTCTAGAAGGTCCGTGCTATGTGACATTCCTGGACGCATCCTCTGAAGATGAATCCCTAAGTCCAGAAGAAATCACCACTCACACAGATACCCTTCCAGCAACCTCAATAGACAAACGAGTCATCTGTTCAGAAGGAGGACACTGGTTCTAGTGAAACATCAGATGATGACACTACTCTCTTGAAAGAGTCAAACCTCTATCTAGAAGCAATCCGTGGGACATTCATCCGCGAAGTGGAAGGTGAAAGACAAGTAACGTTCTTGGATATTGACGATACTGAATGTCACCTGAAAGTGGGTCTCAATCTTTCAGAAGGAGAACTAGTGGTCTATGTTTGTATTATTACTAAGAAAATAAGGCTACCTTCTTAAAATATTTATGCATACATCTTAATACATAGATTATTACATTCATACAATCATAAATATTAGCAATATTAACAAGTATATGTAATAACAACATTAGAATTTTATTATATAATAACATAAAAATGTATTAACCTATTATAAATGCTAATGTAATAATAACATATGTTAACATTACCTTAATAAAGTTCATTATGTATATATTTATAAATGATGTGAGTTTGTATATATATATATTGATAACATATTAGTAATGGAACCATATATTTAAATTAGTACATCAGTTGATCAATATATCAATAATCTATTTTTTAAAACCATTAATGCGTTAATTCATATATTTGTATAAATATGTTAATATTATTAATATTAAATATATGAAAATTAATGATGTATTGAATAATATTATTAATGTCTCTTATGTTATGACTAATAACATTAATATATAAAATAATGTCAAGATGAGGTTGTGACTAATAACGTTTATGTTGTTAACTAATATGTTAATCCTTTAAATAGTACAATGTGAGTCAACAATTAATAACATCATTGTTCATTACATTATTATTAAAAATATTACTAACATATTACTAATATGAATTACAATATGATTAATAAGCTAGGAATAATAATAATATTTTATTAATAAATATTAACATGATGGGTAGTAATAATTAATTAATATGTATTAATGTAAATTAATATTAATTAATATCCATGTTAATTAAGAACATACTATTGTTTAATTAATAATGATTAAAACATGGGTGCATCTAAATCATATTGTATTAATGTTATGTTGATTTATAATATAAATTAACATTTATTATGAGAGAGAGAGAGAGAGAGAGAGAGAGAGAGAGAGAGAGAGAGAGAGAGAGAGAGAGAGAGAGAGAGAGAGAGAGAGAGAGAGAGAGAGAGAGAGAGAGAGAGAGAGAGAGAGAGAGAGAGAGAGAGAAGGGGGGAAGGGAGGGAGGGAGCCATGATGGAAATAAAGTGCTTCTTCCACTCAAAAACTCTCTTTCTTTCTTGAATACCAAAGCTCCTCATTGTGCCACATCAGTTCAAGGGACTTCTAGTTGGTTTGGGATCCTAGGGTCAAAGCTCTAATAATAAATGGGAATTTATTTTCCCACCTCCACTCACCCTTCAAGGAAAATCTCTCTTTCTTTCTTGAATACCAAAGCTCCTCATTGTGCCACATAGGCTTAAGGGACTTCTAATTGGTTTGGGATCCCAGGGGCAAAGCTCTAATGATATATGGAATTTTATTTTCTTGCCTCCATTTTCTTTCTTGAATAACAAGGCTCCTCCTTGTGCCACATGGGCTTGAGGGATTTCTAGTTGGTTTGAGATCCTTGGGGCAAAGCTCTAATAATGTATGGAGTAGAATAGCGGTAATTGTAAAATGATGGTGTGGCCTTAGTGACCTTAGAAAAGCATATGGGCTAAATGCTTTTGTCTTACCTAAGCTAATCTTACATGGGTAATTGCATACTGGTATTGGAAAATCATATGAGCTAAACCCTTCTGTCTTACCCAGGTAATTGCATTGGGAAATCACACAATTATAAGTAGAATAGATGTAATTGTGAAATGATGTTGTGGCCTTACTAGTCTTAGAAAAGCATATGGATACCCTTCTATCTTAGCTAAGCTAAATCTTGTACACCATATAAGAGGCCTCTATAAAAACAAAAGAGCCTTCAAACTCAACATAGGAAATTGACTTTGTCCAAGGTGTAGTTCGACTAGAAACACTAACCCACCCTTTTGTGAATTGCCTAACCAATAAGCCTATCTGGAACTTCTCAACAAACTCATCTATAAATGGCATCCATACTTAATTTGTAGTGGAAAGAACTACTTGAAGAAGCCAATGCTACCTGCTCTTTGGTTTGTAAGCAACTAAGAAGGATTTGCCTATGGAATGACTTGGAAAAGTAGGAATGCTTTTATTTAATAATTATAAATTTAATCTTCTTTCAAATTTGAATTTGGGATTTCTATTTTTTGGTATTAGACAAAAGGATACGTTTGAGGCTACATAAAAAAAGGCTAAGAAATTGTGCATCAAAATCGAGAACCCTAACCATTTAATGGACCTTGATACTATAGATGAAGAAAGCATAAAGTACTTGCTAGAGATGTAAGCCTAACTCATAGGTGAAGTTGAACTCTTTGATGCTGCTCATTACTCCTTTAATTATTTTGGATAAGATAATTCTATATACTATTGGTTGTAATCGAATAGTTTCCATAGATAAGCCGCTTTATCCATGTAAGTTTGTACTAATACAAAGTACCTCATACAATGAATATACAGTCCCCCTACGTTACACATTTTACCTTTCTTTTAAGCCTATTAGTGTTTGTTTAAAAAAATAAATCACATATGCACATATCACCTCACACACACATAGATATTTATTCAAGATCAAGATCATGTTCTAGAGGGCATGTTCATGCCCATATGTAAGCTTGCTAGGCATGTTAGAGCAAAGGTGATGTATGCATTGAGAGGGAAGTTTTCCAAGTGTGGTTGAAGAGGAGGTCAAGAAATGCCATGAAAGTTGAAGGCAAGGTGTAAAGTGTTGACGACTGTACTAAAAAAGTTGGAAAAAACTCAGTAGGTTCTCACATGAATTCTTGTCACCATTGCAATGTATCGATCCATTCTTCTCTTTTTTTCTCTCTCCCTTGGTATACTAGAAATTAGAAGACTTGGCTTGTATTATTGTTATTACTAAAGCTAGTTATGAACTAGAAAGCTGGCTAGCCAAGTTAGTTAGAGTAAGTTAGATAGGGTCTACCTAAGTTAGTTAGGTTGTGTAGTTGTATAGGTTAATCACTTAACGTAGGTTAGTAGGGTAAGGTAAGCTTATACAATAGTTAGCAAGACCATCTCAAAGTAAATAGTTAATGACTTTCATGAGTTATATATTGTCCCCCTCCTAATTAAATCATCAGGAAATCACCTCACCGTTATTATCTCTTCTTCCTTGTCATCCATCAGTCATCCCTCCCATCAACTCACCGCATTATGACTACTCAACAAGGATGGCCCTCACCCTTATGGGATGCCATCTTTTTCAACTCTCCCCCTTTCTCCTCTTCCATGAATTTCTTTTCCCTCACCTATCATCCTTCACACACCTCCCCCTCCCAACAAAAATCTTGGTTAGCATTTATCCAAAACAATAGCCTAGTGGTATATAGAATATTAAGGTTTATCAAGAGGAAGAGGTAGGATGTGACCACTGTAAATAGTAGGGAGAGGTAATACCTTTTTTTTTGGGGGGGGGGGATGGACAAAGAAGTGGCAATTCCAATATTGGATGCCACTATTAGGCAAAGGGGAAGGGACACCCCCACATTAATGGGACCTATAAGATAAGGATGGTGGCCTTTGCTGGTGGACATTGCTATATAAGGTAAGGAGATAGTTAGGGAGGGAAGAAGTGGTTGTTCTTGGATATGGTTGTTTGAGGATGTGGTTGGAAAAGAACTATCATGTCATAAGATTATTATGGAATTGATGCTAGCATATACTCTCCCTCATACCTTGCAATCATGACTTCCACTCAGCTAGTTTTATTATCTAGAGTGTAGATCACTACCTAGATGAGAGATCAAATGTATAAGGAAGGTTTCCCCTTATGGCAGAGTGAGAAGTAGTGGGTTCTGATTGATTATATAATATGTATGTTTGATTCTATGGTAGGGAATAAATTCTTAGTGGGTATTGTTGGACTAAATGCACAATTGTCAGGACATTGGATAGACTTCTATTGTTTTAGAAGCTACAACTTAGTGACAATCTCTCACCTTGTCTCTCAACACTCCACTTTAACTAAACATGCATCCTTCTCTCCAACCTAAGAAAGCATTAGGAGAAATATGGACTCTCTTTTTTGGCCCTTAAGGGGTTTCTCTCACCTCTCTCTCTAAAAAGAGATTCCAAAATAATATTAGAATAAGAGATCTTCTACAATTAAGCAAATCTTGTATTTGTATTTTTAATAGATTTCACATATTATTTTATTCTCAAACTATAGGATAAGGCCACTTTTACTCAAAATCCTCATAACTAAAAAAATTCAATTCTATTTTCTCTAAAAACTGAGCCAATAATTAATATACGACTCTTTAATGCCCTCATGACTTTTCAACATGAAAATATATTAGAATCATTCTCACTCTTGCTTCTTAAAAGGGTGGAAGTTAAAAAATGATATAAAATGACGTACACATCATATTTTAAGATTATTTTTTACCCAAAGACACCTTTTTGACTTGAGAGTTTCCTTGTATATTTTTATCATTTTTGGACAAGTATATGCCTATTTCTAGGCATTTCTTCATTCCCTCTCAAAGCTCTAGTTTTGTTCGAAATTTTGTGTACTCTTTTCCTTCCCTCTAGAATATGGTTTCTTGCATATGAATTCTTGTGAAGCAACACTCAATACTATCTACAATACTCTCTACCTTGCTACAAGAAATCTCAGGAGTGGTTTTGATAGCATTTGCTGAAATCAAATAATCTCTATATACAACACTCTCTACCCTGCTACAAGCAATCTTCCTCTTCAATACTGTGCTATAAGATATCTTCCTCTTCAACACTCTATACTACAAGCAATTAAGTGATAATGGAGGTATATTTATTTTTTAAATCTCTGTGATGTTATTATTCTTCATAGTTGTTGTTTAATCCGTAAGTGTTAATTCAGAGAGAGAGAGAGAGAGAGAGAGAGAGAGAGAGAGAGAGAGAGAGAGAGAGAGAGAGAGAGAGAGAGAGAGAGAGAGAAGGGGGAAAAGAGAGAGGACTGTATGAGATGAACTAAGAAAATACGCGATAGAGTGACAGAGAGTAAATTAGGGTATAGCATAAGATGATATTATTGTTCTCCACTATAGCCAAGCTTCTATATAAATGTGTTTAAATATCTTTGGTAAAATCAGAGAGAGAGAGAGAGAGAGAGAGAGAGAGAGAGAGAGAGAGAGAGAGAGAGAGAGAGAGAGAGAGAGAGAGAGAGAGAGAGAGAGAGAGAGAGAGAGAGAGAGAGAGGACTGTGAGAGATGAACTAAGAAAATAAGTGATAGAGTGACAGAGAGTAAATTAGGGTAGAAGATAAGATGATGTTATTGTTCTCCACTAGCCAAGCTTCTGTATAAATGTGTTTAAATATATTTGGTAAAATCTTCTTTAGAGAGAGAGAGAGAGAGAGAGAGAGAGAGAGAGAGAGAGAGAGAGAGAGAGAGAGAGAGAGAGAGAGAGAGAGAGAGAGAGTATTTTTGGATAGAACAGAAGATAAGTTTGGATGCTTATTAGAGGTAGATTAAAAGCTAAGATTACAGGCATATTAGGGGTTGATTAGGGTCTATCATGATTGAAATCAAGAGAAAGAGACAAAATCCAATTGGGTAAAAAATAACACAGATATAGTGAATCAAAGGGATGTAATTATATGATTTGAATGTTAATCCAATTTAAAATTGACATATATTTTTCTTTACAAGATGCAGGTGTAGGACACACTAAGAGAAAGAGAGATATTCACTTTCAATTGGAGGATGAATATGCACCAATGTTCAAAAGAACTGTAGAAAGGGATGATGCAATAAGATACATGATGCAACAAGAAAGAAATGCAAGGAAAAAAAACATGGACCTTTGGGTTGATGGGTGCATTTATCCACCCTGTTAACCCCAACACAAAGAAAGAAAAAGGAAATAAAAAAGATGCATGGCAAAGGCGGAAAAAAGGTAGCTCGACCGAAGAAAGAAGAGGAGAAAAGTTCAAAAGCGCAAGGGCAACCTTAAAAGTCCAAGGCAGCTGCAAAAGGGGAAAGGTGCATTTTAAAATAAAGGCGCACCTTGAAATCTTGTTAAATAATGCTAGGCAATGGAAAATTCGGAAAGCTAAAATAAAAGATAAAGACAAAGACAAAGGCCAAGGCAAGAGAAATGAAAGGCAAAGGTGCACTAGAAAAAGCGTAAGACAAAACTTGTGTAAAAAAGTGCAAGTGCACTGCGGTTTAATTCAAGGAGCACCGGGCTCTCACCTATGCAATTTGTAAATATAGATGGGCGGCGGAAAGGAAGCTAGGAAGATAGAAGGACAATGGGAAAAAGGGCCTAGGCTACGGTCGGCCATGTAAAAAAGGGAAAAGGGGATGACCGCCCAAAAGGGATTTAGGGTTTTGTATATAAAGTTGAAAAGTGAATGAGAAGCTCATTCTTGTGTGTGGCAAAAAGTAGCTCTTCTCTTCTTCTTGTTCTTCTTGTTCTTGCTTGCTTGAGCTTGTACTTGAGAGAGGGAGTGTGAGAGTGTGAGGGAGTGAGTATGTGAGGGTGAGGGACCTTGGGGTGGAGAAGCTCTCCATCTTCTCCTCTCTTCTTCTCTTCTCTTCTCTTCTCTTCTCTTCTCTTGCTCACGGCAATGGAGCTTGGAGTGTGGAGCTTGAGGATGGAGCATGCTTGAAGCTTGCACTTGGATCGTGGAGCTACCGGAGTGCACGGGAGAGGAGGTAACTCGAACGGCATGGAGGTAAGCTCACTACACCCATAGAGATGGATGGCGCGTCGGCTATGTGAGAGGTAGCCATTAGTGCTCGGCTTGGAAAACTTGAAACAATAAGCGGTCCGTGGGTCTTGGCGGTTGAGCGAAGGCTCCCACACACGCAATCCAGTCACTCAAATGCTACCACAATTTGAAGGGTGTACATCATTTATAAATTTCATTTGTGAAGGCAATGAACAATTGTTTTGGATACACATGTAGATTTGTCACACAAGGATTAGCAGGGGTTCATCAACCCTTGCCAAATATGCAGACAAGATTAGAAGGGAATATGCAATCTTTGATGGAAATGGATAGATTATTGGCTAAGAAGGATAGGGAGAACCATAGCCTATAACAAGAAATGTCTATCATTGGAGATGCTATGTAGTCTACACATGTGCAAAATATAGAGTTACAGTCTAAAGTTATGGACTTGGAGAAGGAGAATCGAAACATAAAGAGGAAGCTCACAAAAACTTTGGAGATTGGGCCCACTTTAGAAACCAAAGAAGCACGTCGGCGCATCCGATTAGTTAAACCAATTCACCAATTAACCAAAGGAAGTAGACAATATCATAGATGGGTATATGTGATATATGCTCAATCTGCTACAATGAGAAACATGTTCCCTCATACAGAGAATGATACTATTGCCAAAATCCTAAGCAATGATATGGTAAAAAATGCATTGAAAAATCGTAAATTCAAGGACATTGTAGATGGTGTTGCAAGTGAACATCTTAGGGATGTGAGCAACTTGTTTACTGCTATAGATACGCAGGGATTATGTGACAAGGTGGGAATGAGTTCTAAGTCATATAATATGCTTTATCAACAATTGGATACATGATTTAAGCAAGTCTTCAAAACTAAGCGAGTAATGCCTATGTCAAAACCATTTCACGTGAAGAAGACTCGAAAACAACTAAATGAGAAAGTTTTAGAACTAATTTGTGAGCCAATGTATCTGAAAAATACACACATATTGACGTATGGTTCCAAAGAAGTTGCATTTGTATTTAATGCATCCAATAACTTTGTATTGGATATATGTAGGGTTCAGATTGCTATGGTTAAGTTCTACAATATGTCTATGGAAGAATATAGAGAGGTAAGCTTAAGTTTGTCCTGAAACTTGATGAGAGTGAGGTTATTAAGAGGAAAAAACTTGAACATGTGAGTATAACACTTATGAATTGAGCATTGGATCCCAACATTGATGAAAACCATTCTTTATACTTTAGTGCACAGTCAAAGAATGAAATATGGTGGCTTGCAGCATTTGAAGTACCAAGGAGGACCATGAAGTACTTAAAATTTTTTAAAACCTCACTAATATACCCAGTGTTATTCTACATCAAAATAATGGAGCAATTTTACATATTGAGAGGTTTGGGGACTATCAAGTTGAATGGCATCTTGCAGGTGATTTAAAAATATTGAAGTGTATGTTTGATTCATCAAATGCAGCGAATGTAAAATTTCCGTGCATATATTGCATGAAAACTAGGAAGAAAGGGAAAGATGAAAAGAAAGAATGGCTTGCCAAGGTAGGACAACAAGGTGCTCCAACACATGATCAAAAAGTCATGAGAAATGGAATGCTAGTTCCAGTGGATCCAAACTATTGCCCTATTTTGAAAATACCACTAACAAGGGTTCACTTTTGCACATTGCATTGTTTGGTTAGAATAATTGAGAAGCAAGTATATGAATATATATACTTTGCATACAAGATGCATCCTATGTCAGAAGCTGATGCTACATGTAAGAAGATAGAATAAGTCCTCTCTGAAGTTGGATTGCATAGAGGCTAAGTAGAAATAAAAAAGGATGAGAAAAAATAAAAAAAGAGTGGAAATGTCCCTTGTAAACCATGCTTTGGCGGCCCCAAGGCTAGGAAGTTTATATCTCCACCTCGAGATGAGAAAGGCAATATACTTGTAAAAAAACCCGAGAAGTATGAAGCATGGAAAAAGTTGCACCTTGCTGTTTTGGATTGGAGCAATGGGGGACAAACAAGGATTGCAAAGGTAGAAGTGTGGATACACCTAGATAGATTAGTAGCTCTCTTACAAAAGTTAAGGTTTAGGGATGGTGATGCCAATACATTTAAAGAGACAGTTGCTAAATTTCATAAGTCCGTGGTGGAGGCATGGACTACAAACAATATAACACACTACATGGTCAGTATTGTCACCATTATTAAAAAAAAATCATAATTTTGAATTAGTTTGTGTTTCTAATCTCTCTTCTTGTGCAGCATATACTTGAAGCACATGGTCCATACTTTGCAGATCAAGGAAGTTTGGTAGTATGGTCAACTCAAGGCATGGAATGATCTCATTGGCAAGCTTGTTGTGCTTTTCAAAAGGCAACTGATCATGGAGGTGGTATCAATGATTCCAATTCTATGAGGTAATTATTACAATGGTGGTATAGGAGATTAGAGATACGATACGAGGAAAAAGAAAAGAAGTCCAAAACCTCTCAAGTAGAATTTATAAGTAGGGCCATATATGAAGTGAGAAAAGCAAGATATGAAAACAACACAATTAGACAATGCCATGTAGAATGGTTGGCAACCCAAGAGAGAGATGGCAAGAAATGGAGACCTAGATAAAGGTAATACTTTTGATGCATTTAGAGTCCACAAGAGAGTATGGGTACCCAGGATATGACACATCAATAATCCTATCTTTAACATGATATGTCTTGCAAAATTTGTTTAAAATTTTGAAGGTTTGTCACTGTGTTTTTTAACGTTCATTCACTGTTGACAAACATGGATCTTGAACACAATTTAACTATGGAGGCTTGAACTCGTAAGCAAGAGACATGAAGACTGATGACTAGACATAGACTTTCACTCAAGTGAATTAGGTTCCAAGATAGATTAGCTTGGACTCATAAATACAATCTTGAGTGGATAGAGTTATAGACTCTAAATACAAAGTACAAAATCATTGTATTAAAAAGTGAACCAAGTAGATGCTTCAATAGCTTTCTAGCTTCTCCACTATCCTCACTGTGCATATGGGATTCAAGACATCTCTTCATGGAGCATACATCATTTGTTATTTCTCAACAACCCCCTCAAATGATGAGTCCCTATACTTGCTGACTTTTGCCCCACGTACATGATAACATGGCCCAAGAGACTAGCTCATAGGCAGCCTAGTGAAGTTAAAGATTGACACTTTACATCTTTGGCAATGATTTTTACAAAGCAAATCCACTATGGGAACACATTCCTGAGAACAATTTGTTAGAGTTGTTGATGGTAGTGGAAGCATCTTCTTCTTCTCGTTCATTCATGAATTGACTTTGGTGGTGGTCATTCTGCATTTGCTGTGCTCTTTTCTTGTGCAAACATTCACTAGCAATATGGACAGTCTTACCACAATACTGACATGTCATCCGAATTTTGTTGTTGGTGTTGAATCCTCGACCTCTTCCTTTGAGTCCAGAAACTCCTTTGGTGTATAAGAGATTTTCCCTAGATGATGGGATACCATCTTTTGCATTCTTGTTCTTTTGTTTGTTCTCTTCATCAAGAAGAGAGTGCTCAATATCTTTAAGTGAGAGACTGGGAACATTACTTAGTGTTGAAACAAGGTTCTCATATGGTTTGTGATTAACACTGGCAAGTAGCACTGCAATTGACTCATCCTCATCAATGTTCTTTTTAAGAGTTGCTAGCTGAGTTTTAAGGCTCTTGAACTTATTGATGTGTACAGTCATAAATGAACTGTCTTTTACATCCAACTTATAAAACTACATAAGTAATTTTACCTTCAAGTTCTTTGCTTGTGTACCAAAGATCTTGTCAAGTTCTTCCCATGTTTACTTTGCATCCCTGATGCTAGAAATATGATGTAATACATCATTGGATAGAACCCATGCAATAATACCTAGAGCTTTGTTGCTCATCTTCTTCCATGCCTTTGTTTTAGGCTGGTCTTTTGCAGCATCTTCCTCTTTAGCATTGTCATCTGCATCATCTTCCTCAAAGAGATCCTAGAGGTCTTTTCTCATGAGATGGTACATGGTTTTCTCCTTCCAGGCATGAAAGCCTTCACCATTAAAATTTACTATATATTCCACTTTAGTTATCTTAGATGGAGGTCTTACCACGAGGACACTCGGGCAATGTCTATCCTTTTAATGGATTTGATCAATAGGGCTTTAAATCATTACAAGTGCTAAGAATGAACTTTTGAGAAGTTGAGGTAAAATCAATGAATTCATGAGTGAGTTAAATACACAAGTACCAAGAGACACTGATTGAGTATCAAGAGATACTATTGATGTGAGTCTCCTTGTTGAGCTAGATGTTGTTGACTTGATTCTTTCAAATCTTCAAAGACTTGTCCTCCTTGTTGATTAATCAGTGGCATTGAGTAAATGAGAGTTGCAAGGGGTCCTTGAGCCTTCCAACTAGCAAAGATAAGCAAATGAAGTGAGAAATGAAGCTTAGTCAATTTTGGCTATGGTGGGATTGATTAGGGTTCTTAGCCCAACTGGTTTTTCCCTTCTAGCAGCACAACCTCTTGATGATTTGGGCTAAGATTTGATAGGAAGATAGCCTATAGTATAGGCTTTGAATGCCCCATATAGTCACGATGAATCGCAGCCTCGACAAGTGACGTAGACAGTACGACTGTCACATGGCACAACAGAGACAACGATGTCAAATTTTTGTAATGTCGCGCTCCACAATGAACAATGTCACACTTTGATGTGATAGAGATGCGCTGGGAGTAGATGAAGAGTTTCCTAAAAGACACCTTGAGCTGAAATCACCTATATGATGAGATCTAAGTGCTCAACTGAAGGTAGGTGCAATCTGGCTATGGTGGCCAAGAAGAGGTGTGTCATAAGGTAGGAGACAAACTCAAACACTTGTCCTGAGCTAGAGCTGAGCTATGAGAAGTTGGAAAAGCAGGGAGAAGAGCTAAACTAAGCTCACCATGGCTCTGATACCATGTTGACAAACATGAATCTTGAACACATTTTAGCTATGGAGGCTTAAACTCGTAAGCAAGAGACATGAAGATTGATGACTAGACATAGACTTTCACTCAAGTGAATTAGGTTCCAAGATAGATTAGCTTGGACTCACAAACACAATCTTGAGTGGATAGAGTTATAGACTCTAAGTACAAAGTACAAAAGCATTGCATTAAAAAGTGAACCAAGTACATGCTTTTATAGCTTTCCAGCTTCTCCACTATCCTCACTGTGCATATGCAATTCAGGACATCTCTTCCTAGAGCATACATCATTTGTTATTTCTCAACATTTACACCGTAGTAAGTTTAAAAGTTTTGTACTTAAGTCAAGTCTCTCCTTTCATTTTTTCCCATTACTCTTCACTCTACCCTCCACCTTTCTGTCCTTTATCATCACAACCATAGCATGTTCCAAGCTTCCTATCAAGAAGGCACCTGCAAGAGCAAGAGCTCAACACTCTTCTGAATCTAGTGAGCGTACTATGAGTGACAAAGGTCCCTTGGTGGCCAACAATGGTGGCCCTAGTGTGGTCAATAATGATGGTTTGCCATTGTCTAGAAATGGTGGTCCACATGCTTCAGTTGACCCACCTCTGACTACTGCTCCAGTTGGTATACACATCCTCCAACACATAAGAAGCGAAGATGGAGAGTAGGCCTAGCTGCGCTACATGAGATAAGGAAATTCCAGAAGAGTGCCAACTTAATTATTTCTAAGGCACCATTCTCTAGGTTGGTGTGAGAAATACTGCAAGATCTACAGTTAGGGCATCATCACAAGTTCTTTTCAAGAAACCAGGCAAGGAATGTGGGGCGATGGTCAAGCCAAGCCTTGCTTGCTCTCCAAGAAGTAGCTGAAAGTTACTTGATTGATCTAATGGGTGATTCTCAACTTTTAGCCATTCATGCTTGACGTATCACTATTAAGCCCATAGATATGGTTCTTGTTCGTAATTCAGTAGTTTGGCAACACTATATCTGATATGTGATGTTCCATTTGACCCATGACTTATTTTTGTGAATTTTTAAGTTTTCAATATTTTATGTAGTTTGGTTGACAACACATTTAATATGCAGTTGCGCACACTCGGTGTGGTGGTGAGTTTTTATGTTATCAGTGAAGTATAATTGAGTTAATGCATTTTAAAAAAATTATTGAACTGTTAACTGTATAAATCAAAATTTAGTGAAACTTCACCCACATGCTGGGCATAATAAAAACTCATGGATATTAAAAAATTGGCTCCATTAGAAGTCTCTGGGACACTTGTTCGGAGGCTTGCATCAGGGGCCTTAAATCTGGGGATTCAGGGCCCCATATGCTAGTGTCCCAGAGACTTCTGATGAGGACAAATTTTTTTTGGATAGTTGATGTACCATAAGGGAGTCCACATGTAAAATTTCATGTCAATCGGATCACTAGTCATATTTTTCCAAAGCCTGGAAACATTAATTTAGGTTTAAGGGCTTTTTGAAAGTTTTGCTATAAGTTTAAAGTTTCGCCTCATTTTACACATTTCACTTTTGAGTTTTGAGTTTTCTCTCCTAGAAGACATGGCACACACCAAGCAAGTGGCCCGAAGACACCCCTCTAGAAATCCTATGCAAGGCCACCTCCCCCAACTTCACCACCACCACCACCACCACCATCACCACCACGCCAGCATCGCAAGTGTCGAGGAAGCCAGGCACAGTGGCTCTTCATGAGATCCACCATTACCAAAAGACCACACACCTCCTGATACCAAAGGCTCCATTCCAGAAGCTAGTGCATGAGATTATGGATAGCATACTCATTAAGAATAGCATGAGGCACTTCCCAGATGGAACATGCTTGCAACAACCCGATTGCTGGATTTCCTAAGCCCTCCTTGCACTATAAGAAGCTGTTGAAGCTTATGCCATTGACTTGTTTGGAGACTTGGTCTATGCATTAGTACATGCAAGGAGAGTCACCATCACCGATAGGGATTTGTAGATAGTGAGGTTCTCTCGGCGATGGAAGGATAGTCCTCGCGGAGATCAACGATGATAGGGGTGTACTACCAAAACATATATGTAATGTAGCTTCCAAATAGATTTTGTAAAACCCTAGTTGTAATGGATCCCATGTAAATTGTTATGAATATGAATACAAATTTTTTGGAGAGTCAAATTTTTGTTTATTTGCTTATTATTTGTTTTATTTATGTCTTTGAGTTATCACTACATGCATTCGAATGAATACTTATTGCGCACGAACTCGATAAAGCATTACGTATTAAATTTAGGGTACGAATCGTGTTGTGTATAAATCTGATAAATAAATGTAACATTCAAGTAAAAAACAATAATAAACAATGCGTATGACAAACTACATTGCAAGCAAATCCAACAAATATCAGTTTTTATTACTTCAAGAGAAGATTACAAGTTACATTACATTGCTGATGAGATATCATTTGGCACTAAGTACATCTATTCTCTCCTAGGCTTCTTTGAGCTAGACTCCCCATGGACAGAGCTATTCTTGATTATAGGCAGCAACACATTTTGCCCTAGTAGTTTCTATCTAATGACATTAGGGTCTTCAACATTAGCAATCATGCCACGGGTTACCATGGAAAAAAGTGGCCCAGGCCTAGTACTAGAGAATAAGTAGAGGAGCTTCGAATGTCGAAGCAACACTACTTTCTCATAGCTAGAGTTTGTTGGGATGATCTTGAAGGGCCCAGCCTTCGTTAGTGCCCTCAACTCCAAGAAGTTCTCAGCAAAAGCCGAAGAGCATGTCTTATGGAATACAATAATGTCGCTCATAAGCTGATCGATATACTTCTTCAATGTCGAATCGTGCACTGTTCCTTGGCTACCAGATTGGCCACCTTGTCTAGATAAAAATTCGTATATATAGACAATGTCTTGCATCGCACAAGTTTAGTGTTAGATTCACTGTGTCAGACTCATTATGCATGGAGTGTGCTAAAGATATATACATTGGATTCATGTAAAAATTTACTAGTAGGGCCTCTAGGGCATCGGGAGTGTACACATAAAATTTTGTTGGGATTGGGCTCCTAGAGCTGCCCTGGTCGGAGGCTCCTGTCTGGGGGACCTGAATCTACACTATTGGTAATTTTTTACGCGAATTCAATAACATTAATCCAATAACATTACCTTCTCTACATCATCTATCTGCTACTGTAATGGAGTATCCAGGTCTGCTCCTGCAACTAAGCCACCCTCATCTCTCTCTTGGAAAGGTACTGCGTAGTTAGGTCGAGGTCCAAAAATGATTTCTTACAACTGCTTGAACTCCTCATCTGAGATCTCATACTGTGGCACCGCATTCTCAATTTGCTATTAGATGCTCACAATGGCAGAGATGTCATTGACACTCGTGCCATCATATTGAGCCACCTCATCAACATGTGCTGGCGCATCTTGTATATCAAAATCTATAAAATCATCAGGTGTATCACGATACAATATAGCCATTCTTCCCTTAGCTCCAAAATTTCTCGTACATCTTGCATAAGTAAATATTCCACCCCCTCGATGATGATAGCATGGAGAGAAGTGAGGGGTGGCTCATCGCTTGTCGGTGTCTCAACATGGCAAGGAGGTGGGTGCACAATGGCTAAGCTTTGTGCTGCCTCTACTCTCGGATTGAGTGTGATCTCCTCACGCTCCCTCTCGAAATACTCTAGCTGTGGTCGAAAGGGTGTGTTGATGTCTTCCGCACTGTCCTCTTGCACCTCAGTGCACAAAACATATATGGCAAATGCTGCATCGTGCTTGATGAGATCCATCGTGGTGTGGTCCTAGGATGAGGTGGGCACTACTCTGGTGCGGAGATGCTATCCCACATGCACGAGGGCTCAATTTATTACCTTTGTATGGCTTGATTCAACACGTAAACTATATAAGAAATCTATGGGGACCCATTTGAGAGCAAAGTCCAGAATAGAGCAGGTGAGAGGGTTTGCCGCACCACAAAACGATGCAAGTATACTAGAGCTAGGGTCTACAATGGAAAGTGAGCTCTCTAGACTCAAGGTCGTGCAAAACCTAGGGTATATCTGGTCTCCTATGTGTGTGTAGCGTGTGGAGCTAATCCATGCAACGAAGGTAGGAGTGGTAGCCATGGCACACAAAGAGAGAAGGAAGGAGAGCACAAGTGTAGGGAAGTAGAGAATGAAAGTGAAAATGAGTTTGGAGTTATAGCTTGTATGTACCTAGGGTTTTAAACAAAGGTTCTTTTTTAACCCTAAAGTTTCAAATTAAAACTCTTACCTTAGTTTTTTTATTTCAATACTTTAAAGTAACTGCTAAAATTCCTCATACAAACAAATGCTTCATTCTACATTATTATATCCTCGAATATACTTGGATCGTTGAGAGTATATTCAAGTCCAACTACAAAAAATATAGAAAATTTTAAGAAAAAAAATCTAAAAGACCTTCAAAATCCCTTAGATCCAATTTAATATTTAATTTTAAGAAATAAGTAGAAGAGATGAGCTAAAATATATCACTATATGCAAAGACAATATTACATAGATTATAGAACTCTAGCTTGCAATTTAATTATGGTTTTAACCAGCACAATTGACTAATTACAATATGTATTATTGCACGCTTGGATCATAGTAAACTAAGATTGAAAGTAATTAGAAGTTTTAAAAAAGTTTATATTCATTCTTTATGAATTTCTTTAACAAGGTTTCCACTATCTCAAGGATATGTGGAGAAGCACGTTGTTTACATGTCATGGATTGCTCACTACGAATCCTGACTTTTCTATTATCTAACTTGAAATAGAAGTTGCAAAGGGGCTAATTGGACATTAATTAGATTTCTTGTCTTAGAAAAGAAATGGACCAATGGCTTTTTGCAATGACCACAAAAGGATTATGACCATTCCACAAGATAACCACATTTATGAGAGCTGTATGTGCCTCATCTCGGGTATCTTGATCCAAGCTAATCCACTCCCCTCACAAAAGTCACCATATTCTATATCGAAAGTGAATGCACAGAGTTTGTCTGGCGATGAAATATTTGTAATAAAAATAAAAATATTGGTAAGTAAATGCGAATAACACAATAATTCATCTAAGTAAGACCTATGTCAATTAAATCAAGGCATTCAAAGTAGTAAAAAGGATTTACCTGAATGTGAGATCAGATTGGTTGACCCTACACTCAATCATCTAATCAAAATGTGTTCTTTTGACTTGCCAAGACTCATCCAATAGCTGACTCATCCATTCCTCGGATGGACACTTGCATTGATAAGTAATCTTTGTTTTCTTCAGAACATCACATGAACCAAACAAATGTGTAAACAATGAGAATGGAATAAACCAACTAAGATGCACATCTTTGGAGCATGTGGTGGGTTTCATTGCACTATTGATGTCAGATTTTATCTTGGGCTTACATACTCCTGACAACTCCAAGCTACCAATCAACCATTCACCACTAGATAGTGGTGGCAATGGGACATGCTGCAATCACTGGCTTTCTACTACATACAATGAATTATAAAAAAAGATATTTTGAGTTACAAGTTGACTTGCAGAGTTATTATCATAGATCAAAGGACCAATGTCTTCATGCCAAACATGTATCTTGCCGCTCAAACATTCCACGTTCTACCATTCATGCAAACTTGATGGATATAGAGCTGTCAGTAAAACAAGATTGAATTAGAACACTACAAAGATTTTTAAAAACAACTCTGATGCAAAGGAATAAACAATGATAAAATTTAAAAACGTATTATTTTGTTTATACTTTGCAATGTAGTTCTGATCGTGTAAAGAGATTTGTTTGTGTATATAAAGATGTTGGATCAACACTTCTGTTACTGTACTTGCTCCATTAAACACATTTCTGTACTCTAAAATTCTACCTTTCTAATGTTTGCTAGGGTTTGCAACATCCTTACTCGTGACCTTGAAACTCCCTCGAGTACTTGGGTGCATCAAAATTCAATCCAACGTATAGTACTTATCACAAATCCAATTACTGCCACTACCTTTCCTATTGAAGACCTTCACTACAAGTATGTTACTAATGTTTTTTCTTCGATGAAGACATCTATGATAACCAAATACAAAATTTACCTGTCAGCATGTGTATAATTTACAAA
This sequence comes from Lygodium microphyllum, assembly GCF_053477565.2. Classification (NCBI taxonomy): domain Eukaryota; kingdom Viridiplantae; phylum Streptophyta; class Polypodiopsida; order Schizaeales; family Lygodiaceae; genus Lygodium; species Lygodium microphyllum. The sequence continues at coordinate 137,847,755 of NC_141147.1, forward strand.
TGTTCTCTCCAAATGAAATGAAATTTAAATGGAGCAATTAAAGAAAAACATTGTATATGTAATTCTTTTCACAAAGAAGTCTAGAGATGTTGAACAAGAAGTTGACTTATAACAAGACCATTGTTCCTTCACTGACAAATTCTTAGAGTACAAAAACAAAAGAAATATCGAGTCAAAGCATACATATAGCTTACATAGGCTTTGTTCAAATGAGTTGAAACTTAACCATGGAGTAATAGGAAAAAGTGGCAATATATTTGTGGCTCTCTTTGCAAAGAAGCCCAAAGATGTTGAAGAAGTTGAGTTTTTAAAAAATCATTGTTCTCCACCCTCAAAGACTCTTGGAGTAAAAAAACAATGGAAAACTCAGTATGCATATAGCTTGCATACATTTTGTCCAAATGAAATAAAATTTAACTATGGAGTAGGAAAAAAACAAGACAACATACTTGTAACTTTATTTACAAAGAAATCGTAAGATTTTGGAGAAGAAGTTGAGTGTTCAAAAGATCATTGTTCTTGAGTATAAGAGACTCCTAGCGTATCAAAACAAAAGAAATTACATGATAGAGAATGCACATAACTTGCACAGGTTTTGTTCGAGATAAAACTTTACCATAGAATATCCATAGAAGAGAACACTATAGTTGTAAAGTTTTGTGAAGAAAATCTTAGGGCTTTGGTAGAACAAGCTCTGCTCTCATAAAATATGTGAAACTCACTCTATGTTTGTGTAGAGGAAATGAAATTTCACAGGGTTACAGATAGGGCAAGCAACAAAGAGGCTGTAAAATTTTGTCAAGAAAGAAGAATCGAGGAAAGAGATATGATAAATTTGATTTTTGCCTAAGAAAGAGGGGGAAACTGAAAATGAGAAAAATGAAAAGTCAAACATAAAAAAAATAAGAAAATGAAAATTTGAGTCACAAACTTCCATGAAGTGTCTGTCAGAGAGAGAACTAGGGAGAGAGAAAGAGGAGAGAGAAAGACTGCAGAGAAGAGAGAAAGACTGCAAGGAGAGAGAGAAATAGAGTGACGAGGAGAGAGAAATACTAGAATTGGAGAGAGAAAGACAAGAAAGATGAGGAAGCCATGGAAGCTTAGAGCAAGAAGGGAGAGAAAGATTGTAAAATGTATTGATTTGTCAAAAGATGTGAAAAATTACAACTTCTCTCCTTATATACCAGTGTCAATGTGACATGGCATATTAATAGCATTCTAAGTATTCCCAGCTTCTTACAATCCATCCCTTCCCAAAAGTTTTTGTCCTCAAAAACAAACCTAGAAAGAACTAAAGAAGAGATGGATAGAACAGAGTACTACTCTGTTTTACAGCTTTACAAATGGGGAATGAGTGAAGAATTATCATTACAAGGGCTGAATTTGAAGAACGGAAAGAGAACCCCACTATATACATGATTTGAAGAACTTTAGAAGCCATTGGAGCCATAGAATCTTCAACAAATAGTTCTAGAAGAAAGTAGACAGCTTGCTGAAATAACAGTCCCTGCTAGACCAAATCTGCCATAACTTTTGATAGAAGTGTCCAAATGAGATGTACCACATATCAAAACGAAGCTCTTGAAGAGTACTTTAAGCTCATATAGATAGCTCAATTCTGAAAATGAAGTACGACAAAAACTGTTCTAAAACAGCGTGCTGTCCCGAACCAGTCTGCATCAATACTAGCTCCATAAGCAATAGGCTTCAGCCACCAATGTATCCTTCAAGTATGGATACTCATCCAATATTGAATCAGGTCTCCAAGAAGCCTCTTCAGAGGGTAAACCTCTCCATTTAATCAAATATTCCACAATAGAACGTGATCGAAGCTTCTTTTCACGCTGACCTATAACAGCCTCTGGGATGTACTGAACGATACCATCTTCATCAATAGGTGGCAGCTCATCAACTAAATCCACTGGATCACCATAATAGGGCTTGAGCTGACTAACATGGAAGACGTTATGAATCTTTGTAGAAGAGGGAAGCTCTAGTCTGTATGCCAAATCTCCAATCCGCTTAAGGATCCTGTAAGGGCCATAGAATCTGTGGGCAAGCTTATTACTGGATCCATCTTTCAATGTAGAGTACTTGGATTTGGGCACCTTCAACAAAACCAGCTCTCCTTCCTGGAACTCTAAAGGCCTCCTCTTCTCATTAGCATACATCTTCATCTGATCTTGAGTCTTCCTTAGATTCACCTTGCATTGCTGAAGAAGGGTCTGCATTCTTTCCAACTCTTCCTTCCCATGAGGGTTGATCTTTTCGTTAAAAATGACTGTGGGTAGGGGCACCTTGTGACCATACAAAGCCTCAAAGGGTGAAACTCCTATGCTCGCATGAGTGGAATTATTATAAGCAAACTCAGCCAGGTGTAACCAAGAATCCCATGAGGTTTGGACATCATAGAAAAAATGGCGAAGATAAGTCTCCAACCATTTATTAACTCTCTCTGTCTGTCCATCAGTTTGGGGATGATAAGCCGTAGATGGAGCCAACTTGGTACCCATAGATGTAAATACCGCTTGCCAAAAGTTACTCATAAACTTTGAGTCCCTATCATGGACAATCACCTGCGGTAATCCATGTAATCTGAAAATATGCTCCATAAACTGGTTGGCCACCTGAGAAGCAGTAAACTGAATTTTTGTTGGGATAAAATGAGCTGCTTTGGTGAGTCTGTCAACCACCACATAAATACCATTCCACCCCTTCTTGGTAGTAGGTAAGCCAGTGATAAAGTCCATAGTAATATGAGTCCATTTACCCGTAGGAATAGGCAATGGCTGCAACAAACCTCCTGGCTTATGGGTGCTATCCTTATTTTGCTGACAAGGCATACACTTCATAACGAAGTTCTTGACATCTTTCCATAGTCCTTTCCAATAAAAGCTCTTGCTAATCCTGTCATAAGTCTTGAAAACTCCCAAGTGTCCAGCTAAAGGCGAAGAATGCAACTCCTCCATAATTTTTCGCTTGAAAGAAGAAGTAGGGGGAATAACAATCTTGCCCTTCCACCAAATAAGACCATTTTTAAGCTGGTAATGTAAGTTTTCTTCCATAAGACCTTGCTGTAATTTCTGAAAGATTTGGCTGAATTTCTCATCTAAGAGATATGCCTCTTGTAGCTCTTCAATCCAATCACTATGTAATTCCGTCATGGCTGATACTTTGCAGGCCCACATACGAGAGAGAGAATCAGCCACTATGTTATCTTTGCCCCTTGTATGAGTGATGTCAAAGTCATAATTTTGTAATGTTGCTACCCATCGTCGTTGCTTTGGAGTAAGATTTGACTGAGTAAGGAAATACTTGAGTACGCGATGATCACTATGTACTCTGAATCGGCTGCCATATAAGTAATGGTGCCATTTCTTGATTGCATGCAGAATAGCCAACATTTCCTGATCATAAACATTCATGGCCATCTCCTTATCAGTAAGCTTACGGCTGTCAAATGCAATTACTCCATGCTCCTGAAGCAAAACAGCCCCAATGCCACAGTCACTTGCATCACACTGTATAGTAAACTCTTTAGAGAAATCCGGGCATACAAGAATAGGAGCAGAGGTAAGTAATTCCTTTAACTGGTTGAAGCTGCTATCTGCAAGAGCATCCCAAAAGAAAGCCTCTTTCTTCAACCTGTCAGTTAAAGGGGCTGCAATTGCCGCATAATGCTTTATAAATCTGCGATAGAATGAAGATAGACCAAGAAATCCTCTAAGAGAGGTAGTAGTAGTAGGCGTTGGCCAATCTTTTATGCATTGCACCTTCTTGGGATCAGCATGTATTCCTTGATCACTGACTATATGTCCCAAGTATTCCACTTCAGTCTGCATGAAAGAACACTTCTTCTCCTTAGCAAAAAGCCTATGATGTCTCAACACATCAAAAACCTTCCTCATATGCGACAAATGATCCTGAAAAGTCTTGCTGTAGATCAAAATGTCGTCGAAGAACACCAAAACAAACTGAAAGAGGAAAGGTTGTAGAATCTTATTCATCAGGCTTTGAAAGGTAGCTGGAGCGTTTGTAAGGCCGAATGGCATCACCAAGAAATGGTAGAGTCCATGATCAGTCCTAAAAGCAGTCTTGACCTCATCATCCTCTCTCATACGAATCTGATGATACCCTGATCTCAAATCAATCTTCGTGAAGAATCGAGCCCCCTTAAGATCATCAAGCAAATCATCTATCCTGGGTATAGGATACCTGTTCTTCACTGTTATCTTATTAAGATTCCTGTAGTCAATGCACATTCTGAAAGATCCATCTTTCTTTTTGACTAACAAGACTGGGGATGCATACGGTGAAGAACTGGGTTCAATAAATCCCATTTCAAGAAGCTCTTTGATTTGCTTGGCTACTTCCTCTCGTTCACATTTTGATAGTCTGTAAGGTGGCTTATTGATTGTCTTTGAGTTGGGTTCCAAATCAATGGGGTGATCCACCGCTCTCTTAGGAGGCAATGAAGTAGGTACTTCAAATAAATCTCTATACTCCTCAAGAAGAGCTGTCAAGGCTGGATGGTTTGCTGAATTATGGGACTGATCCTGTGTTTCTTTGTTCAAATGCAATACAAATATTTGTGAGTGCTTCTTGTACTCTTTCTTGAGTTGTTGAATGGTGATAAGCTGAAAATCAGATATACTAGGGATTCCCTGTAAACGGATGAGCTGTCCATTGGAGAAAAACTCCATATATAACTGTGAGAAATCCATAGTAATCCTGCCTAAGGTCATCAACCAATCACAACCAAGTACAATATCTATAGGCCCCATTTCCAAAGTGATCAGGTTTACTTTGACTGCGAAACTTTCAGCCATTTGCAAAGAAACCTGTGGGCAAATCTGTGTGCTGATTTCCTCTTCACCATTAGCTACTTGTACTCTAATGGGCTGCTGTAAGTCGGTGGGAACACAATTCAACTTGTACATAATGGATTTATTGACAAAACTGTGGGTACTGCCACTATCTATCAGGATGAACACTGGCTTTCCACATATGCTTCCTTTCATACGAAGTGTATTAGGGTTCTTAGATCTCGTCCAAGCATCCATAGAGATAGAACAATTAGTGGCAGCAGGCAACTCATTACAAAATCCACCAGGATCAAATGGGATATCACCACCTGGATCAAAAGGAAAAGAGTCAGATGGATCATAGAAGTACTCCTGTCCACCATCATCCTCGAAATCTTCATTTTCAGCATTGATTGTGACTGCATTAACTTCATCTATGTCATTTTCAAGGTCCTCAAGAACTAGCATACTCTGAATTTTTGGCTTGGCATTTTTGTATACACACTTTGAAGCATGGTCAGGAGTATACTTTTCTCCACACTTGAAGCATAAGCCTTTGTCCTTTCTTTCCTTGTAAAGATCCATGGGAATATTTCTGGAATTTGTATTGGCTGAAGTAGACTTAGGCTTATTGTCACCTTGCTTAAATTCAACCTTTGGACTGTTTGTTGTCCTGAAATTGCTTTGAAGCCTAGAAGCATTAAATGGAGGATAAGTTAGTATCCGTAAGCTTCCACTAGGCATATGATTGCTGCCATAATTGTTACCAACTTGCCCTTGCTTTAAAACAGTCCTTGACTGTCCATAACTTGGCTGAAATGAAGACTCTTTCCTATACTTCCTTCCAAAGCGCTTTGCAAGCTCAATTACCTTGAAAAGTGAAGTAGGATTCTGCGCCATAACATCAGCTGACAAGGATGGTTCTAAACCATACATGAACTTGTGTAACTTGGCCTCATCACTGATGTTTTCCACATACATGGTCAAGTTGAGGAATTGGTTTGTATATTCTCTTACACTTAGGCTCCTTTGTTCCAAGCCATACCATCTTCGTTCTAACTTCTCTTTTTCAAGAGGTGAAACAAAGACTTCAGCCATAAGTGCCTTGAAAGCTTCCCAATTCTCAATAAGTACATTCTCTTTCTTGATATACCTCCACCAAGTGTGAGCAAATCCTTCTAAGTGTAAGGAGGCAAAGTGTATCTTCATATCATTAGTTTTAGGGAATATGTCAAAGTAAGACTCCATCTTAGAGGCCCATTCCTCTAATTTTGATGGTGAAGATGATTGGCCATTGAATTTGGATAAAACAATTTTGTCCTTGAATTCTCTATCATGGAAGGGTTGCTGTCCCAAAACTGGCTGATCGGGATTTCTAAGTACAGAACCCCCAAAATGAGACTGAAATCTTTCAACAGGTGGCTGAGAATTACCATGTAATCTTCCTGTTGGTAAAGCACCCCTAGAATTCTGAGTATGCAGTCCAAAAGTTTGAGTATTGGCTCCATTCAAACTGCCCAAATAGTCATCATGCCTTTGTGAAGCTTCTCCCACTTCATATTGACTATTTGGTATGCCTCTTCTTCCTATGATCCCATCTCCATAACCATTTTGGTTGGATGGCTGAAGTGGGACTGAGGGGTCACTGTTTGAACAAGCCTTCTCATTTGCTTCTTTTGATCCCTTTTGTGACTGCATGAGTTGAGAAAATTGTGCCATAAGTTGAGCATTAGATTCTACCAACTTATCAATGGAAGCATTGGTTCGGTTAGTTGATTCCATCATCTTCTCAACAGTAGACTTCGTTTGATCAAATGATAAAATCATATGCTCCATTGCTGACAATATAGTCTTATGACGTTCCTTATGTCTTAGTTCATGGGCACACAAAGCGTCATTGAGTATACTAATCTCTCCTTGTTGAGGCTCTTCAGGGTTCTCTTGAAGTGTGCTTTCCATCATAGAATCCCTGATTTGCTGTGCATAGTCCTCCTAGACCTTATTTTTGTCTTTATGTCCTGCCATACTAGTGCAGTCCTGCAGTACCCCCTGTCAGTAAAACGGCTATAACTTTGGCTAGAAAACTCCGATTGCAAAACTTTTTTGTGCGAATCGAAGCTTACAATGCCCTCTTCAAGATGAGCTATAGCACGCTATAACAGGTTTAGGACAGAAAATTCTGTAACTGAATTTCAGAGTCTGAACTGTCCAATCCTGCACCCTGTTTAGACCTGTAAGTGCCCTGTTTTGACCCTGTAATGCAAGAAAGTAACCTCAAATGGCTACCAAACCCTGCAAAGGGGTATATAGGACATGTGGGTACCCTGTAGTACCTGCATCTGTGCTTCAGTATCAAAGGGTGTACCTGTATCCACCTGTAAATACCCTGTGGGTAACCTGAAAATGCCCTGTTTTACCCTGTTTTAATCCAGTAGGTACTTGAGTCGTTGGAAAGTTTTCAATCTTCAATTCTCCACTCGTTGTACCTGTGTGAGGGATAAAACGACAGGACAGGCTCCCTACACGGGCTTCGAATCACCGGGAGGTGGGCAAAGTTCCCCCCGGGTCAGTTGGTTGCACCCCTTCGGGATCTTTGATAGTGAGGGAGGGTCACCTCTCTTTTGTCCCACTATCTCCCTCGGCATCCACCTTTTTCCTCGGTGGGAATATCAACATGGCAGAGGCGAGTGTGCTAAGCAATCAGCATGATATGCAATTGAAAAAGAAATATCCATTCAGCCTTTCATGAGATGCAATTGATTGAGATAAGGAAACTTGAGATGGGAGAAGGGTTTTACCTATGCAATTCAGTGACTCATTGATTGCTAGTACTTACCCTTTTACAATTTTCCAATTTAGGCAAAAGAGAATCAACCAATCAATTGGATTAGAGTAAACAAAGGAATCAATCAATGTATTCAGTCCATAAGATTCAAATGTTATGCTGAAATCTCAGATTGAGGCCTTTCATTCACTGATTGAAGCTAATATGCATTAGGCAAGCATTGCATTCTTGAATAGATGAATTCAAGCAAAGGTTGGCTGAGAATTTGATGAAAATGCTCAATTCTTTAATCTCTCAGTCAAATGGCTTAAGCTCAGTAATTGGATTAATGAGAGAGATTAAAAATTGAAGAGAAATACCTTGACATGGCTGAAAATAACTTGCCAAATGCTTGATAGGGCTCCCAGTTGTCTAATGTTAGCAAAATAATCCATAAGGCTTGCTTATCTGATGGTTGAGACCAATCTTGAAGCTTCAAATGCTTGAAATTGAAGCATTAAACCCGTTTCCCCCAAATTTTTGCTCCATAGAAGCTCTTGATCTTCAATCTTTAGCCATCCCGTGCTTAATCCTTGCAATTTGTTGAAGAATCCTTGCTGAAATGATTCCACGGGCCAAAAGGATGAAGAATCTTCAAGAAATTATCAAGAAATGGAAGCTTGGGCTGAAGCTTTCATGGCTGCCCATGGACTATTCATGTAGGGTTTCAAGAGAGTGAAAAGCTGAGAAATATGGCTCCATTTTGGAGTGAACACACCAGAACCTTGAAGGAATCACTGCCAATGATGAATTAGAAGCACCATAGCTGAAGATTGGTTGAGAACTGACGGAGAACAGGGCTGGAAAAATCAGCGCAATTTTCGGGTTGCTGTCCAGGCCACATGGCAGCTTCTACAGGGCATGAATGGTGCTCAACTTGTTGCATTTGATGTCTAGAGTGCCATTATGCAGGCCATTGTTGATGGAGAGCAAAGATCAGTGAGAAAAGAAGAGATCTCAGCCAGCAAACTCCATGAAAGCTTGGGCAGAGCTTGAGGAAAGAGGAAAGGAAGACCTCTTTTGAAAAGTAACTGTAGTTTAGTCTCTAACTAAGCCCGGTTAACCATCCTTTACCCTAGTTACCTCCATTTTTGCATAAAATTTGATGACGTCCAGCCATTTAAGCCTTTACCCGCTATATTTAACCTTGGATATCTCCAGATGTAGTAATTGCTAATTGTAGTTGTCCTGCAGCACTCCACTAGTCACTGTCTTGTACCATTTTTGTCTGAAATTGGTTTTGAGATAGGAAAATAGGAGTGAAAATGGAAGAGAATAATGGATCAAAGACTGAAGCTCTAATACCACTTGTCAGAGAGAGAACTAGGGAGAGAGAAAGAGGAGAGAGAAAGACTGCAGAGGAGAGAGAAAGACTACAGGGAGAGAGAGAAATAGAGTGACGAGGAGAGAGAAAGACTAGAATTGGAGAGAGAAAGAAAGGAAAGATGAGGAAGCCATGGAAGCTTAGAGCAAGAAGGGAGAGAAAGATTGTAAAATGTATTGATTTGTCAAAAGATGTGAAAAATTACAACTTCTCTCCTTATATACCAGTGTCAATGTGACATGGCATATTAATAGCATTCTAAGTATTCCTAGCTTCTTACAGTGTCAACATTGTATTTCCCACATTTTCCCTTATTTTATTGCTGATGAAAGATTTGGGCCAAGATATGGCTAGAAGATTCATGTTACATGAATCTGGAAGCCAAGCCCTCTAATTGGTTAGGTCTATATTTGTTTATTCACTCCTTGAAGGGCAAAAAAGAGAGTCCATATTTCTCCTAATGTAAGAACACAAGACTAGCTTCAAGGTGCAGTAAACTCACCTATCTTACCTTCCCATGTTGTAGTTTGAAAGCTTGAAGGCACGAAGATGGTTCCATGACCCAGACAATACAATCTAATGATGTTACTTCTCTGCATCCACAATGAGCACATCGAGTTGAGAAGCTAATAGAGAAGAAGAAAAAAAGTAAGAAGATGATGTAGAACTTTACCCTCCCTTAGTCTCTTGCTCAACACACCTCTCACTCACACACACACACTCTCTCTCAATCACTCTTAACAATGGAAGCAAGTTGATAGAATAAAACAAGAGAATAGAAAGCTTCAATAGTTTTATTGATAGAGATTTCGTAGCATGGATGCACCAAAAGGGTGAATACAATTGAGACCTCCCACCCTTCTATAAAATCAAGATCAAGGTTAGGGTTAGGTCACTTCTCTATAGGGTGGTGCCTCATTTGCATTTTAGGAGTTGCATCCCTTTTGCATTTTAGGGTTCACACAACTATGAATTAGGGTTTGCACCCTCTTTTTGATGTCCTACCCACTTTATGGACTCTAGGCCGGTCAATCTTGTAGCATGCTTGTACCTTGATCTAAATAGACCTAGCCTATGCTATTATAAGTACATGTTCATGTGTACAATCCACACAATATTAGTGGATGTGATAAATACTACTACATGTGTGGCAAATACAACTATGAAAAATAATACGATGTGCATGGGTTTGTGAGCCCAACTCTCACAAAATAATATATCCATGATAATAATGTGAAGTCCATGAAATACAATAGATAATGCAAGTGCCTCCTGAAATAATGACTGAAGTTCTCTATAAATATATATATGACATTCACATCAAAGATAGATGTGGAGTGCTAGAAATAGTTGAGGAGGAATTAGTCCTAAAGAAGTGATGGTTTGAATGGAAGAGTAATGTATAATGCTAATGTAGAACTAGCTAATGAAGATAATGTCCTTATCGATGATACAAATGATCATGTAGGTATTGTGAGAGATGGTAGTTGATATGATGGTTGGTGGCACAACTTGTAAAATATGAGATTGTGGATAGTAAGACTCTTAACTATTGATCATTTGTATTGAATGAAGCTTGAATGGCCAAGAAGAAGAATAGGAGGTTGCAAAAGATGGAAGATTTGATGTGGATGTAGAAGTGATGGCTCATGAGGCTGCATGAACATTTATATACTACTGAAGATTGGAAGAATTATTGTTGATGAGGGAAAAGGGATTGGTTGAAGAAGACTTTGGGAAAATCTAAAAGGTAGGATGGATAGAATATAGAGTCTAATCCAAGTAGCTTTTTAAGCATATGGTTCATTATTGGACTAATCGCTACCTTTTCCTTCTTGGCTTGAAGTTGATTTGTTGGTATTGGGATGAATGAAATGGAAAGGAAAAAATTGTAGGTGAATCAAGGAGATAGATCTAATTGAGGTGCATCGAGACTCCCTAGGCATGTTCTGACCTTGGTGTGCCTTGGGTAAATATGGGAGATGGTGGAAAAAGGGCTAGGGGGTTAGAGATGAACCTAGTAGACTAGGGTCATTGGATGCTCCTAACTTGAGGACCCCTAGGTGCGGTGTAGTATGGGTGAGTGAAAATGTCTTTTTACCTTTTTTTTCTTTTTCTTTTTTCCTCTTTTCCTTGAAGAATAAAAATGTCATACAACTAGGATGGTAGCCTTATAAAGATGAATGGAAGTATGAGACATTTGAAGGTTGATAGGGAGATAGTAAACTTGGCTTGTAAGAATGGAGCTATGTAGAGGAGTCTGAACAATGGAGATTGAACATTGAGCCTAGAACTATGAAGTACAATGCCCTATTATTGATATAGTATTTGTTGAAGAAGAACCAAAATTGGTTGATGAAAACTTGTAGTGTTGGTGATAAAGCAATTGCAACTTCTCCAAACGAAGTAGATGTCTATTGTATGTTGTAGCCAAGGGATGCCTTTAGTTAGGAAATTGGGGACCTCATTTGGATAGGTATTTGTTGTCTTTTTCTCTTGTTGAAGTCTCTCAAATGATATTGTTAGTCTTGATGGTGCTAGAGCTTTGAATCTTCAAAGAAAGCTACTATCATTGATGATGTTAGCTTCAAACCTTGAGTTTTCATAGCGTTGCTTTTTGTCCTACTATTTTCTACATTCACTTGGTGAAACATTGAGAGTACCATGCAATGGAAAATATAAGAAGAATTGATAGAGACTTTTCTTGTTTTTACCACTACACCCAAAACAAGAGGTAGATCTTATACCTTGGATCTTACCCTCGCATAAGATGTAGCATTATTTCAGAAGTGAGAGGGTCTTTGGTTCTTGTTAACGCAATACATTGAGTGAAATAATAAATAATGTAAAAGTTAACCATAAAAAAGTTGGTGTTTTGTTGTTTTTGAAATGCTCTAGTCATAGAAATTTAGATTATACTCTAATTTAGCAAATGTATCAAAGTTAGTTGGTTTTAGCTAGTCTAGAAATGTAAGTAACCAAATTGCTAAGCAAGGAAGGTCCTATAAAGTGACATTCTATATGTAATTCCTTTTTAGTCAAAATCTTATCAAGAAATGGGTCACATTTTAGTTGTGATGGCATGCTTAGATTCTCGGCTAGGATGATAGAGTGTAATGAAGTGATCTCATAGTAAGTTGGGGTCATATTGAAGTATACTAATCATATGTTGCTACTTAGTTGTGCTGTCATAAGATGATTACCATTAACAACAAGCTAAAATTGATGAGAAAACCACTTTGGTAAGAATGGGCTCGAGAAACAGCAATTGTGCACAAGCTCATCACGTATTGACCAATCTTTGATTTGGTTATAAAAGCATAAGAAGGGATAAGGTGGCATGACTACAATCACTTTTGAGGGAGAGTCTTAACATATTCATATTGAACCAAGAGGATTTTTAAAGATGTTAATTGGGATGCCATTTGGAAGCAACTTGAATCGTCCTCATATTCATAGCAATGCCTAAATCAATCATTGTGAATATCTTGACATAGGCAATGAATATAATATCAAATTGGAGTAGCCACTATACTTTAGAGGAATTGTATTTCTTTGCTAAACAAGCAAGCATGGTAATTAATGGCTAACAAATATTTCATACGAGCAGGTAGATTAAGTTTAGTGTCATTGATTTGGAGGCGAGTCTAAGAAATCTCCTCTAAAGAAGTGGGTTGTGACTTGGCTTGCTCAACTTGGTCTAACTAGTGGGTTGGGTGAGTAGGGGCTCCAATAGCTTTGAGCATAAGATTAGGAGTCTCAAGCACATTGCCCTCTACTATTATATCCTTGTTAGTTAGAGTTTTATGTATATCACTCTACTTCACATTATTTGATGAATGTTCATCGTGTGTGATAATAGAAACATAGGAAAGATTTGGGTTTATGGCACTTAGCCTTGGAATAGACCATTTGTAGAAATCAAAATTGTATTGAAGTGAAGCATCATCATTCAGAAGCTGTGGGCCTCGAATAAGACAAAAGGTATATCTAATGGCATTAACAATCATGTTGCCTTGTGCCAATCAACTTACAACATGTAGCTCCTCCTCTAAAAGGAGTTTGTCACATAAGGGATTTTTTTGGGCAAGTTTAGAAAGGTTGACACTATAGATAGTTGTAAGCACTCTCAATGATGTAGGGGCTACACATGTTAGATCATGTGTTAAAGTCTAGAGTACATTTTTTTGCTCAGCAATAGTCATTCGGTGACTACCATATCATGCAGCTAGACCCCGATTAGTAAACCATTGTCATTCAAAATCACTTTGTCCTTCTACTTCCATGGTGGCTAAAAGGTGGAAGTACAACAACTGGAGGTAAGAAGGGAGCAAGAGCTATGGAGGTTTGAGTAAGAAGAGAGGGGCCAATATGTGGGAACTCCAACAGTCACAATGTGTGACATGCCTTTCCTTATTCTATTACCACTAAAAGAATAAAGAATAAAGTGACAGTGATGGGTGCCTGCCACCTATAGTGTATAGATGTGTGGGTATTATATATATAAGTAAATGTAGGTGACTACGCACATGTAGCCTTTAATCCCCCGCAACCTCCCACATAAAGAAGAATGTGCCTCAATGTGGAAAGAACATGAAACAAGTGACAAAGTACAAAGTGTACATAGAAGTACAACAGGATGAGGAAAGACATAATCTCATCCTATGCCTATCATCTTCGTAAAGAAGACATAATGCTCAATTGGGAGACTTTTAGTGAGCAGATATGCAAGATTTTTATTTCTAGGGAACTTATCAAGCTCAATGGACTTGTTATCTACTAGTCTTTAATGAAGTGATAGCACACCTTAATATGCTTGGTCTTTGCATCATGGAAGACCGTATTATAGGCCAACTGAATGGTGCTCATCAAATTTGAATGTAGTGTAGGAGTCATCTAGATGGCCTAACCATAGGGTATCCTTACAAGTCTCAGTGGGCTAGAATGGACTCAATCTTGATAGTAGATAAGACCGTGCATTTCTGTACCCTAGACATCAAAGAGATAGCACCTCCAACATAGGCAAAGCCATATCAAGAGGTGGACCGGACTTCCTACTGTCTGCTTGTCTTGCATAATCTAAGTTAGTGTAATCCATGACTCTTGAATCCTAGCTACCATAGCAAATACACATATTTATAGTACCTTTAAGGTATCTCGTGATATCCTTCATGGTGTTGCCTACTTGGAGTAGCCATATAACCATGATCTTGCACAACAGGTGGATTTTGAGTCACTATGTCATCAAGAGCTACATCAGCTTGTCTCATTGGGGTAGGATATATTGTAATAGGGGGACTCCTCTTGAAAGATTAGCTTGCATATCTCAATCACACGCTTGGGTTTCCTATGCATCTTTTCTGGAAAATAACATCATGGCTACGAATAATCTTTCAAGCCTGAGGTTGCCAAAGATGATAGCCTATCTCATTTTCATCCCCATATCCAAGAAAGATGCATTTGATAGACTTTTGATTCAACTTATTGGGCTTATCTTTGGAAATATGGTAGAAAACTTCACATCCAAAGACTTGTGAGTGTGCATATGAGGAAGCTTTACCAAAAGATACCTCCTCTACAACTCTACCACCACTTGCAAATAAGTGTTACACTAAAAAAGATGCATTAAAAATTAGATATTCATTAGCTCATTAAAGTGATCCCAAAACTCAAAGATTACTAAAGTTTATGTGCCTCATAAGCAAAACACCCAGAGTTTGGGAGGATCCACATCTATAAATAAGAGGCTACCTAGCCACTTGTCTCCATCCTTGTTTTGCAAATTTCAATTACCATCAACTCTTGCTTCACCCAAAAGTACTATGATAAGTGCACTTGACTAAGCATTGTACAGACTCTTTCTTGAATAGTCATGTTCGTATGATCTACAATACATTCTGCGGTGGGGTGTATGGGTTCGTCAACAACTGATGCTTAATACCCCTCTCATCACATAGTTGCTCAAAAGCCTTATAGAAATATTCACACCCATTGTCAAATTGTAGGCATTTCAACCTACATCCATATCACTTCTCAACCATGGCGACAACCTTGAAACATAGGCAAAACATTCGATTTCTACTTAATGGGATAGGCAAAAACCTTATGTAAATAATCATGTATGAATCTAAAAAAAATACTTCATGCCCTCTAAGGACTAACAGGGCATGGGGCCACAAAAATCTAAATGTACAAGAGCTAAAGGCTCACCCACATATGTAGAACTAGACTTCTTATGTGAATGAGTCTACTTGCCATACAAAAAATGATCATATGAATCAAAATAAGAATAATCCAAGGGTGGAAGATACTATAAATGGTATCAGTACTTTCATTCCTTTCAAAGACATGTGCCTAAGGTGATGATGCCATAAAGATACATGTGGAAGATCAATTGACAACACTTAGAAACATGACAAATATTGCAAACATTTTTAACAAAATTGTATACAGTTACCACATTATTATCAAGTTTTTATATTAATTCTATACAAATGCACTTGTAGTTATTGTCTTTGGAAGACGTGTCCTTGCAATCTTGCAAATGGAATTCCTAATTCATTAGACGAGAGACTGAACTTAGAAAAATATCAAGATTAGAATTTGGGACATATGTGGGGTCTAGGTGATAATTTGACCTTCACCCACATAGACAGTATAGACCCATACAATTTTGAATGAGTCTTTATAAAATCGCAGGGGGAGGAAATTTTTGGGTTTAAAGGAGTTTCAAGTTAAGGTTAGAAAAGAGGGAAATTTAAAGAAAAGAAAGAAAGAGAAAGAAATGAAAGGTGGGGAGGAGGTCATTGTATGTTGTGGGGAAGGAGAGAGGGTGTGAGATCTTGGGAGGTGCCTTCTTGTAGAGGAGAGAGAGAGAATGATGATCGATGAGATGGATGCTTATAGGAACAGGAGACAATATGGATAATATTCAACAAAAATCTAATCATTAGCAATTAAAAGAGAACTTAAAAAAAATCAATGCCATTAGGAGAAGTGGGCATCTCCAGGGAATCAATGATTGGCATAGAGAGAGACAAACAGAGTTCCAAATAGCTTAAACAAGGCAAAGAAACAATGTTAGATATGGATGCAATGCCAATCTCTCTTTTTCTCCTTCGTCGCTCTCTCTGGGCTATGATCATCAACATGGAGCTTCAATATACTTGGGCAAACTGAAGTTGCACTCTAATAGAAGAATTTTCTAGCTTCCAATCACCTGACTTGGCGTGCAATTTGGTGCATAGATGGCCAAGATTTCCCATTAGTCTTCTCTCTCTTCATTCATTGATGCCTTCATTCCAAGAAGTCATGGTTTATTTCTTTTATTAAGCTTCTCATTTAAGCTTAATCTTTAAACTCATAAGGGATATTCATACTGTGACAAAGCAATTGGCAAGTGGAAAGTCTCATGAAAGGGGAAAGTGGAGAGTTTGCTATTCAAGACGACTGGGTAGAAAAAATTTCTTGGCTAGACTACGGGACACACACTTCCAAGGATTTGATTATGACCTGTATGTTACAAAGTAAGTGCTTCATTTTGTTTGACAAAAATAAGTTGTATGATGTTACAATTTTCTCAGTTTAAAATTTTTACACATATTTTGAATGGTTGCTTATATTTATTGATGTCTGATTTAAATTTTTAAGAAAATAAAAAATGCTAAAAATTCTTGAAAATTATCTAAAACTACATATAATTTTTTTATAAAACTTGCGAGTGCATATTTATCAAATATAATATTTTTTGATGAAGTTTATACTATGTATGCTTTAAAATTTTAAAAATTATTATTTTGAGAAAAACTAAGAGTGTTTATTGATAGAAAATTTTGTTTTCACATTAGAAAACCATGATATTTCATGGAGAAGTTAAAAATACCATTTTTTATTTTCAGTGAATTTTCTAAACTTAGGCACAATCTTGTGGACTTTACATTTTCATGTACTTTCCCCTTGCCTTTCTCATTGTGCCTATCAATTGCACATTTTATGGCACTGTGGTCTAATGTGACCCTGTTGTCCACAATAATGACATGTCAAAGAGGACTTACGATTGTGGGACTTACTATGGGATTGCCCACGAGATTGAGACTTTCCCCTATTAGATTGTGAATCTATACTATAGTTATAATTACCATTTCCACCATTTCTGCCTCAACTTGTAAGTGCATAAGAAATACATGTTGCATTAATGTTCTTCGTGGTTACTTCTTTTGTAAGTAAAGCACTCTCTACATTATTGCATTTCAAACCATCCTCAAGAGGATTAGTACTCATAGTAGTACAAAATGTATTCCATGACTCTAGTAGTGTGACAAGCAAGAAGCAAGACATTTATATTATTCTCAAACTTGATGCATTGTGAGATAAGCTGGCTAAAAATAGAGTGAAACTCATTCAAACGAGTAGAGATAGAAGTGCCCTCCTTTGTGCGAAGGTCTACAAGCTTCTTCAACCAATATAACTAAGATCTAGGACTATGCTTGTTATAAAGATTACATATCTTCTTCCATAAATCATATGCACCATTAGTAGTAGAGATAACATTGAGATACACCTACTTAGGTAAAGAGAGTATGATTGTAGACTTACATAACTCATCTAGTTCATCCCAATATTCTTTATCCCAATTTTCTAGCTTTATGCCCCTAGCTCTCATTGGCCTAATTTACTTCCTTTGCATCATATATTTGCATCTTTCAACATTGGAAGTTGTTGGCATCAAGCTTTTCAATGTTGAAAATAGCACAATTAACTGATGCATTAGAAGTACTTGCCATTACATTTGCAAATGACTACAAGTACAAGAGTATGGGCTATTATAGATATGTCAAAACAAACCTAAAACTGACCCAAAAGGGTGGGCAAGAGGTGGGGAACAAAAAAGTATATAGCTATCTAGAAACAATATGCAATAGAGTGCTCAAACAAGGTGTCTACACTCAGAGAAATTGCTCGCAAATAGTATTATCCATAAAAATATAGTAAATGACTACA
The DNA here is from genome assembly GCF_053477565.2 of Lygodium microphyllum. Taxonomy (NCBI): domain Eukaryota; kingdom Viridiplantae; phylum Streptophyta; class Polypodiopsida; order Schizaeales; family Lygodiaceae; genus Lygodium; species Lygodium microphyllum. Next base: position 137,865,708 of record NC_141147.1, read on the forward strand.
TATTAGTAGGGAAATGACCAAGGGGGTAAGCTTCTCAATTCCCCACTATCTTGATCTTTGACTAAGACATATTCTCTTATGCTCTCCCATCTCAAATTCATTCCTCCTTTATCTCTCGAATCCACTTGTGGACGATGGCTCCAAAGCGATGAGGTGGAAAGACCATGGAAACCACCACAACCGGTCAAGGAATGGGTATTGCCAGAGATACAGGAGTGCCTGAATTTGGCATAGTTGCCACTACCAATGGAACATTGGGTGTGGTGGATGCAAGCGTAAGCAAAGATGAAATTCCCAATGTCGTCATGCCAAACCCGGTTATTCATTACTAGGTTATTATTTCACCACATAAAATAATTACATAAAATATTAGCTTCTATATTTTACACTTACACGAATTGATAGTTTCATCTAGAAAGCACACTAGTACATGCATAAATGATTAATCGCTATGATTTGTAGTTAGATTAATTGAGACTCTAAATTGTAGAATCATGATGAAAATAGTTGTAAGAGGTTATTGCACATATGACTTTATGCGCACTCGAGATTAGTAAAATAACTCGATATAATTAGTGTCAAAAGCGACAAGGTTAAGTGTTGACTAACGCCTAAAAAGTGAAACTATTTAAAGGATTTGTAAGTCATCTCGTTAAGTTATTGGCACAATATATTTCTTTAAGGAATTTCGCTTATGTTGGGTAAGATAGGCTAAATGGGAAATTCACGCCTTGCTTAACATGTAAGAGATGTACTCAACACTTCTTTATGGGGAGGAGAAGCCTCATTAAAATGTAAGGTTACCTTAGGATAAGCTCTACCTTGGCTATGGAAGTTGTGAATTGCATGATGGTGTGATTGTTATTGTATCGTTTGATATATGTTTGAAGGAATGTTTGTGTTTGCTAGAATCTAATGAGCAAAATACATATATCTAGTCATTGATGCAATATTTATACAATCCCACACATTTGAATATACAACATCAAGTAAATGCCTACTTGGATGTCTATCATGAGAAAATACATGCCTTGTCTATTTTTCAAAAGGGCATGCTTCCTATTTTGAACTATTCTTGCTTTGTGATGAGGATGTAGCAAGATCCACACTTTTCTCTTCTAACAACAATATAGATATTAGATTTGAATTGAAAATCGAAAATAGTATCTCTTGTGTTGATGAAGATTCAAAATTGCTTATACTCCTCACCCAAACCATCCAAACATGCAACCACTATATTATGATCATTAGCTTGCACTTTAATAGATCCAAGAGCTTCAACAATTCTCTTCATCTTCAATGCATAATCATTGACAAATAGATTGCCACTCTTTACATTGTTTAACTTAGACTTCAACTGTAAATTTCTAGCTTCGGTATTTGTACCAAACAACTTGACCAAATTATTCCATGCTTTTACAGGGTAGTTTGCATTTTGTATATGCCCAATCATGTTATCTCAAACATTGATGGAAAACCAATATTATCTCACTAGATTGTTAAAAACTAAGGAATGTATCAATCTAGGCATAAGTGGTTTTTATAAAACATAACAAATTTTTGTACATAATATTGCTTAAGAACCTCCATTTTTAGAAAACATAATTTTATATACATAATAAATACTAATTTTTACTAGTAGAGACACTTGAAATAGCTAAAATGATTTTGTATAGGTAAGATTGTGTATAGAGCATGACCAGTCCTTCCTTCATTTAATAAAGAGGTGAGGATTGAGGGACGTTATGACAGCTGGCGATCGGGTACATTTTTGTTAGAAAACATAGTCGTAGCATTGGAATGTGTGCACAAGAGGGAGAAAGAGGCTCAAAGTACAAGAACAAATTCTTGTTTAATAAGTTGCTCAAGGTACAACTTGGGTACACTCTATCTCACACTTGATAGTGACCCATAGGCTATTTATATAGCCTCTGCCAAGCTAGGGCTAGGGTTTCCCCTGCCCCTAAGGCTATTCACACCCATCTGCCCTCATACTCCCTTGCTTATAGTGGGTTCCTATGCCTATCTTCTAACACCCCCCCTCAATGCCAGGGTGGCATTGGATTACAAGGCATGTAAGATGTCCCCCCCCTTTCTTGGGATGCCTTTATAAATCAGGCTTACAAGAGTGTTTTAGGTAGATGTTTTAAAGAGCCAAAAGAGTCGATCTTCAGATGGATTGGAGGCATAGTTGGCCACCAATTCTTTGGGTACATCAGGAGTGTTGGGGCATTTACTAGTGATATGCCGTGTCTTCTTACATTTGTTACATTTCATTTTCTTAGGATACTTCTTCCAACAGTTGTTTACAAGATGTAATTTTTTCTTACAGAAAGAACATCTAGTGAGAGCTGTATGTACCAATACTTGATCACGGGAAGTTGAAGATGCCTGATTGTTGCTGCTTTCTTTATGGTTTCTCTTTTCTTCATCCAAACAAGATTGAATGGTACTTGCCAATGTAGGATTTGGAATGTTGGTGAGAGTGGTTACAAGAGTCGAAAACACCTGTTTTACAGCTTTTAGGAGAATAGCAATAGCATCTTCTTCATGTATTGAAGCTTGTACAGAGGCAAGGTGTGCCATAAGTCCCTTCATGTGAGAGATGAATTTTCCCAAATCTTCTCTTGATCTATATTCCAAGCTAAAGAATTCAATTTTAAGGAAGATTTTAGTATTTTTACCAGTGGCTCCATAGAGCTTTTCAAGCTCATCCCATTTTTCTTTAGCAGTGTTTAGTTGATCAACATGATGACAAGGACTCATCTAAGTGTAATATTATGATTGCTTGGGCACATTGGTCATCCTCTATATCAACCAGATTTGCAAAGTTTACAACTCTAGTGCCTTGAATGAGAGGCCAATACCCTCTCTCCATCATTTTGTACTTTATAAGTGCCTGCCATGGGTGGAAATCTTTGCCATCAAACTTTCGAATTTGAGGATGGACATCAACATATGTTGTGGCCATTGGGAAGGCCTTACCACTTGTTAGGACAAGGGCACTGTCTAGTCCCTTAAAAATTTTCCACTGAATGCGGAAGAAAATCAAACAATTGAAATCAAAGTTGCAATGAGGAGAAAGGCTGAAAATCATACAGATGTAATATTTCAAGGTTAGACTATGGTGGTCCTTTCTTATGTGCAATCTTCTTCCAAGATTTAATAGTCTTTTTAGGTTTTAATGAAGTAAACCTAGACTGGACTTCAGGCTCCTCCTTGTGGTATGGCTTAGTGGATGAAGCTTGTGTTGGAAAAGGTTGGTCTATGATCTCAATACTTGTTGCTGATGATTTCGAGGAGAGTACAATGACACTCATCCTTTTGATTTCATTGACCAGTGTACTTGAAACAAAGTCACTCAAGATATGCAATACAATTCTAGTATATGATGGTCTATGTGTTTATGATTGTAAACATTGCCTTACAATTTTAAGCATAGCACTTAGTTGTTTTCATTTCTTGATAAAAAAACATGCCCATCTATTAATGCCAAGTGTCTATATAAGCATGTAGAATACCTAAAGCACTTATAAGCATTCAAAGCATAGAGCTTCACTATTGTATACTTTCTATCCAAACTATTATTAAAACAAAGAAACCTTCTTAAACTGAGCTAAATGAGCTCTATCCAATCTAAAAATCATCTCAAAGGATAACCATAACATTCGAGCATCAAAATAGCATCCTTGAAGCATTGCGTAAGTATTATAAAACTCACTATTTGCTATCCACAATGTATATAGTGGGTATGCACCAAATTGTGAGTGTATTACTGATTAAGAACTCTTCATAGAGTACTTGAGAGAAAGAAAAACAATGCCGAAATGATTTCCAAAGAGTAGGAGCAACACCACAGAGCAAAGAATGACTAAAGTATGAGCCGCAGAGCAAGGAACATGGGCTGTGCTCGCTACTCTTATGCCCTTTGCTAATATTTCTCAACTCGAGAATCAATAAATAATGCTCAATGGGTCCCCTTGAATCCTTATAACAAGTCTTGAAAGCCCTAGAGCAAGCTGAGACTCAATGTGTACCTCAGATGGATGAACATTGGGTAGCCATGAAAGCCTGAAATGAAGCTCTTTTCCCCGGGCTCAAGCAAGAGTGGAAGCAATAAGGGAGCAAGACCCACAGATATTCCAGCAAAAAGAGAGCAATTAGAATGGACAAATAGGGCTATAAGGTCAAATTTAATATTTGGTGAATGTAGGGCGAGTTCACATGGAAATATATCTGTAGAGCATAAAAGGATTCAAAAACTAACAACGAATGAATGGTGAGTTAGAATAGGGGACTGTAAAAGAGAACAATTTATGATTTGAAGGGACAAATAGGAGGATGACATTAAAGTGCAAGTTCGATAAATTAAGGGTGCATTCACATGGAAAGATGAGAAAAAGAGGGAAATGGCCATATTGGGAAGACCCTACGTACAAGGTAGAATAAGAGAGAAAAAGAGAGAAATGGCCACATTGGGAAGGGATAAGATGGGTGGGTGGAGGAGGGATCCCAACAGGAGATAGAAAATGCATTGTATCAGTGAATGATCCAATACCAGTGGTTTCATGAGTGTATGCAGAAGAGATGCATAGGGACGTGTCCCCACACTTAAGACTTGTCGAACTAGTTTTGTTAATTGATAGTGATCTAACTCATGACAATAAACCAAACCCTTGCATCCCCCACACTTATAACACGACATACATAAATGAATGCAAGAGGTAGGGTTATAAACAAATGACATGATGTGTTGGATGTTGAAGTCAGTTGTAGGAAGTACCATAGCAGCTCGCTACATCACACTTAGATAATGGCAAGGACCATACAATAGCACCCATGGGGTATCCATGTCAATGAAGACCTGTTAAGTTGTCGAGGACGAAGAGTACAATACTCACTTCAACAACCACTTATGTGGAAATGATAGAGAATAATCAAAGGGAATCCATATCTTACACCTAGTTAAGAAATTGACAAAATGGAGGGGCTCAAAGGGAGTATGCTAGTGTGCACAATTGATAGTGCATTAGTGTGTCCCAACCCACTAGCATAAGTGCAAGAAGGAAGGCTAGGGAGCCTTGTAGCATAGTGCACATAGAATAGAATGATGTGTCATATTGTAGTGATAAAGGCCTATCCTATGTGTGCATAGAGAAATGAAATTTGTTAGAAGATAGGCATAGGAACCCACTATAAGCAAGGGAGTATGAGGGCAGATGGGTGTGAATAGCCTTAGGGGCAAGGGAAACCCTAACCCTAGCTTAGCAGAGGCTATATAAATAGCCTATGGTTCACTATCAAGTGTGAGATAGAGTACATGTACCCAAGTTGTACCTTGAGCAACTTATTAAACAAGAATTTATTCTTGTAATTTGAGCCTCTTTCTCCCTCTTGTGCACACATTCCAATGTTGCAAATCTATTTTCTAACATGGTATTAGAGCCTCCTCTGATCCCCTCAGCTTCCTATACCCTCAGCCTCACTAAGTGCACATGATTGTCCATCATCTTCACCTTTTATCTCTTGCCTCCATAGCCAAATCAGACCCACCTCTGATGGAGGACTTGGGGAGGACAAAGGAGGCCATATCAGCTCCTTATTCCTTATGAGGAACTCTTCCACATCTCAGGACGTAGTTGCCTATCATCATAGACGGTGGAATGAGGCATGCAGAAGGATGGCATTACGTTCTGAGTCACAATGGCGCAGTTCTAGGTAGGCGACTACTTCGTGCTAAAATGTGAACTGTAGGAGATGCATCGATGGCGGCTACCATAGGGCTTTTGTAGCCCCCCTAGTGGGCCATCTACTCCTAAGAGGGCTCTGAGAAATTCAACCTCAGCTGGCTGCTACAAGCCAAACCCTAACTGTCAATCACTGGCAGCCATAGCCAGGAGCTTCAAGCTTCATCCATTTTCAAAAATTTTCAATGTTTGGTCAGTAATAGTGATTTTAATCACTGAGGCAACTCTTCCAGAGTGTGTTATTAATCTGGGAATCTCATTTCAGAAGTTCCTTTACTCGAAGAGTCAACATCAAGCTCATTAAGACCGACATTTACCAACATGAGCTACAGATGAGTGCTTGTAAGCACTAAGGCACTTTGTTTAAATCATCATTGCTGCTATACACATTATAGATCCTATTAGAATATTATATTTTAACCAAAAACCATCATGAGATTCTCAAACATACTCAACCCTTCCCAACACATTTTAAAACACTTCCAACACAACAAAAATCAATCAATAAACCCTCGAAATCACAACCATTCAGCTCACAAAAACAAATAAAAAATCAGCCCAAAAAACAAGTTAGTTTAGCTCTCAACACGATTCGTCGCTTTGTTCTGTGCACATTGTAGTACAAGGTTCCATGGCCTTCCTTCTTGTACCTATGCTAGATGGGTTGGGATACATTGATGCACCATCAATTGTGCATACTAGCATATTCCCTCTAAACCATTCCTCTTGTCAATTTCTAAACATGCTTTTGATTCAACTCCAGATCTCCTTGTTGACTTTTCCAAGCTGCTCTATCTTTCAAGGGTTTTCATTTTATATACTATTTCATTCGGGTGTGAGATATGGGTTCCCTTCATTCCTTTTGGAGTGGCATGAGCTATGGGGTGCGAGACAGATCTATCATTTTAACATGAGTGGCTGTTGAGCTGAGTGTTGTATTCTTCATCATCTATAACTTAACGGGTCTTCATCCACAATGCTACCTCCCTCTGTGCTATTGCATGGTCCTTGGCAATATTGGAGAGTGTTGTGGCAAGTTGTGGTACATCATGCAGTTGACTTTGACACCTAGCACATCAATGACTATCCACATTGTCCACTGGCTAAATGGGCCATGTTTCTAATCCTACCTCTTGTGATTATATGTGAATGTCATGTCTTAAGTTTGGGTATGTGAGGGTTCGTTCGATTGTCAATTCTTAGGCCCCTATTGATTAGCAACACTGATCCGTTAAGATCTTAAGTATGGGGATGTGTCCCTATGCACGTATTGTGCATCTAATCATAAATGCGTCTCTCTATCCGATCTTTGCACGATGTAATATCTTTTCTATATCTTGTTGGGGTCCCTTGCCCATCCATCCAACCTGTTACACCTATGTGTGGGACCTTCTCTCTCCTCTTTTGCCATTTTTTCTATTTTTTTCATCTCTCCATGTGCTTTGCTTCACTAGAATTGTACTTTAATATCCCCATCCTATTCATTTCTTTGAATTTGATATTTTTTCCTTTTGCTATCCCCTATTCCAACTTATGGTTTATCTGTTATTCATTTTTGACCACTTTTGTGCTCTTCGACTGTATTTTCATGGGCACGTCCCTATCATCCCGAAACTAAAACTTGACCTTACTGCCCTGTTACCACCCTCTCTTCTGAGAAATGGTTTATAAGTTATTAAATTTTACAAGATTTTATACGAATCAAATGTGTTTCCATATGAGCATGTCATTTTTCACTCCAAACCTATAGTTTAACCTTATAGTCTTGAGTTCTCCCCTTCCCTGAGACATTTTTCCTTTTCAGAGCCCATCTTTTGTTGCACAGATTGTCCGTTCTTCATTTTTATGTGTGTATATGTATTTTTATTTAGCATATTTACCATTTTTTCATGTGAATACCCCTGTTTCTCATTGACACTATGTTCTATCTTGCTCACCCTATGCAACTCATCCATCTGCCCATCTTTCCTTCTTATTGGCTTTCGTTTTGGTAGACAATCATCTGTTATTAATTTTTGCTTGTGTTTTCATATATGTTTTCTAGTATTTTTCCATGTGAATGCCCCTTTTTGTAGCTGAAAGTGTCAGTTGAGTTGTCCACCATGTTACCCTAGTTGTCCTATCCAGTTTTTCTTTTTTTGCCTCTTCATTCGAGTCCAATTGGTTCACAATTACATTTCCAACTTTCTACGCTTGTCAGATTTGCCATGTGCCGCTCAATTTTTATCTCGTGATGCCGCCATTGGATCCACCAATGTGTTGCATCCCATGCACTTGTGCTCTCCCACTCCTCTTTAACCTCGACAACTCAATTTTTTAAACCCCGCCACCCCATGCTCGTGCATGGGATTGGGGGAAGCTATGCTTAACCATCTTTTAACACAAAGAAAAAACTAAAAAACAAACAAAAAACCACGCATTCCCCCCAATCCTGCACTCATTCCCTCTCTTTCTGTCCCTCCCCACCCCCACCCCCCTTCTTCTTCTTCTTCTTCTTCTTCTTCTTCCTCCTCCTCCTCCTTTTTATGCTCTCTTCCTCTCCCTCTCCCTCTCACTCCTCCTCCCTGCCTGCCTCCTTCTTCTCCTCCCTCTCCCCCTTCTTCCTTGCCCCAATCACCTCTCCCTCCTCAGGCCACCCTCGACTATCATAATGCCACTCCTCGCATGTCCCCATCTCGCCACCTCCACCCATGGCATGCCCCCTCCTCCTCCACTTACTTTCTGCTCCTTCCTCGCTATTGCACCGCCTGTGCCTTTCTCACCATGCACAGACTGCACATCCATGTTGCGTGGCTTGTGCCTTTCTCACCACCCAAGTCTTGCACCTTCCCTCACTGTGTCACCTATGCCTTTCCCACCACTTGCTGCCTCCCCTCTCAGTAGGCCCACAACATCCTCCCCCCCCCCCCCCCCCGCCCCCCCCAAACCCCACTCCTAGGTTTCCCCCCTAATCCCTCGTCCATAACCCCCTTTTCCACCTACCCCCACATGCACACCCTTGCAGACCCCTTCACACCCAAATCGCCTTCTTCACCCCCATTTCGACCTCAGCGAGAGAACTTGCTCTTGCTAATCACACAAAAATTCTCTCTTGCATCCCTCTGTAAGCCCCCATTCACTTGTAGACATAGTTGCAACCCCCACGCCACACTTGACCCCACCAACCAACAATCTATACCCACTTGGCTGTTGTTTCACACGCAACCCCCCTACATGTTCCCACCTTTGCATTTCTTGGTGATGATTCATGCATGGATCATTATGTTTAGCATGCATGCGCATGGTGGCTTGTTGCTAACCATTTGCACAACATATGATGATGCACATGGGGTTTCATTTGTGCTGCGGAGCTGTTGCTATTCATGTGCAACATAGTAGATTCGGGTACACATCTTCTTGCCAATTTTTAAAATGTTAAAATTCTTCAAAATAAAAAAACCCAAAAAAGCCTTTAAAAATCCAAAAAGAAAAAAATTTCAAATATAATTTGAAAAAGTATAAAAACTAGTAAAAAGTTCCAAAAAATTTTCCAAATTTTTTGGAATGGTAAATATAAGTTTTAAATTAATAAAATATTCTCAATTTTTTTGAAAAACCTAATAAAAACATGCAAATTCCATGATAAAACTTTCAAAAGTCTAACAAATATTCAAAAATTAGTATAAAATACAAAAAAACTCTTAAAAAACCCCATTTCAAAATTTAACCATTTTCTTATTGATTTCCTAGTCCATTTGACTCCATTATTATATATTAAAAAATTATAAATGTTGTGTTTGTGTTTCTTTTCTTTAGATGCTCTTTTACAGATTACTAGATTGCCTTTTGATTTTTGTTTGTGGATGTGGTTGTTACTTTTTACTGTGCGCATTTAGATTGGGATACATACATACACCCTGTAGGTATCAAATTTTCCATTTTTTTTGTGAATGATAAATCACATTTAATTTATAAATGAACCTAGTTGATCATATTGTCCGTACACATACACTCCCAATACACCATTAAAATAAAATAAAATAAACCCATCACTCACATGGCACACACTCCATGTTCCAAACACACATTTTTAATTTTTAATAAAAGGAACTATCCGTCACTCATGCACGCGCAGTCAAAAAGCAACACATGCCCGATAATTTAAGAACGAATTTGCATTTAGAGACCTGGCGAGTCGAGATTGCAGTCATGGGTTACGCTTAATGCATTCGTCATTTTAATAAATGTTATAATGGACAATTAAGGAATCGTCACTTTCTTTTCTAAGTTTTATTACCTAATATAAATTTTACTTATTGATTTAAAAAATCCACTTTAAATTAAATTTGAATCTAGTCACTTCTCATTGATCACTAATTCAATGAGTGCGCTATGTGGGAGTGTGGGTGATGCAGTCTACTCATTTGTTGTTATCGACATAATCAGTTCAGTCTTGGACAGAAGTGTCTATGTATTGTGGTTTTTTTGGTTTTTGGTATGTTGATAGTCATGATATTGTAGTCAAGGGCATGCTATGTATGCTTTGTTTTTAAAATTTTTATAACTTGATATAGGGACTAAGGTGCCTATGTGTTGCATATCATGAAGCTTTTAGTCACATGATTGGCTAGGTCATGTCAAAATTTCTGTAGCATGTAGTTTGTTTGGGGTGGTCAATATAGTCATGTGCATGAGCTAATACTTTGTCAATCTCTTAACTATTTTCATTCTATTGTTTTGCAAACATTCTTTTTTGTATTTTTGGTGTGTGTCTTATTATCATCTAAATGCATCGTTCAATATGTTCCTCTGGTCTGTAGAGATTATTCTCCATTGTTGAAATCAGACCTTATTATCAAGGCTAACCTTTTCAATTTTGTGGCTATTTGATTGCCATTGATTCTAGATGATATTGCTTTATGTGATGAGTTCTTATCCTCTTATAGCAAGCGGGCTAGTTTTGTCCGAGATACCATTGTTATGATGACACCTAGAGGTTTGGAGAAAGCTTTGTCTCTTCCTTACCATGGAGAAATTATTCTAGCAGGACATAAGCTCGTAGCTAATGAGGACATTATCAAGGTGTTGTAGAAACAAACTCGTATCATCCTAGATCCCAAAAAAGTTCTTACCACTTTAGGTGTTTCGATAACAATAATCTTTGATTTGGTTTTGGAAGTTATTGTGTCAATTTCTTCAAGAGCTGCCAAGGTTCTCTCCAATTACTTGTTCAAGGAGTTGTTCATTGCCTCGAGAATGGTGTCTAAAGGTGTGGTCATTGACTAGATTTCGTACCTTTGTACAAAAATGGATCAACATTTTATTAAGGTCACTAGGGGTATGTGACTAATATCACCTTTGGGTTGTATTTGTATACTTTTTGATATACTCTACCCTTACTAAAGAAATTCCACCACCTTCTGAAAACCTTCAAGTGGTTCCTCCTCCTATAGAAGATCCTAAACCCATTGCTGAAGATAATGATTCTTCTCCTTCTCTAGTGATTCAAAGAAAGCGCTTAAAGCATGTGGCTAAAACAATTGCAATTCTAGTTCTTCCAGTGTCAATCCCTACTGCAGCAAGAAATGCTCTTCCTACATGCCTTACATCTACAAATTTGTTTAGGGTACACATATATGGTAATATAGAAATATCAATTCCTTCTCTACACTGCTTAATAGCGGGAGATGCCATTCCTTTCTTGTCTAAGGATATTCAAGGCTCCATAGAGATATTAGTTACTGCATATATTCAACATTTATATTCTTCTTTTTATGAGGAGATGTAATAGTCCAAGGAGGAGTTATGTAAGGCCACTACAGAGCTTGCCTCTATTAAACAAACCCTATTTGATCTATTCAAAAAAATAGAGCAACAAACTAAACTATTAGAAGCCCAAAAAGTGAAAATATCCTATTTGCAAGCCCAATTAATGGACATAAAAACTCAGGTAGCTACTGTTATTGAGGAAATAGATTGTCCTTCAAATAAAAACCAAGAGTTCAAGCCTTTAATGACTCCACAGATAGTAGATTCACAATCAACAAAATCCACAATTGATAGTTAGAATACTACGATCAAGGATTTGAAAGAATAGTTGGCTTAGTTACACTCTGTTCCAGCAAGTCCTAGTATACCCCTAGTGCCCTCTTTGTTAGATATGGACTTGGCTGCTCTCTAACATAGTGCAATGCTATGCTTGCTATTTGAAGCTAAGGTGGAGAGACTAAAATCTAGAATGGAACTTTGGGGACTTGCTTTGAGCAATTTATAGAATATATCCTATTAGATCACTCCTTTTTTGTGAACTATCAAAAAGACAATAGTTGGCCTTTTCTATGAAGTTATCAACTATGGATTTATGTCCTCTAGAGGATAGATGGAGTGGTGCTTGGTCCTCTAATCTCCTTGTGAAAGTGGTTAGAATGGTGTTTGAAGCCCTTGCTACCCCTAACATCATGCTAATGTCTTACATGTATTTTCAAGGTGATCTTGTGATTCCGGAGAACGAGGATTTGTCTTGAAATATGGAGGATATTATTTTGCAAGTTATCCTTTATCTTCGACACCTAGAGATAAGGATAGAAAAGTTTTTTCAATATTATTAATTAAAGTGGTTGATTTCCCTACAGTTTCTTGGCATCCAATGATAGATTTCGTTACCTTGAATTCTCCACAATCAAAAGTCTCTGTGTATCTACAAAATGCGAATCAATTGTGGGAGGATATTTTAGCCCATATTTCTACACAATCTCCTTTGACACATTTTTCTTTGAAGCTTACAATCATCAATCTGTTTTAGGTCCATCAAGTACCTTCACTCATTTATAATCAATAGATGACCCATAGATTTGATTCTTATTTGTCCATACTTCAATTGACTCCCCACATTATTCCTTCTCTTCTTTTCCACCCTCAATGCAATTTCCAAATTCTTATTTTTTCTCATTTCTTGTTCATTGTAGATCATGTTTTTTACCTTCTCCTCCTTGTCCTCCACCATCTACTTCACTCCTTTCTACTTTTTCAACATACTTCTTGACTCCTTTCTTATCAAAATTCGTTAAATCACTTGAATCTCCATCTTTAAGCCTTTCTTCTTTTTATGATTTTGCATATTCATCACTTCATCCTTGAATGCATGTTCCTCTTTCTTCTTCTACATCTTTCATTTTTGATCCATTCCAGTTGGTTAGTAGCAACTCACATTATGATTTGCAGATACCTAGACATAGAGAATGGACTTAGGAAGATTTGTTGATAGGTCCCCAAATTATTTAGCATGTCATTCTAAGGGAATGGAAAACTTCGATGCAAACTTATCAGAGTTATTTGTAGTTTTTATTAATTTACTAATCCTTCAATTAGATTGGCTACTCATTTTACTTAGTACTTAGCGTATACGCATCATCATTCTCATATGATTAGAAGCTAGTACCTAAATATACCTTAATGCTAATGTGGATATTGGTCCCCATCAATTGGACATATTATATTTCCATTCTCTTTGTCTTCCGAGTAGATATCTTATACTTGTGAAGAGAATGTGTTGTTTGTAGTTCATTCAAAATCCTCCCAAAACATTTGTGGATGAATCCCTCTCCATAAATAGATTTGGAAACAATCAAGCTTTTAAGTGTGATATAGTCTATTTGTAAGAAGCTGGGAATAGTTAGAATGCTAATAATATGCCATGTCACATAGACACTAGTATATAAGGAGAGAAGTTGTAATTTTTCACATCTTTTGACAAATCAATACATTTACAATCTTTCTCTCCCTTCTTGCTCTAAGCTTCCATGGCTTCTTCATCTTTCCTGTCTTTCTCTCTCCAATTCTAGTCTTTCTCTCTCCTCATCACTCTTATTCTCTCTCTCCCTGCAGTCTTTCTCTCTCCTCTTTCTCTCTCCCTGGTTCTCTCTCTGACAAGTGGTATCAGAGCTTCAGTCTTTGATCCATTATTTTCTTCCATTTTCACTCCCATTTTCCTATTTCAAAACCAACTTCAGACAAAAATGGTACAAGACAGTGACTAGTGGAGTGCTGCAGGACAACTACAGTTAGCAAATGACTACATCTGGAGATATCCAAGGTCAGATATGGCGGGTAAAGGCTTAAATGGCTGGACGCCATCAAATTTCATGCAAAAATGGAGGTAACTAGGGTAAAGAATGGTTAATCGGGCTTAGTTAGAGACTAAACTATAGTTACTTTTCAAAAGAGAGCTCCTCTTCTCTCTCCTTCAAGCTTTTGGCTGAAGCTTTCATGGTGGATGTCAAGAACCTCTTCAAATATCTCTCTCTATGTTGAACATCTCACTGCCAAAGCATGGGGCAAAGGTTCTTTGTTGCCTAAGCTTCAGGAGGAGTACCATACTTGATGTTTGCTGCTGATTTTTAGCCCAGGAACAGCCCGAAATTTGCGCCGAAAAATGCGCTGATCTTCCTGGTCCCTCTCCCTGCTTAGCTGCTCCAAATTCTCAGCTCATTGATCAAAGGTTGTAAAGGCTTCATCAAACACTTGAGTACATCAACTTTCAGCTCCAGGAGAACTCTTATCAGCCATTCCTCTGTTCAAAACCCTAATACACAGCAGGGCAGCCATAGCCACAGACATGGAAGCTCAAATTTCTCAAAATTTTGGACTTCCCCGACCTTCAAGGCTTCTCTAAAGCTGAATACAAGCTGGATAGACTTCAAGATTGAAGACATTGAAGAGATTTCAGCCCGTGCATGTCAATGAAGCTCAAATGGAAGGATTATTTTGGGGCTTTTCATCAAGGAGCTTGAATCTTTGAAGTTCAAGTGTTCAAGCAAGGCTGGAGTATTGATCCTTCAAGGATTTCATCATATTGAAGCATGTATGGACTGATTTCATGGAGATTTCAAGCTTTATGTTGGATTTATGGTGGATTATGAAGAACTCTTGCATCAACGGTGTTGAAGCTGACATCCATCATCATTTTCAAGCTTAATGGAGGTATTTTCTTTTGCTAATCTCTGAAATCTCTCAACAATCCTATTGCTAATGGCCTTTCCACTTGTTGATGAGAGGTTATTGATCAAATAATTCACTGGATTGATCAATAGATCAGAGAATAGTATTAATTTTCTTCAATCTCAGCCTATTTCATTGAATTCCTTTTGATTCAAAACCATTACTCATTATAGGTAACATTTGATTAGCTTGATGCATAACCTTGGTCTGTTTTGTTGAAATTTTTCTCACCCAAGCTGAAATATTGTAAAAGGGTAAGTACTAGCAATCAGTGAGTCACTGAATTGCATGGGTAAACCCTTCTCCCATCTCAAGTTCTCTTATCTCAATCAATTGCATCTCATGAAAGACTGAATGAATATTTTTGGAATTGCATATCATGCTAATTGCTTAGCACACTAGCCTCTGCCATGTTGATATTCCCACCAAGGAAAAAGGTGGATGCCGGGGGAGATAGTGGGACAAAAGAGAGGTGACCCTCCCTCACTATCGAAGATCCCGAAGGGGTGCAACCAACCGACCCGGGGGAAACTTTGCCCACCTCTCGGTGATTCGGAGCCCGTGTAGGGAGCCTGTCCTGCCGTTTTATCCCTCACACAGGTACAACAAGTGGAGAATTGAAGATTGAAGACTTTCCAACGACTCAAGTACCTACTGGATTGAAACAGGGTAAAACAGGGAATTTACAGGTTACCCACAGGGTATTTACAGGTGGATACAGGTACACCCTTTGTTACTGAAGCACAGATGCAGGTACTACAGGGTACCCACAGGTCCTATATACCCCTTTGCAGGGTTTGGTAGCCATTTGAGGTTACTCTCTTGCATTACAGGGTCAAAACAGGGCACTTACAGGTCTAAACAGGGTGCAGGACTGGACAGTTCAGACTCTGAAATTCAATTACAGAATTTTCTGTCCTAAACTTGTTATAGTGTGCTATAGCTCATCTCAAAGAGGGCATTGTTAGCTTCGATTCCCACAAAAAAGTTTTGCAATCGGAGTTTTCTAGCCAAAGTTATAGCCATTTTACTGATAGGGGGTACTGCAGGACTACACTAGTATGGCAGGACATAAAGGCAAAAATAAGGTCCAGGAGGATTATGCACAACAAATCAGGGATTCCATGATGGAAAGCACACTTCAAGAGAACCTTGAAGAGCTTCAACAACAAGGAGAGATCAGTATACTCAATGATACTCTGTGTCTCCATGAACTAAGACATAGGGAATATCATGAGGTCCTTTTGACAACAATGGAGCAGATGATTCTATCTCATGATCAAACGAAGTCTGCTGTTGAGAAGATGATGGAATCAACTACCCAATCCAATGTTTCCATTGATAAATTAGTAGAATCTAATGCTCAACTTATGGCACAATTTTCTCAACTCATGCAGTCACAAAAGGGATCAAAAGAAGCCAATGAGAAGGCTTGTTCAAACAGTGACCCTTCAGTACCACTTCAGCCATCCAACCAAAATGGTCATGGAGATGGAATCATTGGAAGAAGAGGTATTCCAAATAGTCAGTATGAAGTAGGAGAAGCTTCACAAAGGCATGATGACTATTTGGGCAGTTTGAACGGAGCCAATACTCAAGCTTTTGGATTGCATACTTAGCATTCTAGGGGTGCTTTACCAACAGGAAGATTACATGGTAATTCTCAGCCACCTGTTGGAAGATATCAGTCTCAATTTGGAGGTTCTGTACTTGGAAATCCTGATCAGCCAGTTTTGGGACAGCAACCCTTCCATGATAGAGAATTCAAGGACAAAATTGTTTTATCCAAATTCAATGGCCAGTCATCTTCACCATTAGAATTAGAGAAATGGACCTCTAAGATGGAGTCTTATTTTGATATATTTCCTAAAACTGATGTTATGAAGATACACTTTGCCTCCTTGCACTTAGAAGGATTTGCCCACACTTGGTGGAGGTATATCAAGAAAGAGAATGTACTTATTGAGAATTGGGAAGCTTTCAAGGCACTTATGGTTGAAGTCTTTGTTTCACCTCTTGAAAAAGAGAAGTTAGAACGAAGATGGTATGGTTTGGAACAAAGGGGCCTAAGTGTAAGAGAATATACAAACCAATTCCTCAACTTGACCATGTATGTGGAAAACATCAGTGATGAGGCCAAGTTACACAAGTTTATGTATGGTTTAGAACCATCCTTGTCAGCTGATGTTATGGCACAGAATCCTACTTCACTTTTCAAGGCTATTGAGCTCGCAGAGCATTATGAAAGGAAGTATAGGAAAGAGTCTTCATTTCAGTCAAGTTATGGACAGCCAAGGACTGTTTTAAAGCAAGGGCAAGTTGGTAACAATTATGGCAGCAATCATATGCCTAGTGGAAGCTTACGGATACCAACTTATCCTTCATTTAATGCTTCTAGGCTTCAAAGCAATTTTAGGACAACAAACAATCCAAAGGTTGAATTTAAGCAAGGTGACAATAAGCCTAAGTCTACTTCAGCCAATACAAATTCCAGAAATATTCCCATGGATCTTTACAAGGAAAGAAAGGACAAAGGCTTATGCTTCAAGTGTGGAGAAAAGTATACTCCTGACCATGTTTCAAAGTGTGTATACAAAAATGCCAAGCCAAAAATTCAGAGTATGCTAGTTCTTGAGGACTTTGAAAATGACATAGATGAAGTTAATGCAGTCACAATCAATGCTGAAAATGAAGATTTCGAGGATGATGGTGGACAGGAGTACTTCTATGATCCATCTGACTCTTTTCCTTTTGATCCAGACGGTGATATCCCATTTGATCCTGGTGGATTTTGTAATGAGTTGCCTGCTGCCACTAATTGTTCTATCTCTATGGATGCTTGGACGGGATCTAAGAGCCCTAATACACTTCGTATGAAGGGAAGCATATGTGGAAAGCCAGTGTTCATCCTGATAGATAGTGGTAGTACTCATAGTTTTGTCAATAAATCTATTATGTATAAGTTGAATTGTGTTCCCACCGACTTACAGCAGCCCATTCGAGTACAAGTGGCTAATGGTGAAGAGGAAACCAGCACGCAGATTTGCCCACAGGTTTCTTTGCAGATGGCTGAAAATTTTGAAGTCAAAGTAAACCTGATCACTTTGGAAATGGGGCCTATAGATATTGTACTTGGTTGTGATTGGTTGATGACCTTAGACAGGATTACTATGGATTTCTCACAGTTATATATGGAGTTTTTCTCCAATGGACAGCTCATCCATTTACAGGGGATCCCTAGTAGATCTGATTTTCAGCTTATCACCATTCAACAACTCAAAAAAGAGTACAAAAAGCGCTCACAGATATTTGTATTGCATTTGAACAAAGAAACACAGGATCAGCCCAATAATTCAGCAAACCATCCAGCCTTGACAGCTCTTCTTGAGGAGTATAGAGATTTATTTGAAGTACCTACTTCATTGCCTCCTAAGAGAGCAGTGGATCACCCCATTGATTTGGAACCCAACTCAAAGACAATCAATAAGCCACCTTACAGACTATCAAAATGTGAACGAGAGGAAGTAGCCAAGCAAATCAAAGAGCTTCTTGAAATGGGATTTATTGAACCCAGTTCTTCACCTTATGCATCCCCAGTCCTGTTAGTCAAAAGGAAAGATGGATCTTTCAGAATGTGCATTGACTACAGGGATCTCAATAAGATAACAGTGAAGAACAGGTATCCTATACCCAGGATAGATGATTTGCTTAATGAGCTTAAGGGGGCTCGATTCTTCACGAAGATTGATTTGAGATCAGGGTATCATCAGATTCGCATGAGAGAGGGTGATGAGGTCAAGACTGCTTTTAGGACTGATCGTGGGCTCTACCATTTCTTGGTGATGCCATTTGGCCTTACAAACGCTCCAGCTACCTTTCAAAGCCTGATGAATAAGATTCTACAACCTTTCCTCTTTCAGTTTGTCTTGGTGTTCTTTGACGACATTTTGATCTATAGCAAAACTTTTCAGGATCATTTGTCGCATATGAGGAGGGTTTTTGATGTGTTGAGACATCATAGGCTTTTTGCTAAGGAGAAGAAGTGTTCTTTCATGCAGACTGAAGTGGAATACTTGGGACATATAGTCAGTGAAAAAGGAATACAAGCTGATCCCAAGAAGGTGCAATGCATAAAAGATTGGCCAACGCCTACTACTACTACCTCTCTTAGAGGATTTCTTGGTCTATCTTCATTCTATCGCGCAGATTTGTAAAGCATTATGTGGCAATTGCAGCCCCTTTAACTGACAGGTTGAAGAAAGAGGCTTTCTTTTGGGATGCTCTTGCAAATAGCAGCTTCAACCAGTTAAAGGAATTACTTACCTCTACTCCTATTCTTGTATGCCCGGATTTCTCTAAAGAGTTTACTATATAGTGTGATGCTAGTGGCCGTGGCATTGGGGCTGTTTTGCTTCAGGAGCATGGAGTAATTGCATTTGAAAGCCGTAAGCTTATTGATAAGGAGATGGCCATGAATGTTTATGACCAAGAAATATTGGCTATTCTGCATGCAATCAAGAAATGGCACCATTACTTATATGGCAGCCGATTCAGAGTACATAGTGATCATCGGGTACTCAAGTATTTCCTTACTCAGTCAAATCTTACTCCAAAGCAACGACGATGGGTAGCAACATTACAAAATTATGACTTTGACATCACTCATACAAGGGGCAAAGATAACATAGTGGCTGATTCTCTCTCTCGTATGTGGGCCTGCAAAGTATCAGCCATGACAGAATTACATAGTGATTGGATTGAAGAGCTACAAGAGGCATACCTCCTAGATGAGGAATTCAGCCAAATCTTTCAGAAATTACAGCAAGGTCTTATGGAAGAAAACTCACATTACCAGCTTAAAAATGGTCTTATTTGGTGGAAGGGCAAGATTGTTATTCCCTCTACTTCTTCTTTCAAGCGAAAAATTATGGAGGAGTTGCATTCTTCGCCTTTAGCTGGACACTTGGGAGTTTTCAAGACTTATGACAGGATCAGCAAGAGCTTTTATCGGAAAGGACTGTGGAAAGATGTCAAGGACTTCGTTATGAAGTGTATGCCTTGTCAGCAAAATAAGGATAGCACCCATAAGCCAGCAGGTTTGTTGCAGCCATTGCCTATTCCTACGGGTAAATGGACTCATATTACTATGGACTTTATCACTGGCTTACCTACTACCAAGAAGGGGTGGAATAGTATTTATGTGGTGGTTGACAGACTCACCAAAGCAGCTCATTTTATCCCAACAAAAATTCAGTTTACTGCTTCTCAGGTGGCCAACCAGTTTATGGAGCATATTTTCAGATTACATGGATTACCGCAGGTGATTGTCCATGATAGGGACTCAAAGTTTATGAGTAACTTTTGGCAAGCGGTATTTACATCTATGGGTACTAAGTTGGCTCCATCTACGGCTTATCATCCCCAAACTGATGGACAAACAGAGAGAGTTAATAAATGGTTGGAGACTTATCTTCCCCATTTTTGCTATGATGTCCAAACCTCATGGGATTCTTGGTTACACCTGGCTGAGTTTGCTTATAATAATTCCACTCATGCGAGCATAGGAGTTTCACCCTTTGAGGCTTTGTATGGTTACAAGGTGCCCCTACCCACTGTCATTTTTAACGAAAAGATCAACCCTCATGGGAAGGAAGAGTTGGAAAGAATGCAGACCCTTCTTCAGCAATGTAAGGTGAATCTAAGGAAGGCTCAAGATCAGATGAAGATGTATGCTGATGAGAAGAGGAGGCCTTTAGAGTTCCAGGAAGGAGAGCTGGTTTTGTTGAAGGTGCCCAAATCCAAGTACTCTACATTGAAAGATGGATCCAGTAATAAGCTTGCCCACAGATTCTATGGCCCTTACAGGATCCTTAAGAGGATTGGAGATTTGGCATACAGACTAGAGCTTCCCTCTTCTACAAAGATTTATAACGTCTTCCATGTTAGTCAGCTCAAGCCCTATTATGGTGATCCAGTGGATTTAGTTGATGAGATGCCACCTATTGATGAAGATGGTATTGTTCAGTACATCCCAGAGGCTGTTATAGGTCAGCGTGAAAAGAAGCTTCGATCATGTTCTATTGTGGAATATTTGATTAAATGGAGAGGTTTACCCTCTGAAGAGGCTTCTTGGAGACCCGATTCAATATTGAATGAGTATTCATACTTGAGGGATACATTGGTGGCTGAAGCCTATTGCTTATGGAGCTAGTATTGGTGCAGACTGGTTCAGGAAAGCACGCTATTTTAGAACAGTTTTTGTCGTACTTCATTTTCAGAATTGAGCTATCTACATGAGCTTAAAGTACTCTTCAAGAGCTTCGTTTTGATATGTGGTACATCTCATTTGGACACTTCTATCAAAAGTTATGGCAAATTTGGTCCAGCAGGGACTGTTATTTTAGCAAGCTGTCTACTTTCTTCTGGAACTATTTGTTGAAGATTTTATGGCTCCGATTGCTTCTGAAGTTCTTCAAATCATGTATATAGCGGGGTCCTCTTTCCATTCTTCAAATTCAGCCCTTGTAATGATAATTCTTCACTCATCTCCCATTTGTAAGCTGTAAAACAGAGTAGTACTCTGTTCTATCCATCTCTTCTTTAGTTCTTTCTAGGTTTGTTTTTGAGGATAAAAACTTTTGGGAAGGGATGGATTGTAAGAAGTTGGGAATAGTTAGAATGCTAATAATATGCCATGTCACATAGACACTGGTATATAAGGAGAGAAGTTGTAATTTTTCACATCTTTTGACAAATCAATACATTTACAATCTTTCTCTCCCTTCTTGCTCTAAGCTTCCATGGCTTCTTCATCTTTCCTGTCTTTCTCTCTCCAATTCTAGTCTTTCTCTCTCCTCGTCACTCTTATTCTCTCTCTCCCTGCAGTCTTTCTCTCTCCACTTTCTCTCTCCCTAGTTCTCTCTCTGACACTATTGATCCTTCATGTATTTTTTCTGATCCATAATGATATATTATGTTTTTTGGAGGTGCCATTCAATTGACTGTTATATGTCGAGTGTGTATGTGCTATGTGAGTTGTATATGAAGGAGTCATGAATTGATGAAGCTAATCAAGATGATGTTTCTTGAGTAATTGCTTGGTTTTAGCAATAGAAAAAAGAAACCTATTATATTCTTTACAAGTTTGTCATGATTTTATTTTTTTCGAATGGGTTAATGGATAAAAGATGTTTTTCTTTCATCAAGATTTATGAAATCAACTCCTATCATACCCTTTATTATTATTTTTTTGAAGCTCTTGATTGGTGTGCTAAATTATCAAGTCTCTTGAGTTGCTTTTTTCTAAACTAGAATAATTAGAATTCATTGAGGCTTTTAATTTATCCACTTGATAATTTTGCTTTTGTTTTCCTCTTTGAGTGTTCCTAAAGTCTCCTTCATTGATTGGTCATGTTGACAATGTGAATGATTACCATTGGAGTCCCAAGAGGAATACTAAGAAAACTAGAAAAGTATTGTAAGAAAATCTATCTTATCACATCAACAAGCATGTTCTTCATACTTTAATCAACCATAAGAAGAAAAAAAACCAATCTTCACAAATCTTCATGCAACATCATATAGTGAATCTTCCATAAATTTATCACAACAAATCTTCAACATATTCTTCACATTCTTCATATAGAAACCATCAAAGAACCAAAATAACACAAAGGAATGATCAACTTTGAATGAAATTCACCACATAGTATTCATCTTTCATAATTTTCATAGTCTTTCTCTCCATTTCTCTCATGTAGATACAACGATTCTCATAGAAAATTGGCTATCTCTCATACTCTATCTCTCTCACACATACTCTCTCTCAATAGCACATTGGAATAACAAGGAATAACTCTTGATAATATTCTCTTGGTCATGGATACCCCTCCCAAGAGGGATGCTCGATATGAAGAGTCACCAGAGCCACTATAGTGTCCCTTGGAAGCTCACTACTGTCATGATCACTGTAGTCTTCAGTTCAAGCCTTCTTCAGCTAATTCTTCTGCTTCTTCAAGCGATTTGGAGCTTGTATTATTCCTCTTCCAAGATTTCAAAACATTTCCTAAGCTCAAGATCCATTCATTAGAATACATATAGAAGCAAACAAAGGCTTACAAACCAGATACAAAAGCTTTACTATAGAATACTATGTAGGTCTACAAAAGGCATAAAAACCATGTAACTCAAACCAAAACCACTTCAAACCATCAAAAAACATTGCACATACTCTTAATCATTCTTAAAAAGACTCATTTACAATCTCAACCTCACAAACACAAAGAAAATAGATCAAAATAGACTCTATCATAGAACTAAACAAACACATCATACAACCTATCATAACATCACATCTCAACCAAAAACCATCATGAGCTTCTCAAACCTACTCAACCCTTCCCAACATACTCCAAAACACTTCTAAACTCAACCAAAATCAATAAATCCATTAAAAAATCCACCATTTAGCACACAAAAATTAGCCCAAAAAAAAAGTCAATTCAGTCCTTAACATATCCCCACAGTTAATCAGAGAATGTCCTCGTGAGCTATTAAGTCCAAAAACTAGCTCAATACTTCTTTCACAAACTTTGATCAATCAATATCCATGAACTAATCTCGATCGCATCAATCTTTAAAATAACTTGGATCTATTAAAAACATTAATGAAAGGAAAACACCTTGAAGCATAAACCAATTCTTAGCTGACAACCAAACAAATTAGTAAAGGATATAAGATGTTTTTCCATTTCTTTGCAAGTCTTCAATACTTTAGCCATATCCAAAAATCAACATCTTCAAATCTTTTCAAATTTCTCAAACCATATCTCTAGAAGAACACAAATCAAACACGTCCATATACAAACACATAACACAAAGAAATCTGAATGACACCCCAATAAGGGAGAATGAAAAGAGATTCTATTAAAGCTCAATCACCAATTACATCTAGAAAGAAACCATCAATGAAGATGTTCTGTTTTAAAGGCATGATGATTTCGAAACCTATCCATGAAAAGGGATTTATCCACAAATATCTTGGGAGGATTTTGAAAGAATTTCAAACAACACATCCTCTCTATAAGGACAAGATATCTACTCGAAAGACAAAGAGCATGGAAATACAAGATATCCAACTGATGGGGATCAATATCCACATTAGCATTTGTACACAATTTTGATATTGGCTTCTGATCATCATGATAATGATGATGCATGTACACTAGGTACCAAGAAAAATGAGCAGTTAATCTAATTGAAGGATCAATAGATTGATAATAGATTTTCACAAATTGCAAATAATTCTGATAAGCTTGTAAAGGAGTCTGCCAGTCCCCTGGAATCATAGGACAATTATTTTGAGGTCTTCTTAATGAATTAGTTTGGCTCCACTCTTTGCATCTCTATATTTGCAAATCAAAACCAGAGTGGCTACTACTGACTAACTAAGGGGGATTGGGAATAAAAGATGTGGATAGAGGGAGAGGAACAAGTATTAAGAGATGAAGTGGTAAATAGACAAAGGATAAGAAAGGAGTTAGAAAATATGCTAGAAAAGTGAAAATAAATGTGATAGATGGTGGAGGATAAGGAGTAGGAGAGAAAACACAATCCATAATAAATGGAAAATGAGTAAAGAAAGAATTTGGGGAGCACCTTGTGGTTGAAAAAGAAGAGGATAAATAACATGAGGAGTCAATTGAAGCATGGATAAAGAAGAATCAAATCTGTAGGCTATCTATTGGTAATAAGCAAGGAAAGGCATTGATGGACATAGAACAGATCGATGATTGTAAGATTCAAAGGAGGTATCAAAAGGGGATTGTTTAGAAACAAGGGATAAAATATCCTAGTATTTTGTAAATGTGCAGGGGCTTGCAAGTGTCTCTAATTCAATACAATAGAATCTATCATGAAATCCTAAGAAACCTCAGGACATGCATCCACTTTGGAAGAATAGGCTTGAAAAATCTCATCCATCTGCAACTCCAAATGTTGGACTTAAAGAACAACTTGCAAAATAATGTCCCCCACATAACTTAACATATCATCGTCATCTAGAATCAGAAGATCACCTCTAAGATAAATATGAGACATCAACATGGTGTCATGTATAACTGAATCCACAAAAGCCATTCGACAACCTCTACTAGGAGATCTAAGGACCAACCCCCACTCCATCCATCCTCTGGAGGATGCAAATCCATAGTAAAAAGGTGAGCTTTTGTTGTTAGTACACAAAGAAAGAATGATATGGTGGGATGTATTCCATAATCTACTCAAAATAAGACCACAAAAGGTCCAAAATTGGCCCACAAAGTCGATGCCCCACTTCTCGAATGACTTCAAGGGAATGATGGGCTTCAAGAGCATGGCACTGGTTTTGGTGGGTTTTTCTCATTTGTTGACATGCATCACAATGTTTGCAACAGTCGTGGGTGTCAGGTCATTGATAACCTGCGAGTAGGGCCTTTTGACAGTTGCTTCTCCCAGAAAGTGTTTGCCACCATAGGGCTCATCATGGCATGCTTTCAACATGATCCTGATCTCATCTCTCGCAACACACCTCTATAGTACTTCATCTTTGCCTTTCCCATACAAAGCATCGTTTAGTAAAATGTAGGGGGATTGATTTCAATAGAAGCTTCTTCTTCTCTCTGTTAGAGATTCCAGGGGGTACTATTGTGTGGCCAAGAGGTTGACAATGTCTGCATTCCATGGGGTTATTGTTTTAACTAGAAAGAGGAAAGCATCAAGGAGGTCAAGATCATTATGCTCCTATTCTTTGGTTTGAGGGATTAACGACAAATGATTGGCCCAGCTATGGGGGTGATCAGGCTTTGTAATCACTTTAAAATTGAAATCCTAGAATAAAAGGAGCCATCTCATCATTCGACTTTTAGTATCACCTTTATTTATCAAGAAGGATAGTGCCTCATGATCCACATAAAGCTTGAAGTGCATCGATAGTAGATAGTGTCAAAACTTCTCCAAGGAAAATATTGTTACAAGGCACTCTCACTTAGTCACTGTGTATTTTCTCTCTCAATTAGTGACCTTACATAGCTTGCATAGTAGATAAACTGATATCCAGCTTGGAGGAGCCTTTCTAGCATAGGACTACACCTAAGCCTTCTAAAGATGCATCAATATGCATATGAAACTCCTTTGTCCAATCAAGAGGTTGCAAGATGGGTGCTTTAATTAGACATAGCTTCAAAACGTTGAAAGCTTCTTAACAATCATCTTTCCAAATGAATTCTATATCTTTTCTTAGGAGCTTGTGCAAGGACAACCCCTTTGTTGCAAAGTGTGCGATGAACCGCTTGTAATAGCCCACATGGCTAAGAAATCTCCTCAACTATTTGAGGTTTGTTGGTATTGTTAGAGCTGCAATCTTCCCAATCTTAGCAAGGTCTATTGCTATTCCTTGCGTAGAGACAATATAATCCAAAAGCACTCCTGAAGGGACTCTGAAGATGTATTTATCAGGGTTGAGGAAAATCCCATACTCTTGGCATCGATCAAAGAACTGCTCCAGGTGTCCCCAATGCTCATGGATTAGGCTATAAACATAGAAGTCATCCATTCTTTTTGGGTATTACCATGATGGGTGAGACCCATTCACTATTGGCCAATGGATAGATGAACTTAGCTTCTAATAGCCTCAACAATTATACTTTCACTAGGACCAAGTAATTTGGATTCACGTGCCTTTGTCTTTGCCTTATCTAGACTCTAGGTTAATGCGATGTCAATACACTATGGGATCAATCCCCTTCAAATCCTTATACGATCATGAAAACAGGTCCAAGTTCTTTTTTAGTAGGTCATGTAGGACTGACACCTCCTCTTTTGGAAGACACCATACCCATCTTCAAGTGACGTTCAATGCCATTTGCATCCACAAAAGTTAATTGCTTTTTACCTTCCACTTCATGGATGAAGATTCCACAGATTGCCTTTGGGTATAGATTTGACTCCTTCAAGGGAGTGGCCTCCTCATTTTGATGCTTGGCTAGAAGTGGCTTCTTCCTTCAATGGTGGTTTGCCTAGCTCTTTGGGATGCTAAAATGGTATCATGGATGTTTCAGATTTTGTGGGAGAGCTAATTACTTTTTAACTCAAGGACTCATCTTCTAAGGACACATCTAAGAACATCACATAAAAGGAACCATCCGAGTTCTGTTTGGGCTACGAAATTGGTAGTTGTGTTGCTAGCAAGGTGCATCATCATCGTCCTCTCTTGAAAAGAGTAAACTAAGGTAACAAGAGCCACTACTAAAAGAAGGACTATTTTTCTTAATCCATTTCTTATAGAGATTTTGCGCATGATGTGATTCTCTTACTAGTCCCCAAAGGATACAAGAGTCATTCCATCCAACATCATGGGATCTTCAGCTTTTGAAGCCTTTGAGACTTCCTCGTTGTTAATATCATCTTTAGGATGGAAAACTTCTTCCATATCACTTTCATTATTTGCGTCTTGACTTTTATCATCATCCTCTTTAGATTCTAGCTTTGCCTCTATAATAGGAGCTCTATAGGAGAAGAACATGCTCTCTTTAGTATCTTCTACTTTTGCTTTTGCATCTGCTTCTGCTTTTGTCTTGGGCTCTATTGTGACCATGTAATAGGGAGAGTAGTACATCAATGCTTCTATCTTATTTATCAGAAGCAATTTTTGGAAGTCATTTCTAGAACCAATAGAAGATATTTACCCATTGACAAGGACTTTGCCTATTTTGGAAGGCTGGATTACAATATCCACTATTAGGGACCGTGCTTCTATTTTCTTGAGAAAGATCTATTTAACAACCTCTTCATCTATTGATGTATCATCTATAACTTGATTGATGAGTCTATTAAAACTTTGATCCATTACCTTTCTGCAAGCCATACAACTTTACTACCACCTTATTGGGTCCTTTGCCTTGGGCCAGGATTCCCTTGAACCAATCCATGCATGCTCTTGCTTCCAAAAAGCGATGGCCTTCCCATTAGGAGAGGATATGAGGTCTTGTAGGAATTTGGTTTCACCGTCAATTAGGTCAGTCATCAATAGTCTCTTCCTTCTTCGTCTTTCTTCCTTTTGTCATGCATCTCCTTCAGAGAACAGATATCTTCTGTATGATTCTTCCTTAAATAGTATGAATAGAAGGCTCCAGGGATAGTTGGTTTTTAGGTACATTTAGTGGCTAAATGTCCCATATGATGGCACTTTTTGCACAAGCATTAGATTACAACACATCTCTTTCACTTCTTGTAATACTAGATATGTTAGGGGTATTCACTTTCAATGTCTATAGTTATTTTGTAATCACATCCATCAACTCTTTCTTGATGTTTGCAATTGAATTTGACAAATAGTCCTTTAAATTTCATCCTCGTGGAGTATTCGCATTATGGTTTTGGGAAGTCTTTGTAATCATTGCATAGACTGGTTGGGTTGGTCCAAGGGGTTCTCTATTCTAATTTTGATTCAGAGCTACTGTTGAGACTATTGATTGTTAGTTCTAGTTGGTGAGGTTCCACTATTATTGTTGAGCTACCATTGGGGGAACTATTTGAGGCCATTGTTGTTGTGGTTGGACCATCATTTGAGGTATAGTTATTTGTTGCCATTGTGAATATGATGCAGTGTATCTGGCATTGTTTACATTTGAGGGTAGGGGTAGGGAATAGATCTTGGGATTGCAGTTGGTGGATATACCATTTCTAGCATGGGAGGAGGTAAGACTTATCTTCCTGAGGTCATCGACAACCTTGCTTCAACTTCATTGTATAGTATTGCACCTTCCATTGTAGCTTGTAAGTTGACTAATCTTCTTAGCTCCACAAACTTACAAACTTTTGGTTGTAGGCCTTTATGAAAAACTTTCTTTTGGATGCCTTCATCCAAGTGATGGTTGGTCCATCTCTTCAGTATGGATTCCATTCTAGAGACATATGCTTCTATCCGTTCTCTAGAGGACTACCGACTTAGGTTCATGAACTCCTCTTACATATGCTCTTCAAAACCTTCACACTTGAATTAGGTGAGAAAGGCCATCTTCAGGTCATTCCATATGCCAAAAGTTTTTACTACTTATCTTTCATACCATTGAAATGCCGTGTCTTTGAAAGTGGTGGAAAATATTGCTAACCAATGCTTTGGGGTTCCAGCATTATTGGCTACACATGCTACCATGAACTTGGTTACATGACGATTGGGGTCTTCATTATACTCTTTGTTAAAAATTGGAAATTGGACTACATTTGCTAGCCCGTCATTAGTATTTCTAGGATGGATATGGCTATGGAGAGGCCCTTGATTTTTGATTGAGACTTTTGTAAAGAGTGCCGCAAGGGTGTCAAAGGAGGCTTCTGTTGCTAGCTTGTTCTCGACTATAATTTTTACCTTTTCTTTTCTCATGTACCTCTGATTCGTTCTAGTGCTTGCCTCTTGATCATGTCATTCATCAAGGAGTTAGCTCCAACTAGTTTGTCTGTACTCAACAAAAAGGAATGAGAAGTGAGTGCTTCAAGCTCTAGAGGACTCTCTTGCCAATATTTCTTTTACTTTATTCTTCTCATAGTCTCTAAGTTTAGCTTTCATCCCACTATAAAGGGGAATATATTTAGTTCTAAAGGTATCAAAACTCATTCTTCTGAGGATCGCCATGGTACCATTGTCTTGATAATACCAACTTTGGAGGGTTTCAATAGCATAGGTGGTGAAGAACACTCTATCTACTAGCTTCTAGTGGGTTGCCAATTGGACAAACAGAAGGTTGTCAATGCACCAAGCATCCCATGTATCTTGCTATTGAGCGTCCATGAACAAATTCCAACTCTTTTCCTTCTGATTCTTGTGAACTTCAACAACTGACCATGACTCTTGAAGCTTCTCCACAATCTTCCACTTCATTATGTTTGGAAATTCTTCAATGAAGGACGAATCTCCCACGAATGAGCATTCTCTTTGTTTCTTCTTTGCTCTTCAATTTTGTGGGAAACAATTGGCTATAGTGATACAACTTTCTATAGCTTTAGAAAATAGTGGGATTAGCCTGTCACATAGAGCCAACATTAGGATAGTGGCATGCTTTCACCATTGAGGAATGCACTTCCTGTAGAAAGTGGCTTTGGCAATGAAGATCTCCAATTCTTCAACAGTAGAAAGAGTTCTACAATCTTCCATTGCTGTTCTTCCTCTTAAATAGTTCCACTTCTTCTATTTTCAACCTCTATTGGTGCTTATTGATGATAGTATTTCCACGGTTATGCACCAAAAACATGGAGTCCCAAGAGGAACACCAAGAAAATCAGAAAATTATTGCAAGAAAATCTATCTTATTACATCAACAAGTATGTTTTTCATAGTTTAATCAACAACAATGTATGTTCTTTATAGTTTAATCAATAACAATAAGGAAAAAAAACCAATCTTCACAAATCTTCACGCAACATCATATAATGAATCTTCCGCGGATTTATCACAATAAATCTTCAACATATTCTTCACATTCTTCATATAAACCATCAAAGTACCAAAATGATACAAAGGAATGATCAACTTTTAATGAAATTCATCACATAGTATTCATATTTCATAATCTTCATAGTCTTTCTCTCCATCTCTCTCACGTAGATACAACATTTCTCATAGAAAATTGGCTATCTCTCATACTCTATCTCTCTCACACATACTCTCTCTCAAGAGCACATTGGAATAACAATGAATAACTCTTGATAATATTCTCTTGGCTGTGGATACCCCTCCCAAGAGGTATGCCCGATATGAAGAGTAACTAGAGCCACTAAAGTGTCCTTTGGAAGCTCACTACTGTCATGATCACTGTAGTCTTCAGTTCAAGCCTTCTTCAGCTACTTATTCTATTTCTTCAACCTATTTGGAGCTTTTATTCTTCCTCTTCCAAGATTGCAAAACATTCCCTAAGCTAAAGATCCATTCATTAGAATACATACAGAAGCAAACATAGGCTTACAAACTAGATACAGAAGGTCTAACAGAACACTATGTAAGATCTGCAGAAGGCATAAAAACCATGTAGCTCAAACCAAAACTATTTCAAACCATCAAAAAAAATTCCACATACTCTTAATCATTCTTGAAAAGAACTCATTCACAATCTCAACCTCACAAACATAAAGAAAATAGAGGCAAAATAGATTCTATCACAGAACTAAATAAACACATCATAGAACCTATCATAACATCACATCTCAATCAAAAACCATCATGAGCTTCTCAAACCTACTCAATCCTTTCCAAAACACTTCCAAACTCAACCAAAATCAATCAATCCATCACAAAATCAACCATTCAGCTCACAAAAACAACAAAAATCAGCCCAAAAAACAAGTCAATTCAGTCCTCAACAACCATATCCCAACAACCCATTATTTTATCTTAGTAAATCTAATTGTATCTTAAATCATCTAAAATTTAGATGGTTGATATGTAAGTGATCATCAGGATATATTCCTCCAACTATCACAAATCAATGCACTTTTTTTCTTCATCTCTTAACCTTTTGGCTTGGAGTTTGCTAAAGAATCTTGCAATTCTTTCATCTCCATGTGGAATATGGTTCTTCCAACATTATGTGAATATGACTCATATTTTTCTTTTTAGAGCTTCATCTATGTCACTTATAAGAAAGAGAAAACTGCATAGGAAGGGAGGGAAGGAGGAAATCACATACACACACGCATACACATGCATGCATGAAAAACTAAAATAATTAGCAAGAAATTGTTACTTAGTCCACTATTATGTGAGGGAAAAAAGGGTGACCAATAATTATCCAATCACAAGGACACATAACTGATATTTAAAGAACAAATTACTCTTGCCTCTTGAGTCACATCTCCTTATTCTTTCCTACGAAAAGAGTCCAAAGACTGGGCTTGGGCTTTAGCCAATCTTGATAGTATCTTCTTTTATCAACCTTATGGTGATGGAGATAATCCTTTGATACTTCGTATCCAAACAACATGGCAACTTCAAATGCTCAATAAGTATGGTCATAATAGCTTGCAAGCAATGGATGCAACATTTGGCATTAATAAATATAAGGTACTATATTTCTTATTCTTTCTTAGCTTTAATTTTGTAATGATGTTGTCCCTAAGTTTTTTTTAAAAAAATTTAGCTTCTCTATGCAGTTCCATTTGTATACAATTATTGTGTTTGATCATATTCACAATGGAATGCTTGTGGCATGGACCATTACATCCTCTTCTTGTACCACATCAGTTACATCATGGCTAGTTGCATTAAGAAATCGATTCTTGGACTTAACAATTCATGGTAACCAAATGCTTTTATGGTGGATGATGCTCAAGCAGAAATCAATGCTATTCGTTAAGGTTTCTTTCTACAATTACATTTGTTGTCTTTTCTCATCATGGTTAACCACAAAGTGGTTTTATCCATTTGTTTTTTCACACTGAGGTTTTTGGTGTTCCTATATATCTATGTATATGGCAAGTTTGTGCTGACATGTTTAGAGCACTTTGCAACATTATAAACATGCAAGGTACACCTAATTCACATGAGAATGCTAGGATAGATGAGGCTCAAACTCTACTATCAAAGTTCAATGAAAAATACAAGAGGAAGAACCATTCATTAAGTACTTCAAGGATACATGGTCATCTTGTATAGGAAACCTATATACAATAGTATACTTGTTGCCGATTCAAAGCTGAGACCATTATTGAAGAAAGCCATGCAAATGTAGATATTGTGTCTGACTCACCTTCTTTCTATATTGTTCCTTCTCTTCCAACTTTTCCTATTAGGGACAAGGAATATGTACTACTATTAGACATCCAAAGACACTTAAATCTCAGGGAGATTTATTGTTTTGCAATCATTGCAAAGGCTTTTGATGCTGCAAATGGCATAGTTGATGTCGAAAACCAATGAAGAGTTGCTTAAACTAAACACTAAAATTGTAGATGACAAGTTTATTGGTGAATGAGATTCCCTTTGTCTTTGTTTCAATAAGGCAAAGGATGTTGATAAATAATTGGGGATTACTGATGAGGAGGTTAACCGTCTTCAAGACCAACTTGGAATTTCCAAATTTGGAAGAGAGCAGTTAGAGTATGTTAAAGAATTGCAATATACCAATGAGACATCATCATCAATTAATATATGGAATCCAACTAAGGTAGAACATGATGAAAACTAATTGGTAATATTATCGTAGAAATGTGAATATGTGCTACAAGAATTATCCCTCATGTATATCAAGAGAAAAATGGTAGCATTGAGTCTTACCACTTAGTTTTGAAGAGTCAATTTGTTAGTGAGAAATGCAACTTGCATGGTCAACGCATCGACTGGTTGATTGAGAAGTTGGTTTACTCTTATCATGCATTCTATTGGTACCAAGATATGCTAAAAGATGTGGATTTCAAGAAGTACTTTAATGTTTTAAAGGTTTTAGAAAATTCCATTCAAAGAGCTAAAGAAATACTAGATTTTCATGTGAATTTTAATCATGGTGATAGAAGTCAAGCTTCAATATAGAGTTGCACAACAGATGGCCATTGGTACCATGCTCGAAATGTTGATTGTAGTTGGGCATGTTGCACTTGTGATTGATCACAAACACGAAATATACGTAAACATCAAACCAAGGTCCTTATGTTAAATGGAATAGAAGTGGAGACCATTGTAGGAAAGTCTAGGGAGTTATATGGTGCACAATTTCATGAGCACCAAAGTAAGTATTTAATACATCACCACTATGACTGATTGAAGAATTGTCCAATAAAATTTTACTGTTTGCATTCTAAGTTTTTTCTTATTTAGGATACATGACAAGTTTTACCCTTAAAGGAGAGTGGCTCAGATGTCCACTCACTTAACATGTACACTATAAATGTATGAGGATGAAAGATATGGTGTAAGAATAATGATGTTAGCAAATGCCATAGGGTGTAAAATGTAATGGTAATATGTGATATATAGGGTTACATAGAATGTAAGGGATGGTGTACAATATTGATTTATGTTCAATAGCATTATCGAGAAAAGCAAGGGGAGGTGTGAAGTAATTGACTATCATTAGCTTTATCATATGCCCCATGGTTGACATATATATGAGAGCTTGGATTTTGTGAGTTCTTTTACAAATGTATTTTGACCTAAAAATTTTGACACCATAATAAAGCTATCTCAATAAAAACTTCAAAACCTTAAATGTGGTCAGGACTTTGTGATGCAAGCCAATGCCACATCAAAATATCATGCAATTTTTTTTATCTTGAAGATACAAAGCACGAGTCTTAGGTGTTGGTGATATAATTTTATGAATGTAGCTTGTGAGAGGGAGCTTCTTGTGATTGCATTTGCATTTGCAAACACATCTTCTCTCTAATACAGGACAATGGTAAAAAAACTACATGAAAATATCTCAACTAATCGTAGATATAACTCACATGTAATAGTGTGGTTTTTCTTGATTATCATTATCATTGTTTGTAATGAATTTAGTTACAATTATTGACTGGAGTGAATCAATACTATTAGTGTTTGTTATCAATTGTATTTTAATTTTATTACTTATTCAATTATATTCCATATCTATGGATCCCATGTATTTCAGCATCCTTTTAAGGCCTCTAGTGTCTCGAATTACCAAAATCATGTGCCTTATCCTGGCATCCCAAGTGTCCTTAATTGCCAAAATAATGTACATTATGCTTGCATTCTATCATGGATCCTCCAATGTTGTCCTATATCATCTCTCATGTATGTAATGCTAGCAATATTCTAGCCTAGGTGCTCCAATGTCTATCTATATCACCAAGTTTCTCACTCGGTCACAATATCATACCATGTGTCCTCTATGTGTTACGTATCATTATGATAACACTCCAACCTAGGGCCTCTAGTTTCTAGATATATCACCTATCATGGACATTATGCTAGCATTTTAAGCTATAGAACCCATTTATACATTATGGTACCACTCTAACCTTATGGGCTCGAGTGTCTAGCTATATCACCAAGTTTCTCACTCAACCACCATGCCATACTATAAATTTTCCTCTTTATATCATGTAATAATTTGTAAGACACCTAATTATATATGACACAATGCACACAAGCCTTTTCTTTCCCATGGTTTGATATATTATAATCTTCTACTATGTCCTTACAATTGACAGAACTCATAGGGAACAAATTCTATGGATGGATGATAACAACATGCTCACAATTTTGGGTATTATATCCCCTCTAGAAAAACCTCAAGGGGGGGTTGTTGATGCCCTTAGTAAAAACCTCAAGGGTATTATATCTCCTTAGGAAAAACCCTAGTGTGTAGAAAAAAAGGGGGCTGGTAGCCCTCCCATCATCTGCATGCACTCGGACGATAGGGAGGATACCACCCCCTTTTTTTCTATTGTAATATTTCCATGCAATTATAAGGTAGTTGGTTAGTACAAAAGTTAGTTAGTCATTTAGTAAGTTAGTTAGGTTACTAACTAAAGACTAACTAAAGTAAAAACTAACTAACATTAATAACTAGATAACTAACAATAAAAAAGAGGATCGTAACCCAACATTTTTTCTAGATTGACAAGGATTGTAGCCACCCATCACGGAAGTTATCACATGAACAAGAGTTATGAACCGTATTAGTCATTAGTGTCAGTGTGTATACTATGGATGGTCCAAATATACTAGATTTTTGGATAAAAATATTATATTTTTTATATTTGGATATTATTTATTGTAAATATTTGAAAAAGCTATGGAAACTTCTAGAACAGGGTGTCATGTAAGAGAAGCAAGTGGCTTTTTTGGCAAGTTTTTGAAATTTAATGCAAAAAAAGGATTGGGAAAATCGTGCACGTCGGGATCGTAGTTTACAGGCAACAAACAACACTCTGAACAGGGAGAAGAAGGAGTGATCTGGAAGATCTTCTAATAGGTGTCTTACGGTTTTATCCCCCTTTTCAGAGCCAAATAGAACCATCAGATTTGTGATTTGAGCATCAGATTGCATCTTAGAAGTTTCAGATTGTTGATTTTGCAAAGATCCCCTTTATAAAGACCTCTTCTTCTTAGCCACAATCCTTCTTCTCTAATTTAGCTATAAATAAGAGGCATGGGGATTAGTTTAGAGAGGCACAAGGAGACTGTGAGTGGTTGCGAGAGGGAGGTAGAAAGATACCCCTACGAGAGAGAGAGAGAGAGAGAGAGAGAGAGAGAGAGAGAGAGAGAGAGAGAGAGAGAGAGAGAGAGAGAGAGAGAGAGAGAGAGAGAGAGAGAGAGAGAGAGAGAGAGAGAGAGGAGTTACCTTGTGAGGCTGCGAGGGAGAGAGTTAGCTCAACCTTCCCCCTTTCTCGGTCTTCGACTAAGGTATCTTCTTTTGTGCTCTCCCATCCTAAATTCGTTCCTCCTTCTTTATCTCTTGAATCCATTTGTGAACAATAGCTCTAAAGTGATGAGGTGGAAAGACCATGGGAACCACTGCAACTGGCCAAAGAACGGGTATTGCCAGAGATACGGGAGTGCTCAAGGTTGCCACTACTAACGGAACATCGAGTGTGGCGAATGCAAGTGCAAGCAAAGGCAAAATTCCCAATGTTGACATGCCAAACCAAGTTATTCACGTTTCAAAAATAGGCTATTATTTTCATATCGACACATAAAATAATAATGTTTTTATCAAAATTTTACATAAAATATTAGCTTTTGCATTAAATGGTACAAGATCTACTTGTTATATTGCATGGACAACATCCATATAAGAATTAAGTACAAAAAAAAAAGCTTCTATATTTTTTACTTACACAAATTGACAATTTTATCTAGAGAACATATTAATACACACATAAATGGTTTGTTGAGATATCGAGCTCCACTCGTGATACGCCAGGGTGACCGTTGTGTATTTATGTCACCGACTTGTTAGTTGCAGACGCGGTTGGTACATCGCCCATGAATAATAGCTACATGATAGCTATCCTTATCTACTCTAGTTCGTGGCTCAGTTAGTATGCCACCTTAGTTAGTTGAGTTTGGTTTTGAGACCCATATAGAGGGTTATTCTATTTCTTTGTACTTGAGTTCTTTTGGCTTACACAACTAAGAAGAGGAAAATTGTTTTCAGCCTCCACCCTTGTGTGTCTTCCCCCATTGTGCAAGCAAGAAAGCTTCAAGCGAGACTCCTTCCTTCTCTCCCACAATCTTGACATGGTATCAGAGCCTTGTTCGTGGTA
Organism: Lygodium microphyllum; assembly: GCF_053477565.2. Taxonomy (NCBI): domain Eukaryota; kingdom Viridiplantae; phylum Streptophyta; class Polypodiopsida; order Schizaeales; family Lygodiaceae; genus Lygodium; species Lygodium microphyllum. The sequence continues at coordinate 137,902,688 of NC_141147.1, forward strand.
AGGAGCTCAAGAAAGCAAGCCAAGCTCGCGGTGTTCTGGTAAGAGGAGCAGTGTTGCTTTCATCTTCTGTTTTGGGAGCTTTAGCCCTCGGCGACCTTTTTTTTTTATTTGAGGCCATTTCGGGGCCTGTTTTGGAGGCGGAAGTTTTCTGCACGCACTCAGGAAAAGGCCCAGTTTTATGCTGTGCAGCCACTGTTCTACAGGTCGGTGAATAGTTACAGTAAAAATTGCATTGTATGCTTGTGCGCAAAGACATTGGGAATTACAGAATCATCCGTGTTGCCTGTTGATGCAAAATCGTCACTAGGAAGTGACTGTGTGGTCAAATACCACTTTCGCCAGTTTTGCAGATTTTCCCTTGTGAGGGTGAAGCTGTGGTTTTTGCAGTGACAGAATTTTTTGCAGTCTTCTGTAATGGCATCTGATTCTCTTTCACAGATTGTCACTAAAAAGCTTGACAAGAACAACTTCCAAGCATGGAAGTTTAGAATGACGAATTTCCTTATGGGAAAAGGATATTGGAAATTTGTTGCAGGAAATGAAGAAGAACCAGTTCTTCCTGATGTTCCCAATCAACAGCAAATGCAGGCATTTAAAGCATGGCATGAGAGAGCCAGGAAAGTTATGTATTGGCTGTCTATCAGCATTTCAGACTCTATGATTGTGCATATTCAGGATGCAAGTACGCCAAAGGAGGCATGGGATACTTTGTCAAAAATGTATAGCACAAATACGCAAGCCAGGAAAATGCAGCTCAAGCAAGAGTTGCACAATGTGCAAAGAGAAAATATGAGCATCAATGACTACCACATGAAGGTGAAGAAGATTGTAGATACACTTGCTTCCATTGGGTCACCAGTGGAAGATGATGATTTAGTTTTTGTGACCTTGAATGGTCTAGGAAAGGATTATGCACAGTTTCGGACATCCATTTCAGTTCGTGAAAGATTTCCTGATTTTGAGGAGCTGATTGCTCTTCTAATTTCTGAGGAGCAAACAAATGGTGGTGCATCTTCTTCAGGAGGAACCTCAAAAGAAGATGTCTTCTACTCAAATGCTGGAAGAGGTAGAGGCAGAGGTAGAGGAGGCCGATATGGAGGCCGTGGTAGAAATCAGAATATGCAGCAAACTCAAGAAAACCAGTCCTATGGAGGAGGACGTGGTAACTCTAGAGGCAGGGGGAGCCAAAGAGGTCGTGGTGGATGGCAAAGAGGTCAAAATGCAAACAGTAATGTTGAATGCTACTATTGTGGTAAAATGGGTCATATGGCTAAAGACTGCTATAAAAAGCAGAATGACATCATGAATGGAAAACTGCAACAAGGGAATTATGTATCTTCTAGCAGACAGGGTGATGACAGAAATGAGCATTTGTTCATGGTGCAGTACATGAACAATTCTGTGACAAGTGCAGAAGAAAGCAATGATGTATGGTATGTTGACTCAGGTGCATCAAACCACATGACATGTCATGCAGAATGGATGGAGGATGCAAGGAAAATGGAAAAACCAGGATTTGTGGAGACTGGTGATGATACTGCACATCCTATTGTGCAGATTGGAAAAATTCCCTTGTCTATGCATGATGGGAAAAAGAAATACCTGTCCGATGTATTTCATGTCCCGAATATCACCAAGAATCTGGTTTCTGTTGGTCAAATGGTTGAACAGGGCTTGTAGGTGAGATTTAATCCTCATGGATGCTTTGTTGAGGATATGAAAAATAAAGGTCGCTTGATAGCAAAAGGAAAGAAGAAGGGCAGAATGTTTACATTGGATGCAGACATGTCTGAATTGAGTGCAGCAATGTTTGCACATGGGACCGGTGTAGTTGCAGATATTGATATCTGGCATAAACGCATTGGTCATGTTAATGTACAGCGACTTAAATCAATGCAGGCCCAAAATATTGTTGCAGGTTTGCCGAAATTCAAGGTTGCAGAAATGCATAAGGTATGTGAAGCCTGTCAGTTTGGAAAACATGGAAGGAAACCATTTCCTATACATGTTCAAGAGAGTGAGAAGCCATTGGAATTAATCCACTCTGATGTGTGGACTACTAAAGCTGCATCTCTTGGAGGCTGTCATTATTTTGTCACCTTTATTGATGACTATAGTAGAAAATTTTGGGTGTATTTTATGAAAAAGAAAAGTGAAGTTTTTGGGCATTTCAAAACCTTTAAAGCTATAGCTGAAAAAAAAACAGGTCTGCAAATAAAATGCCTAAGGTCAGATGGAGGGGGAGAGTACCTCTCAAATGAGTTTGCAAAGTTCTTGCAGGAGCATGGCATAAAGCAGTAATATTCATGCAGTTATACCCCACAACAAAATGGAATTGCAGAAAGGAAAAACAGGCATATTGGAGAGGTATCTCGTGCCATGCTCAGTGAAAAAGACTTGCCAGATTTTTATTGGGCTGAAGTAGTTGCTACAGCAGTCTATATAATGAACAGGACTCCCATTGCAGCAATACATGGGATGACTCCAGAGGAGAGGTATACTGGTAGGAAACCAGATATTTCTCATTTGAAAATTTTTTGTTGCATTGCCTATGTACACGTGCCAGATGAGTTGAGATCCAAGTTGGATCCAAAAGCTGAGAAGTGCATCTTTATTGGTTACTCTCTGCAGCAAAAAGGGTATAGATGCTATAACCCTTCTACTCGTAAGTTTACAGTGAGCAGAGATGTTGTTTTTGATGAGATGAGTAGCTGGTATAAACCAGTAAATGTGATTGATGATGTAGATGCACAAAATGGTAATGCTGCACAGAATTCACAGCAGCAGTCACAAAATATTAGTGGACCTGGAGCATCCTCTAGCAGTGGTTCACATTCTTCATCGTGGACAGGCAGATTGAGATCAGGAGAATCTTCTCAAAGCAATGCAGGTATCACGAAAAGGAAAAGAGAAGGTTGATCAGCCCATGTTTGATGTGAATGCAGGTCACTCTTATGTGGATGGTGAATCCAGTGGCTCAGAACAGAGCATTGATGATGAGTTGGGTATTCCTTCTATTGTTACACCTGGAGTAAGGAAGACCAGGGATGTTTTGAGAGCACCTGGGAGTGAACCTACTTTGTGCAGGTCTACGAGAGCTAGGTATCCTGTGGATAGGCTGAAATATGATGGATTTATAGCCATTCACTATGCATATATGGTCAAAGTGATACAGGAACCAGAACCCACATCTTTTGAGCAAGCCATGGGAAAAGAAAAATGGGAGAAAGCCATGGATGAAGAAATGGATGCCTTGGAAGCTAAAGCTACATGGGAATTGGTACCTTTGCCTAAAGGTAAAAATGCAATTGGCTGTAAGTGGGTTTATAAGGTGAAGCACAATGCAGATGGTTCTGTGAACAGATACAAGGCAAGATTAGTAGTCAAGGGGTATGCACAAACATATGGCATTGACTATGAAGAAACATTCAGTCCAGTTGCAAGGATGGCAATTGTAAGAGCAGTCATTGCTATGGCTGCATCAAAGGGATTGTCTTTACATCAGATGGATGTAAAGAATGCCTTCTTGCATGGTGATTTGCAAGAAGAGGTCTATATGGAGCAGCCACCAGGTTATGTGCATGCTGTTCATCCTGAGTTTGTTTGCAGGTTGAAGAAAGCCTTGTATGGCTTGAAGCAAGCACCTAGAGCATGGTCTGACAAGATAGGATAGTATCTTGTCACTATTGGCTTTCAGATTTCCAAGGCAGATTTCTCACTTTATGTGAGAAAAATAGAGAAAGGTATTATGCTACTTGTCATTTATGTTGATGATTTGATTATGACAGGTGACAGTGATGAAGATATCCTTCATGTGAAAATGCTATTGAAGCAGAAGTTTGAGATGAAGGATTTGGGAGAGCTGCGTTATTTCTTAGGCATTGAGGTGATTAGATCACCAAGTGGGATTCAGCTCTTGCAAAGGCAGTACGGATTGGACATGCTGTCCAAATATGGGATGACAGGCTGTAAGCCTATTTCAGTTCCTTTGGAGCAGAATATAAAGCTAAGCACAGATGCAGGTGAGCTTCTAGAAGACCCTACTATGTACAGACGCATAGTAGGAAGTTTGATTTATATGACTATTACCAGGCTAGATTTGAGCTATGCTGTTGGATTGGTAAGTCAGTTTATGCAGACTCCAAGGAAACCACATTTGGATGCGGCTAGACGCATACTCAAGTATGTGAAGTCCACATTGCAGTATGGACTATTTTATGAGACTGGGGTTCAGATACAGTTGCATGGATACACTGATGCTGATTGGGCTGGTAGTATTTCTGATAGACGATCTACCAGTGGATATGTGTTCTCTTTTGGGAGTGCTGCAGTCACTTGGAGCAGCAAGAAACAGCCTACAGTTGCCTTGTCGAGCACAGAGGCTGAGTACAGGGGTGCAGCAATGGCTGCATGTGAGGTAGCTTGGTTGCATAAGCTACTTTATGATATGCATCAGTCTACAGATGGACCAGTTGTCATTTATTGTGACAACATGAGTAGTATACACTTGGAAAATAACCCAGTCTATCATGCTAGAACAAAGCACATTGAGGTGCATTATCACTATGTGCGAGAGAGGGTTTTACTAGGTCTTATTGATCTAGTTTATGTCAGCACAGAGGATCAGGTAGCTGACATATTCACGAAGGCATTGGGCGCAGAGAAGCTGCGCAAGTTCAGAGACCTGCTTGGTGTGCAGGAATTGGGATTGAGCTCGAGGGGGAGTGTTGAGATATCGAGCTCCACTCGTGATACGCCAGGGTGACCGTTGTGTATTTATGTCACCGACTTGTTAGTTGCAGACGCGGTTGGTACATCGCCCATGAATAATAGCTACATGATAGCTATCCTTATCTACTCTAGTTCGTGGCTCAGTTAGTATGCCACCTTAGTTAGTTGAGTTTGGTTTTGAGACCCATATAGAGGGTTCTTCTATTTCTTTGTACTTGAGTTCTTTTGGCTTACACAACTAAGAAGAGGAAAATTGTTTTCAGCCTCCACCCTTGTGTGTCTTCCCCCATTGTGCAAGCAAGAAAGCTTCAAGCGAGACTCCTTCCTTCTCTCCCACAATCTTGACATGGTTAACTACTACCTATGATTTGTAGTTAGATTAATCAAGATTATAATTTGTAAGATCATGATGGAAATAGTTGCAAGAGGATCTTGCATGAAATGAGTAAAAGACTATACGGGCACTTGAGATTAATAAAATAACTTGATATATTGTCAATGCGACAAGGTTAAGGTTGATTAACACTTGTTATGAAAAGTGAATGTCTATTTAAGGGTCTTGTAAATTATCTCGTTAAATTACTGTCGCAATATTTTTTCTAGAGAAAATTCACTTATGTTGGGTAAGTTAGTCCCAAATAGGAAATTCATGTCTTGCTTAATATGTTGTGAGAGATGTACTCAACACTTCTTTATGGGTAGGAGAATCCTCATTAGAATGTAAGGTTACCTTATGATAAGGTCTACCTTGGCTATGGAACTTGCGAACTACATGATGGTGTGATTGTCATTGTTTGAAAGGATTGTTTGTGTTTGCTAGAATCTAAATCTTTGATTAAAAACATTGACAAATAGGATAAAAGGAAAGATTGCACTAGGCTACCTCCAAGCTAGCTGCAAGACCCTACTCCAAGGGGGACATGGTTATCTCTCTTCAGGAGGCTTAATACTAAAGATGACTCCGTCATCACAGGAAAGCGAGTGGGCGTAATCCCGAACAGGTCCGTCTAATGGTAGGGTGGTCTCGATTATTTGGAAAATCTATTGATGGACTATAAAAAGGTGTGTCTTGGAATGAATCTGGCGGACACCTCATAGTTGGTATCAGAGCGCATGTTAGTATAGAAATACGATGTAATCTTAAGAAAAATATATTTTAAAATATAGCCTAGGACATGTTTTCTTCTCTTTGTTAATGTATGCTTTTTAATTATGGTAGAATAACGAATCTTGGAAACGATCCATGATTTTTTGAGTAATATTTATGTCAGCTATGCATTTATCCAGTTTTACTTGGAGAAATCAGATGATGTGGATACTAGATCAGTTATACAACCCCTTGCCTCTATATTGTGAAAGACGATTGATGATTAGTAGAGGATACTCCTATATCGATGCAATCCGTTTAGCTTGTCTTCAAAATAATCTGAAAATGGTAAAATGGATGGAAGATCTTAAAGTTGTCGAGAACTATTTATTTATGAAGGTAGTGTAAACCCAACCCTATGTACTAGAGTCAAGAAAATCAAACTAAACCACTCTATCTATGATCCTAGTTACGAAGATTTTTCCACCCTGCCGACAGAATAAAAGTTGTAGGTCATTCTAGACGTCACAACTACAAAAAGGATACATTTTTTAAACTCCCTAAAAAAGATAGATTCCTAGATATCTACTCTCAGAAAGATTGATTGGTACTTTATCAATCACAGAAATAATGAAACCTTATTTTCCCTTGGAACCTTTGAAATTGCAATTTAACTTTAGCAATGGGAAGAGAGCTTCATTTGAAATTTATTGCAATAAATTAAGTGAGAAATAATTTGAGTATCAAACTCTAATATTAATGCTATATAAATTTCCTAAAGTTTGACTTGGGAATTGTTGAAAATTTCCCAAGATTTCACACCCACAATAATTTCCAACGAAGCCGAAGAGAAAAGGAATCTTTTGAAGCAAGTCAAACCTCTGAAAATTGATGGAAAAGGCAAGAATGTGGAAGCTGATGTAGAAATTTGGATCGAATCTATGCAAGATTATTTTATTGCTGCTGGAACTATCCTAGCCAACCAAGCCATGATAGCTAAGCTAAAATTAATTGGTGAAGCTTGACTTTGGTGGAAGCAGTGGTGCCGAGATAAAGGTATCCCTGAAAATACCATTACTTGGGATTTGATGAAAGAAGTTGAAAGAGGAAGATATTTGCCTCAAGCTTATCTCACTTAGAAGATGAATGAGTTCTTTAGTTTGAAGCAAATGGGACTGACCATGGAGGCGTATTACTCCAAGTTTGTTTCACTTCTTAAATATGCACCCTCCATGGATACTGCTCAACAAGTGTCCAAGTTCTACAATGGGCTAAATTCTCCTCTGAACACTCATTTGGAATCAATGCGCCCAATAGGCCTCCAAGATTCTTTGATTCGAGCTACTCCTATTGTGCAAGAAGTACAATCAAAGCCTAAAAATAATAAGTTCTGAAGCTACAATAACTAGAACAAAGGAGGATTCAAAGGTCAACCAAAAAGAACCCAAGGCCAATTTCACCAAGGTCAGAAGAAAAACCAATTTTACCAAGTTTAGAAGAAAAATGCAAAATCCAATGCAATTGGAAATTTTGTTCCTACCCAGGAAAACAAGGATGGTCTTAGGTGCTTTCATTGTAATGAGCCAAGACATTTCAGAAGAGATTGTCCAAAGCTTGGTGGAAACCATTGCCAAGGCCAATTTTGAGGTCAAGGTAGAGCTGTCCAAGGCCGTGGTTAAGTAGCTATGGAAAGAGGAAGAATGTCAAATGTTACCCTAAAAGATATTAATAAGGAGGCATACCCTACTATGGAAGAAGATATTGAAAAATCAACTGTTCATGCTGCATTCCACAAGAAGAGCCCAAATCATCAATATTCGATAATACAGACACCAGCTAGTCACCAAGGTAAATCATTTAAAGTTTTGATTGACTGTGGAAGTACACACTCATTTATTTCACCAAGTGTGCAAAGAAGTTAGGAATAGATACAATAAATGCATAAAAAATGCTTGTGGAATTAGCAAATGGAAAGGAAGTACTTTCTACACAGCAAACTACCAAGGTAGAGTTTAACCTAGGAGAAAACCTTTCAACTATGAGGTTTAATGTAATGAACTTAGAAGCTTATGAATGTTTACTGGGAATGGATTGACTGATTCCCAATGATGCTCATATCCATTGTGGAAAAGGTCAAGTCACATTTTAGGATTTGAATGATGAAATAGCAACTACACAAGGTGAAACATGAAAATCGAATGTTCAATTAGCAAAATCTTCTCAAATTGTGAAAGGCTTGAAGAAAGGATTACTTGTTTACTTGATCAAGCTTAACAAGGTAAATCAAGATGGTTAGACACAAGAAGAATTGCTCTGGTTAAAAGAGACACCGCCATATTTCCTGAAGAGCTAACTGAGTTACCTCCAAAAAGAGAAGTCAATCATGAGATCAAACTTGTTTCAGGAGCCACTCTAGTGGTAAAAAGACCTTACAAAATGTCTATTCCTAAAGCCATCAAACTAAAAGAGCAACTCAAGAAACTACTAGAACAAGGGTATATTCGGCCAAGTAGTTCACCATGGGGAGCCCTAGCATTATTCCAAAAGAAGAAAGATGGAACTCTCCGAGGGCTAAACTAAGTAACAATAAATAATAAGTACCCGATCCCAAGGATACATGAGCTTCTTGATCATCTACAAGGAGAAATAATCTTTTCTAAGGTTGATCTTCGGTTAGGATATTATCATATTAGAATCAAGGATGAAGATATTCCTAAAACTACCTTCAACACAAAATACAGTCATTTCAAATTCATTGTGATGTCATTTAGGTTGACAAATGCCCCAGCTACCTTCAACACGTCAATGCAGGACATTTTCAAACCTCATCTCGATGACTTTGTTCTTGTATTCTTTGATGATATTCTAACTTATTCTAAGGAGGAAGAAGATCATGAACCTCATCTTTTCATTGTCACGGAGACAATGAGAATACACAAGTTGTATGCCAAGAAGAAGAAGTGTGCCTTGTTTAAAAGGAAGATTGAGTACTTGGGATTCATACTGTCTGAAGGTATATCAGTAGATCATGCCAAGGTCAAAGATGTTCAAGATTGGCCACCCCAACCACTATCAAGGAAGTGAGAAGTTTTCTAGGTCTAATAAGATGGTATAGGATATTCATCAGGAACTATGTCCAAATTGCAGCACTTCTTACATACCTACTCAAAAAGCAAGTTGCCATTATTTGGACGCCAATTGAACAATCTATCTTTGAGAAATTAAAGCATGGTTTGGTAACTGCTCCTATTTTAAAGCTACCTAACTTAAGCAAGGAATTTGAAGTTGTCACAGATGCCAGCTCTCTTGCATTGTGATGCGTACTAATGCAGGAAGGACATCCTGTAGCTTACTCTTCAAGAAAGTTGAAAGCCCATGAAAAGAGATATGCTACACATGACCTGGAGTTGTTAGCTGTGATTCATGCTCTCAAATTATGGAGACATTACTTGCTTGGAAATAAGTTTCTCTTAGGTACAGATCATAAAAGTCTTAAGTGGATTTTTACTTAGCCTAATCTTAATATGAGGCAATGACGATGGATCAAAATTCTCCATGAGAATGAATTTGAAATTAAGTTCACACCTAGTAAAGAAAATGTAGTAGTAGATGCCCTTAGTTGTAAATCTTCCTTAATGCTATTATCGTTGAAGAACCATCTAGGGCAAAAACTCTAGCTACAATGGTATCAATGCTAACTAATCTTATCATCAAGTTGACTAAGGATGAACCAATTAAGGACCCAAACTATCAACAATTGTTTTGGGAAGTTCAAAATAAGGAACAAGATCCCAAACTCAAGACTAAGTATCAAGAATTCTCTATAGATGAAGATGAAGGACTTGTTTATTTCAGAATGAGACTATGCATTCCTTCAAGTCAGACTCTCAAGAGGAGGATGCTTTGGGAAGCACATGACTCTGCTTTTTTAGGACACCTGGGGGTATGCAAAAACTCTTAATGTTGTCAAAAAAAGCTATTACTAGAAAAGACTCAAGGGTGATGTACTTAAATATGTCACTAAATGTCTAAATTGCCAAAGGGTAAAATCTGAACGTGTCAAGTTACCAAGAAAACTCCAGCCACTTGACATTCCCTAGATGAAATTGGAGTTTATTAGCATGGACTTTGTAGTTGGGTTACCTTCTGTACAAGGAGGATATGACTCAATAATGGTAATAGTAGACATACTAACAAAGGTTACTCATCTTATTCCAACAAAAACCAATTACAAAACTTTAGATATTGCAAGAATTTTTGTAAAAAAGATTTTTAGGTTACATGGGTGACCTAAAAGGATCATCAATGATCGTGATTCTCTTTTCACATCACATTTCTGGAAGAGTTTATTTGAAGCCATTGGGACACAATTTTGTTTCAACACTGCTTATCATCCACAAATTGATGGGTAGACAAAACAAGTTAATCAAGCAATTGAGGATATTCTATGTGCATATTGTATCAAGGAACATAAAAGGTGGATTCAATATCTACCCTTAGTGAAATTTGCTTATAATGCCTCCTATCATCAAAGTATTTAGATGACTCCATTTCAGGCACTATATGGCCAAGATTATCATATGCCACTTAAGTTTTTTTGATCCTACTCTAAGGGTAGAATCTTTGAGAAAAATGTTAGAAGAAATGGATAATCAAATCAAGATTATCAGACAGGATACGTATGCTGATATAAAATAGCAAGAACGAATCTTCAAAGAGGGAGACATGGTCTTCATCTATGTCCATCCAAAGAAGAGTTCTTTGTCTTTAGAAGAATTTAAGAAGCTAAGTCCAAGATATTATGGACCCTATAAGGTTCTCAAGTGCTTAGGACCAAGCACTTACAAGATACAACTCCCTGAGAATATAAAAATTCACAATGTATTTCATGTGTAGTGGGAGCTCACACTCAACCGCCAAGATCACGGACTGCTTATTGCTTCAAGCATTTCAAGTGAGCTCTAATGGCTATCTCTCACCTAGCCGACGTGTCGTCGATCCTATGAGTGTAGTGAGCTTACCTTGATGCCGATACAAGTTGGCTCCTCTCTCGCACACCCCGGTAGCTCCACGATCCTAGATGCAAGCTCAAGCATTCTCAAGCCTCCTCCATCTCCAAGCTCAATCCTCCATAGCCGCGCACGTGAGAAAAGAGAAGAGAAGAGAAGAAGAGAAGAGGAGATGGTGAAGAGCTTCACCCTCTTGATCCCTCACTCTCACACACTCACTCCCTCACACTCTCACACTCCCTCTCTCAAGAGCACACACAAGCAAGAAGACGAGGAGAAGAGAAGAAGAAGAGAGCTCTTGTTAGCCACACACCAAAGAATGAGCTTCAATTCACTTTTTGAAATTTATATATACAAACCCTAAAACCCCATGGACACCCATCCCCTTTTTTACATGACCGGCCATTGTGGCAAGGTCCTTTTTCCATTTCCCTCTTCTAGCCTTATGCCTCTAGCCTACACCCATCTAATATTTTACAATTGGCACAGGAGGGAGCCTGGTGCTCTTTTACAAGAGTTTTCCAAGTTTTTTGAGGTACCTTTCATTCAAAATTGCACTTTTTTCCCCGGCTTAGCTTTGCAGGTTGCCTGCGTGTCTTTGCTCTTTTTTCGTGTTTTTTTTCCTGGCTTTTCCTTCCTTTTTCCACCATCTCGACTTGGGGTTAACATTACCCCCCTCCTAGATGGGTGCCAGTTCCATGGCACTTCTGTGTTGTTGTAGGTTGGTAGGCAATTGGCCAAGTGGTGTAAAGGTGAGGTCCACTTGGAGACTTAGGTGCTTGTGGAAGCTGTGAAATGATTTTTTTCGGAGAAGCCAAATGGATATTGGGGATTGACGAGGGCCTCCGAAGTTTGTGGTTTGTTGCTTTTTGTGATGCCTGAAAGGAGAAGGTGCGGTGTTGTTCCTAAGGGGAGTGCTTACCTCATTGTGTTAGTGCATTGTACTCATGCTAGTGGAATGGGGACGCCTAACTTGAGAACCCCATTTATGCCAAGGGAGGTGCGGTGCAAGTGGCTTAGGGTGACAGGTCTAACCATAGGCGAGTGTTACCTCCCTAGGTATGTCTTGCCCTTTATGTGCCCTAAGCATGAAGTGGGGAAGCAAAAGGGCTAGGTGGTTAGGAGAGGAGCCGGCCGACCGAAGCCACCGGGCACGCCTAACTTGAGAACCCCTAGGTGAAGCAATCGTGCTTTATGTGGTGGTAAGTGCTTCTGCAAGTGGGCTATGTTGTCCAGTCACTTTTCTCTTTTTTTTATATAAAAATTACAGTAGTGGAATGACAGCCAGGGCCTAATTCTCTTCATTTGAATGAGGAGGGGAAGGGGGTCGGTGTAAGAAAGCAATCAACCATGGAATGAAATCTAACTGAAATTGAAAATTAACTAAGCAACAACAAAGAATTAACAAGTCTATTGCACCAAGACATCCTCATCATGTATTAATGGTTGGGGGTTCAAGAATACATGACGGCCATGGCTGAGTGCTTCATAGGCTAAGAAGAAGCTAACTTCAAGAAAATGGAAAAGCCAAGATTATTGAATGATCAAAAGATGTCTTGCCTTTGGCCTCTAGTCCCCTTTTATTCTAACCCTCTTTCCAAACTTAAGGGCTGTTCACACATGTACACATAGGCTAGGGCTAAATTTACAAAGGCTGGAATTAATCCAAGGTGCAAATATTAATGTTGTATTTTCCTTCATGACAAACCATCCTGTCCTGAAGATGGTTTTTTCCTCAAAACCAAGAAGTAATGGACTAAATCCAAGTCAAGGATGATAGTAATCATGCCCATTCATCTTCCAAGTGATAAGAAAGCACTGTCCATGAAAAGAAGACCTTTTGCATGCCAAACTGTGAGAAAACTGGCTGCTGTCCAAACAGGGCTGATTCACTAAAACTGCCATAACTTTTGATATATTGGTCCAAATGAGGCGTATGAGGTGTAGAAACAAAGTATACACTCCCAAGCATCACCCCATAACATCAGAATCAAATTTTGATGAAGTCAGGACAGTTTTATTGTCTGCAGAGATTTCATACAGCAAGCTGTCTCTGCACAGTCCTGCATACTGCATCATATATCATCCTGTAATAACCAAGGAAAGTTACTGACATAAGTGGATGGTTGCCAAGAAGACTCTTCAATGGCAAATTCTTCCACTTAATGAGATTCTCAATGAGAGTACGATTTCTGAGAACTTTCTCTCTCTTTCCAATAATGCTTTCAGGTTCATATATGATCAGTCCTGCCTCATCCAATGGTGGTAACTCTTCCAATACTTGTACATCGGGCCCAACATACTTCTTCAGCTAATACTCAATAGTAGTACTAATCTATACAGGAGGTCAAAATCAGCCTATAGCCTCCCGGATCAAAAGGAAAAGTTGTATCTTTGCCATGCATTGGCTCAACTTTCATAAGATCGAAATCAAATACTGCTGGAAATATGATCATCATGATGGTACTCACTAACAAAGACTCCATTGCATGATGGTCCTCCAAATCCACATGCTGTCCATAATCTGCCTTCTTGAACTGAACTTCTTGTTGTTGAACTTCTTGTTGTGGACTCATACCAAAATGGTCTTCAACAAGATGTTCTCCATCATTTACATCATAATATTCAAATAGCGAGATTATTTTGGCAGACTTTGCCCTACATGTGGCTTGGTGATTACAAGATAGTGGCTTAGCACAACGATAGCATAAGCCCACAACATGTAGTTCCCGTATTGTATCACTAGTAAGGTGTCTAACACGTTTAGCCTTAGATAGAAATTTGCACACCTGTTTATCACCATTGGTCAGTTCTATGATAGTTTTGACATGCTGCTCATAGTCATCTTGCTGCTCATGCATAATAGATGGTTGTCCATGCTCATCATGTACAACAGATGGCTGTCCATGCTCATCATGTACAACAGATGGCTGTCCATACTCATAACCATATTGCTCATGCTGTCCATACTGCATATGGTGATAATAGCCCTGCTGCACATCAGAGGGACAGTTAGGTTGAGCATATGCATTTGCTTCCACTGATGTTTGCTGCTCACATTCATAAGCATGCTGCCTTTGATCATTAGTCCCACAGCATTGGTCATAATCACTTGCTTGCTGTTGATCAAAGCTAGGAGTGCACTGATAAGCATAACCATTTCTGTTACATCCATAAGAACTGGGCTGGTCAACCAAGAGAGCTTCACTAGTATAATCGTAACTATTTTGCTGAAGAGATGGATGCTCATAAGCATAAGCATGTTGACCATAATAACCATTCTGCTGCCAAGGTTCAATGGGATGATACTCTGCATTATGATATGGTACATCATATTTATAAGCATTAACATGCTGTCCAGATGTACTTGCATACTGCTCATATTCATTTGCATGTTGTTGCTGTTCATATTCATAAGATGCATGTAGATCATAGTGTGTACCATCAGCATATACATGTTGTCCATAGGTATAAGCATTTGATCCAAGTGTACCATCAGCATATAGATGTTGGCCATGAGCATAAGCATTTGATTCAGGTCTTGCTATTTTTTCCATAAGTGCCTTTATAAGAGCAATACACTGTTCAGTCGAAACTACAAGTTTGTCAATATTAGCTTGTGTTTGAAGCCAACCTTGTTCACTAGAGCTGGAGCTATTGTTCTCAGCTGCCATTGCAGTCAAGTTGAAAAGATATGCTGTTCCTTGAAAAATAGAAGTCCAAATAAGGTGTATAATAGCTTGACTCGAAGGTTAGGATGTCTAGTATCAAGTAGAAATCCTGGTTTGAATTTAGGAGTAGCAATACCCCTCTCTGTTTAAGAATTTCCAGAACTGTCCACAGTAAACTGTTAGTGAACTGCCGGTACCAAATAGGCTCTAGCTCGAGAAATATGTGTCCAAATGAGATGTTTAATGGCTCCACTCGAAGCTTATGATATCTAGTATCACTTCCAGTTGTTCCTTTGTTGTTAGAATGATGCTACTAATTTCTGTAGCAACTTTTCCAAATCTGTCCCTGTTTGGACTGCACCCTGTTTTAGACAGTGCAGATGATGACACACTCTATCCTCCCACAATGCATCCAACCAATGTACTTTGGCCCATCTGCTGTGGCAGTAATGAATGGCAAACTTATAGTAGTCTGTGTCAGAGTGGACAGTTCCACTTTGGCCTTCAGTGAGACGCTACAAAGCTTGCTTATCCCTCAGCGGGTCAATACCTTCTTCTTTCTTGAAATTACCCACTAACCAGTCAACTATGCACTTGTCAAAGTCATACTTGATTATCAGAGTGATGCGAAGCTTTGCTAAATCAAGCAGTTTGCTCTCCTAATGATGAGAAATACTCATCATGGCTTGGCTCATGGAGTAGAAGCAGTTTGCTCTCCTAATGATGAGAAATACTCATCATGGCTTGGTTGGATTGTTGGGAGAACTCTACATCATCCTTTGTCTCCACTGCAACTTCTGATATGCCAAATAGTAACAATGATGTGGATACCAATGATGTCTCAGTATCTTATGATGGTGATGACAGCAATTCTCTACCCTGAAAAGACCCTCTCATTACTGCATTTTAGTGAAGAGGATGGTGGAGAAGTGATACTCAGAAATGGATGCCAACAAGCAAGCACAGGTTGCAAAATCTTTAAGAAGAATCCAGGAGATCGAGAAGGTGGGAAGCTATCCTGGGGAAGCCCACTGGCTATATGACTGAAGATGAACAGCACAGGACCACGTCTGCTGCTTGCAAGCTTCTCTCAATGAAGCTGCCAGCAACAATGGTTCAAGTAGCACTTCAACTCTGTGCTAAATTGACCAAAAGCCATATGATAACCATGCAGTTTCTTGATGTAGGTGGTCTGTATGTAGCAGGCAGAGTTATCTCAAAAAGTGGGAAGGTGGCAGTTAAAAATGGGACTTGCCACTGGACTGAAGCCCTTCAAGAATCTGCAAATGTTCCTCTGGATATCAGCAGAAAGGATTCTAACAAAGAGCTGTACAAACTTGTTGTTTCTATGGGTTTGTCTCGGTTTGGCATTCTTGGAGAGACCACAATTAGTCTAGCTAATTATGCACAAGCCATTGCTGCACCGATTTCCCTGTCATTACCACTGCAGAACTGCAATGCTGACAGCATACTTCATGTGAAAATACGACATACCATGCCCAAGTATGTGACAAAGTAGTTGCTGCTGCATTTGAGTAAACTTGGAAGGACAGATAGAAAGTAATATCGACCAGGAGGTGCAACTTGACACAGTTGGTCAGCTAACACAATTTGATGTTAGACTTTCTGCTTTTGACAGCTTGCAGCAGTCAGAACTGGGAAAGCGAGTGACTCCAAATAAGGATGAATCATCCCCTCCCTCTGCTCCAAGGTACAGTTCAGACTCATTCGACATACCTCTACACCAGGAGTGAGTGAATCTCGCCCATATGGCAATTATGGTGTTGGGGAAAAACTCATATCTCCATCCAGCTCTATCAGTAGTTGCAGCGGACGGATGGATTCAGGAAATGGTTTTAATGATTACATTGGATTCAATAAGGTGGATGATGCTCATGAGGTCACAAGTGAAAGAACATTGACCTCCTCAGCTTACAAAGAAAAGAAGATAATCAAGCATGCACACCAAAATTAGGCTCAGCCATGAAAATGAGTCCTGAGGAATCGGAAGGCTCGTCTGCATGGGCTAAGAGTTCATGCGGATCTAGTACCACAGCTTCACAGTCCCATGATACAATCTCTGGGAGGACATCCTTGTCTGTTGAAGAATCCCTTGGCTCCAGGGACCTAGAAAACGTTCCACAAACAGAAAAGCTGGCAGAGAGTGTAAACAATATACAAACTCAGACCGATGCTGATGAAGATGAAGAGTTGAAAGGTATTAAGATCCCTCTATTCTGGGGCGAAGCCACGGACGGTGAGACTGATCCAACACGTGAACATCCCTCTGGTCGTACTGCAGCAGATATTGCTTCTTCAGCAGGTTATGATGGGATTGCGGGATATTTGTCAGCGTGTAGCCTCACAGGTCATCTTCATAAGAAGACTGAGAAAGAGCACCTGATAGGTTTGGTTGAACGTCTGCATCAGCGTGTGGTTGGCAAGATCAGGCAGTTGATGTAGTGGCTGAAGCTGTACTCAGATCCAAAGCTGGACGATGGACGCTTGGCTGATGGGCAAGGTCGGACTGTTAGTTTCTCGAACACAGTAGTTATCTTGACTTCTAATCTTGGGGCAAAGCATCTGCTTTCTGGCTTGATTGGAAGCCAATCTATGGATGTTGCAAAGGAAAAGGTTATGTCTGAGGTGAAATTTCTGGAACCAATGATTCTCTGGTTTTGGTGAAGCTAGCTTGCATAGAAGTAAGCAAAGAAAGAGCAGCTCTTCTCGCAGCCAAGAATGCTGACAGAACCTCTGATCTTTCAGGGCAAGACCTTGCAGCCATCCAGGAGCTTGAGCTCAAACTCGCAGCAGCGACTGAAGAGTTGCATAGTCTGCATCAAGAATTGGTGGTTGCAAAGAAAGAAGAGGGGAGGATGGCAAAAGCATTATCTGAAGCATTTGCCAATCTTCAGCAAGCTAAGTCAGAGGTCACAGACTTGCAGAAGCAAGCAAATATTGCTAAAACCTCCTCCGAAGCTGCTACGAGAGAGCTAGAAGGTGAAGGCAGGGGCCGGAGTGTCTTCTGCTGCTAAGAGGAAGCCATTGAAGCTCGCTTTGGCGCATCTTGCAGCAGCATCTGCCCTTCCACCCTCCTTAGCAGACGCATCCCTGCTACTGCCGTCGCTGCAGCGGTTGCATTTCAGACCTTCGGAAAAGAAGGTGGAGAAGTACATATGTGCACGGCACACAATCGACTTGCTCTTCCTGCGCAGAATCTTCAAAGAAATTAAGAAGGCCACAGTTGAGAAGGTGTTGGATACCTTGGCTGATTCTGGTAAGGTCTCATTCAAAGAGTATGGAAAGCAGAAGATCTATCTTGCCAGGCAGGACCAGTTTCAAATCCCGCGTCCTCAAGAATTACAAGACTTGCAAGCTGGCAACGAGAAGCTTCAGAAAGAACTCGAGGCTAAGAAGTCTGCACTTGCGGCTTTAGAGGCGGAGCTTCGCGACTTGGAATCCAATCTTACCATGGAACAAATAAAAGAAAGGCAGCAAAAGCTCCAAGATGAGGTTGCAACAATGGAAGCTAAGCTGTGCAAGCTTCACAAGGGAGCCATTCTTGTGGACGTTGAAGAGCATAAGAAGGTGGAGGCTACTTTCAGAACCTCGTGTCCTTTGCTGCCGCCCTAGGAAGTCGGCCTTTCTGGTGCGAGCCGTTGCTAGCGATTTTGCCAAGGTAAACTCCGTTGCCAACCATACCAAGGTAGATAAGCCAGGATCGAAGCTGTTCTTCGAGAGCAAGCCGTCGGAAAGCAGTAATGGTGCACTTCTGTCGAAAGATAAATGGGGAGATCATCTAGATGCCGTCGTTTCGGCCATGGATGTGGTTTTGCAGGGACAGCAGACACGGCACAAGGAAGATGTCAAGGAGAAAGTCATTCCTCTGGACGCGCTCAAGAAGGTGGAGGCTACTTTCAGTAAGATGGTGAAGAAATGGAGGAAGATGTGACAGGACAGCAATTTTTCTCTCTCTTCACCAAAATACCTCTAGCTATAGTTGTGTAAACTCCCCAAACTGCCATTAATGCTCCTGCGTGCAGTCCTTGTGGTCTTGTTGAGTGTTGAAATGACTTGTTTTTTGGTTGATTTTTGTTGTTTTTGAGAGCTGAATGGTTGATTTTATGGGATGATTGATTGATTTGGAAGTGGTTTGAGAGTGTTTTGGATGATATTGATTGTGTTTTGGAAGATCGTGATGTTTGTTGATGTTTCTGTGATGTTCTGATAGGTTCTGAATGGTTCTGTATACCTTCTGTTTTGTTCTGCTTTGGTCTGTTTTTGTTCTGATTGTCTTCTGTAAGGAGGGATGGAGTATTGATTGATGAAGAATGAGATATTGTGAAAGCTTAGTGAATGGTTTGTGAGAGTTTTGAATGATTTGAGAGTGAGTTATGTAGTTCTGATGACCTTCTGTAACCTTCTGTAGGTCTTCTGTAGAGTTTCTGTTTCTGTTCTGTTCTGTACTGTAACTGTTCTGGTACTATTCTGTAGACTGTTCTGTAAGTGTTCTGTGGAATGTATGTGTGATTTTGGGAAAGTTTTCTAGCCTTGGAAAGAGGTAAATACAAGTGCAAAAGAGCTGGAGGAAGTGGAAGAAGTAGCTGTTGAAGACTCAAGAGAAGACTAGAGTGAAGTGACAGTAGTGAGCTATGAAGAGACACTGTAGTGGCTCTGGTGACCTTTCATATCAGACATACCTCTTGGGAGGGGTATCCATGACCTAAGAGTGATTATTGAGAGTAATTTTTGAGAGATTGTAGTGAGGATATGATGTATTATTGATGGAGTGAGAGAGAGAGAGTCAGAGATAGCCAATTCTACAGAAACAGAGTGATTGTATATGAGAGATTGAGAGAGAAGACTATGAAGATATTGAAGATGAATACTATGTGATGTATTTCCATTCAAAGATGGTGTACTTCTTTTCTTTCTTTGTGATATTGGTGGATTTTGTGAAGATATTGAAGAATATGGTTGATTCTATTAAAAACCGTGGGAGATTTACATGATGCTGCATGAAGATTTGTTGTGCCTGGTGTTCTTTTCTTCATTGTGATCATATGAAACATGATAAACAAGCTTGTTGATGTTACAAGATAGATTTTCTTGCAAGAGAATTTCCTTTTTCCTTGGTGTTCCTCTCGGGGCTCCATGTTTTTGGTGCGCAGCCGGGGAATCTTGCCATCAACAAGCACCAAAAGAGGCTGAAAATGAAGGAATTGGCATTGCCAAGAAGAGAAGAATTCAATGGATGTTTGTAAAGTTCCTTCTTCCACAAAAGAGTTGGAATTCCTCATAATCAAAGCCATTTTCCACAAGAAGTTCATCCCACAATGGCGGAAACACATCACCATCATGATGCATGCTCTATGTGGTGAACAATTTCCTCTTCCTATTGAAGCAGCAGAAACTTGCATCTTGGTGGCAAACTGTTTGGGAACAAACTGAAGAACAGAAACAGAGAGAATGAACATCCATGGAAGATTTGGCATTCATTGAGAAGTTTCCAGACAACATCAAGTGGGAGATTGTGAAGAAGCTTCAGGAGTCTTGGTCTGTAGAGGTTCACAAAGACAAGAAGGAAAAGAGTTGGAATTTGTTAGTGGACGCTCAACAGCAAGATACATGGGATGCTTGGTGTACTGATAATCTTCTGTTTGTTCAATTAGCAACCCACTGGAAGTTGGTAGACAGAGTGTTTTTCACAACATACACTGTTGAAACCATCAGAAGCTGGCATTACTATGATGATGGCACCACCACAATGCTCAGACGTATGCATTATGACACCTTCAGAACCGAATACCTTCCTCTGTGCAGTGGCATGAAA
The DNA here is from genome assembly GCF_053477565.2 of Lygodium microphyllum. Classification (NCBI taxonomy): domain Eukaryota; kingdom Viridiplantae; phylum Streptophyta; class Polypodiopsida; order Schizaeales; family Lygodiaceae; genus Lygodium; species Lygodium microphyllum. The sequence continues at coordinate 137,923,019 of NC_141147.1, forward strand.
GCAGAATTTAGGGACGTTGAAAAGAAAGAAGTAGAAGAAATGTTGGCAAGAGAGTCCTCCAGAGACTGAAGCCTTCTGTTAACCCTCTGTGGAGCACTAACAACATAGTGGAGTCAACCCCCTGATGAATGACGCAATAAAAAGGCAAGCGTTAGAACGAGTCCAGAGGTACGTGAGAAGAGAGAAAGCAAGAATCAGAGCCGAGAGCGAGCTCGAAGCAGAAGCCACCTTTGACGCCCTTGCGGAACTCTTTACAGAAGTCCCAATGGCACATCAAGCCCTTCCTCCTCCTGCTGGAGGTCCACTTCCAAGCCAGATCCGTCCTGGAAATATTGATGACAGACCAGCGAATGTAGTCCCATTGCCAGTTTTTAAGGGAGAATACAATGAAGACCCCGATCTTCATGTAGCAGAGTTTATGGTAGCGTGTGTGGCTAACAATGCCAGAACCCCTGAGCATTGGTTGGCAATATTCCCCGCCACTTTCAAGGGCGCGGCGTTTCAGTGGTATGAGAGACAAGCAGCAGGAACTTTTGGCACATGGGACGACCTGAAGTTGGCCTTCCTCACTAAATTCAGGCGTGAAGGTTTTGAAGAGCGGATGAGAGAGGAATTCATGAACCTAAGTCAGTCCTCTGGAGAAAGAGTAGAAGCTTATGTCTCACGAATGGAATCCATCCTGAAGAGATGGACTAACCATAATCTAGATGATGGCATTCAGAAGGGAGTGTTTCTCAGAGGATTACAACCAGAAGTCCGTAAGTTTGTGGAGCTACAAAGACCAGCCACCCTGCAAGCTGCAACAGAAGGTGCAAGACTGTACGATGAAGTGGAAGCTAGATTAGCAATGAATACAGGAAGAGGAGTCCTACCTCCTCTTGTGCCAGGAATGATGTACCCACCAAATGCAGTTGCAGGGACTGTTCCCTATCCCTACCAACAGATGCCCCCGGTATCACAGTACAGTGCACCAAATCCACAATGGCCACAATCTATACCTCAAATGATGGTTCAACCACAACAACAATGGTCCCAACCAATCTCCTCAATGCAAAATCAGCAGCAACAGTGGAACCCTACCAACTGGAGTCAACAGCCAACAGTTCAAACACGAGCTCTGAATCAGAACCAGAACAGAGATCCCTCTGTACCAGCCCAACCCGTTTATGCAGTGATTACAGAGCCTCCTCAAAACCCTCCTGCCAGTACGCCCAGAGGAGAAAGCTTGAAGGATTATTTATCCAACTCAGTTGCAAACATAAAAAAGGAGTTGATGGATGTGATTACAGAACAACTACAGACGTTGAAAGTGAATACCGCTAGCATATCCAACGTTGCAGGAGCATGAAGAGATGTGATGCGGTCAAATACTTGGTGTGGTAAGTGTCATCAAGCAGGTCATTTAGCCACTGAATGTACACGAAAACCAACAATCCCTGGAGCCTTCTGTTCCTACTGTTTGCGGAAGAACCATACAGAGGACATTTGCTCTCTGAAGGAAATGCATGATAGGAGAAGAAAGGAAGAAGACGCAAGATTTAACTTGCTGGAATCCAAAATGACAACACAAGATATTGGACCCAAGCCTAGAGAGTTTGGTCCTAATTTCGGACCCAGAAGATTTCCTTCTCAAAGTTACAGAGGCAGACAGTCTGGCGGTGGTCAGAGATCAGAAGTGGAGTGTTACAGATGTGGAGAAAAGGGCCACATCTCACCAAATTGTCCAAATCCTCGAAGGTCAGTGGATTACAAGCCCTTATGCAGTCGATGCAAAGGAGAAGGCCACACTGCAAAAGACTGTCCAAGCCCAGCCCCAGTGAAAAATAGTGCTACTGATAGTCCAGCCAAGGCCCAAGAGCCTACCTCCAATTTGGTGGAATTGGAAGTTGCTACCATCACGCGTGCAAAGCAGAAGGAACCACCTGTCCAGAAAGAGAATAACCCTCCTGCCAGAACAGTGAAGTTCAATCTTCCACCAGAAGAACAGAACAGAACAAAGCCTAACAGTGCCGTACAGAGCCCTACAGTGCCACAGAGAGTTACAGAGACAGTTACAGAGACAGGACCAGAGGTCCAGGAGACAGAAGAGGAGGAAGTGCCACAAGTGGCAGAAGAAGTTCCTGTAATTCCTCTGTTGGAAGGAAGAGGGAAAATGAAAATGGGTGTTGCCCCATTCCCTAACCGATTAGAAAAGCTAGTGGATCCTATTAAGGAATACGATTTGGTCAGAGATCTAGATACCTTTAAACCAAACCTCACATTCCGACAATTATTGATGTTGTCTCCGAGTTGCCGGAAAAGGTTCAAAAGTATATTGACAAGAAGACGTGGTTTAAGGATTGCTCCCTCAACAGTGACAAAGTCCAACAAGGCTCCAGAGCCTGTAAAAGAAGTGGATGTGGCTAATGCTTTCCTAGATCCGGGTACCCCAGAGACTAGCGTGTGGATAGAAGGCTGCTTCATTGCAAATGCACTGATTGATGGAGGTTCATCAGTAAACATTATGACGGATGTGACGATGAAGGATCTAGGCTTACAAGGTGTGCAACCAACCCAATGGCTCATCAGACTGGCGGATCAGAGTAGAATCAAGCCTTTGGGCATTCTCCCATATGTGAAGACTACTGTGGCTGGAAAAGATTATTGGCTAACCTATCTGGTGGTGAAGCCAAACTCTTATGGTACATCCTATCCTCTGTTACTAGGTAGACCATGGCTTTTTGAAGCCCGAGCAAGGACGGATTGGTTTAAAGGAACTTTGACCTTGGGTAGAGGACCCAACAAAGTGGTGCTGAAACTGTATGGTTCTCAAAAAGGACATGGATCCACCTCCTTGGAATTATCTTCTGACTCCCCTAATGAGGCTACAGATGGAACATCAGCAGATGAAGATGCTGTCAAACAGATCCTTCCCAAGAAAACAGTGGCACATTCTTTAACAGTGGATACTGTAAGCCGACTTCCAAAAGATGCAAAGCCATTATCAATGGGTGAATACTTCCTGCCTGAACCAGGAATGCCTTCTGAAATCACTTCTGACAGTGAGATAGAAGCATGGATGTACTGCTCTCCCTGTTATATGGCCACAGCAGAGGCAGAGGCAGGAGAGGAACTAGAGAATCTATTCTTCTGTTACAGAGCTCCTACAGAAGCAGAAGCAGAAGCAGAAGCAGGAGCAGAAGCATCAACAGAGATAGAAGCAGAAGCAGAGACCGAGACAGAAGAGGATGAGTATGATATGGACGAAGAGAATGATGAAAGTGAGCCAGAAGAGTCTATCCCACCTGAAGAGGATACATTTGAGGAAGAAGTTCCAGAAGCATCAGAAGCCGATGAGCTCATGCTATGGGACAGAATGGCAATGATACCATTTGGTCTGGTAAATGGATCTTCTCATATGCAAAACCTTTATAAGAAATGGATTAAGAAGAGCAAGCCGTCTTTCAAGTGTGGCTCCTGCCGTCCTAACCCATCCTTGCCAAAGAAAGATGATGATGATGCACCGTGCCAACAAGCACCAGTCCCACCAACCCAACAAGCATCAGAGGGTCCTTGTTATGTGACGTTCCTGGATGTATCATCAGAAGATGAGTCTTCAAGCCACGAGGTAATTAACCTTGAAACCAAATCCGAAATGGCGCTTATCCCATTCCAACGTCTTAAGGAGCAACCTAAGTCTCCACCAAAAGAAGAAATTGATTCTAGTGGGACATCAGAAGAGGACATCACTCCCTTGAAGGAGTCGGATCTATATCCAGAAGCAGTCCGCGGGACCTTCATTCGTGAAGTAGAAGGTGAAAGGCAGTTAACCTTTGTGGATGCAGAAGGCACTGAACGCCACTTGAAGGTGGGTAGCAGTCTCCCAGAAGAGGAGTTGTTAACCTTGTACAATTTGTTGAAAGAAAATTTGGACGTGTTTGCGTGGTCTTACAAAGACCTAAAGGGGATTGATCCCACAATATGTCAACATCATATTGACTTGGAGCCTGATGCCAAGCCAGTACGGCAACGACAGAGGCGAATGAACCCGAATTATTCCACATTGGTGAAAGCGGAGCTGTTGAAGCTTCTAGAAGCCGAGTTCATTTATCCAGTGGCAAACAGTGAATGGGTTTCACCCATCGTGGTTGTACCCAAGAAGAATGGCAAATTGCGAATATGTGTGGATTTTCGAAAGCTTAATTCCAAGACGAAGAAGGATCACTTTCCTATCCCTTTCACAGACCAACTGTTGGACACAGTGGCAGGACATGAGCTTTATTCCCTTCTGGATGGATTCAGTGGATACAACCAAGTGCAAATCGCAGAAGAAGACCAATCCAAAACAACCTTCACCACAGAATGGGGGACCTACGCTTACCGAGTGATGCCATTTGGGCTCTGCAATGCCCCTGCTACTTTCCAACGAGTCATGATGGCCGCATTTCAAAATCATCTGCATGACTTTATTGAAGTATATTTGGATGACTTCTGTGTTTATAGTTTGATCAGTGAACACTGGGGACATTTGGAACAATGCTTTGGCCGATGCCGGGAGTATGGGATTTCCCTCAACCCCGAAAAATGCATTTTTGGGGTCTCTTCTGGAGTCTTGTTGGGCCACATTGTCTCTGCACAAGGGATATCAACAGACCCTGCAAAGATCGAAAAGATCTCAGCTCTGCAAGCACCCACCAACCTCAAACAGTTGAGGGGATTCCTAGGCCATGTGGGTTACTACAGAAGGTTCATAGCCCATTTTGCGACAAAGGCAACCTCCTTGCACAAGCTCCTGAGGAAAGATGCAGAGTTTACTTGGACAGAAGAATGTGACAAAGCCTTCCACACTCTAAAGCAGTGTCTGATAGAGGCACCCATTCTGCAACCTCCTGATTGGACGAAAGAGTTCCATGTACACACTGATGCATCAATTGAAGGCTTAGGCGCTGTCCTCTGCCAAAAGGGCTCCTCGAAGTTGGATCAACCGATCTATTATGCAAGCCGAAAAGTCACTGATAGGGAACGGAACTATACAGTGACAGAGCTGGAGTGCTTGGCAACGGTGTTTGCCCTGGAGAAGTTTCGCCATTACCTCCTATCTACCCACTTTAAATTTTATGTGGATCATGAGGCCCTGTCCTTCTTAATGAACAAAGCAGATGTGAAAGGACGATTGATGAGATGGCTCCTTTTATTCCAGGAGTTCGACTTTGAGGTGATTACTAAGCCTGGTCGTTCCCATGTTCTGGCTGATCATCTGTCGCGTATCCCACAAATTGCAGACGAGGAACGAGATGATCCAGACCTCCCTGATGCTTCCCTATTCTTGGTGGAAACTGTCACTCCCTGGTATGCGGATATTGCCAATCTGCTGGCAACCCAACAATACCCTCCTGGTATCTCCAGTCGAGAAAGGAAGAAGCTCATGCTAGAATCAGCCCCATACACCCTGCTAGGTGGTGCACTGTACAAGAAAGGCAAAGATGAAGTACTCAGAAGATGTGTTGCAGGAGAAGAGATTGGGATTGTTTTGAAGGCTTGCCACGACGAGCCATGTGGAGGTCACTTTGCAGGAGAAGCTACGGCCAGGAAGGCTCTGCTAGCAGGATATTGGTGGCCTACCATTCACAAAGATTCCTATGATTACTGTAAAAGATGTGATGCTTGTCAAAGAATGGGGAAACCCACCAAGACAAGTGCCATGCCACTGCAACCTATCCTTCCGTTAAAGCTGTTTGAGAAGTGGGGCCTTGACTTCGTAGGTCCAATCGATCCTCCCACCAGAAGGAAACAGAACAGATACATCCTCGTATGTACGGATTATGTCACAAAGTGGTGTGAAGCTAAAGCCCTCAAGCGGGACGATGGTAACAGCGTGGCCCTGTTCATGTACGAGAATATCATCACCCGTTTTGGCAGTCCCTTAGAGCTGGTAAGTGACAGAGGCACGCATTTCCTTAACAAAGTCATGGACGAGTTGACAGAGTTGTATAAGATCCGCCATCGCAAGTCCACTCCTTATTACCCCAGAGCCAACGGCCAAGTCGAAGTCACCAATCGCATCCTTTGCTCGATTCTGACAAGGACGATTGCCGCACATCGTCGTGATTGGGATGATCGACTTACAGAGGCCCTCTGGGCGTACAGAACCTCCCATAAAGCAGCAACAGGACAAACACCCTTCCAGTTGGTGTATGGTACAGAAGCAGTTTTTCCTATTGAATTGGAACTACCCTCTTTGAGAGTGGCGATCAAAGAGCGTTTGGGGGATGACGATTCACTGCAACGCCGTCTCCTGCATTTGGAATGTTTGGACGAAATTCATAGGATGGCTTTACAGTGCATGGAAGCCACGCAAGCTCGACGCAAGGCTTACCATGACAGTTTCATCAAGCACAAGGAGTTCAAAGAAGGTGATTTGGTCCTAGCCTATGATTCACGCTTTGGCAAGTTTCCTGGCAAGCTCCAACAGCGGTGGATGGGCCCCTATAAGGTACTTGCAGTCAACCCTAATGGTTCTGTCCAAGTGCAGACCATTGATGCCTCTGATGATCCCTTTCTGATCAATGGATATCGCCTGAAGAAGTACTTCCCTCCTTGGGGATCTTGACAATTACGGCCACTTGATCTTTTCCCTCGTTGGCACGGCACTGTACTTCTTATGATGCTACTTCTGATAGCCGTTCTTCAATCACTCCTGATATGGTGGACGCAACCCTCTGTCCCCTCCAAACCCCCTTCCAGCCTTGATCTCTTATCCTCTATTTTTCACCAGCGGCAGTACAGAGGTTGGTTCTGACACATGGTCTTTCTACCATTCCCTTGCTCACTTTGAAAAAAAAAAAGAAAAGAAAAAAAAAAAACAAAACATATCGGTCATGGGAGAAAAGGACTTAGGTCCCTGTCATGCCGACCTATTCTTCAAGAAAAGGCCCTCGAGAATAGGGGAAATTTTTTTTTTTAAAAAAAAAAAACAAAAAAGAAAAGGAAAAAAACAAACAAATAAATCTATTATGAGAGAAAAGGAAGCAATTCCCTGTCATAGCAGGCCTCGTTCCAAGAAAAGGTGGTAAACACCCTTGGGCGAGAAGCTGGCTGTGGAAAAGGTGGTAACACCCAACAGTCCAGAAAGTGGATTCATTAATTGATATCCCTCGGATCCAATTCCGAAGCTGCCTCCCTTGGTACGCTGTGTCCTGGGTCTCTTTGCAAAGTGACTAACTGTCCTCTAGCAGACGACATATTCCTATCCAACACAATGTTCGAATTTGATGGCTACCTCCCTGGGTACGCCTCTTCAACAACTGATGACGCGATCTTCATCGACAACCCCTTGAGTGATGTGAGCTTTCATCCTAACCGGATGGGGACGTGAGTATGGTTGCCCTCTGTAACTATCAACAGAGAGTGAGACAGAGGGTGGGGCGAGAGACCAGTCTTTTCCCTTCCAATCGAATGAGAGGTGAGAAGTATGAATGAAGTGTTGCACGCACGGGATGGGCCTCTCAATGCACAAAGCACAATTTGTTTCTGTGCACTGCACCATAAGGCTCCCTGGCCTTCCTTCTCGCACCGTATGCCGGCACAGGGCGGGATGCACAGTTGCACCATCAAATGCGCACAAGGCATACACTTTTGCACAAGTGACTGTGAGGATTACATCAATGGGTTTCAGGAAAAGGCTGCCCTCCTGTATCTATCAACAGAGAGTGAGACAGAGGGTGGGTTGAGTGTGACTGGAGTTTCTTCAATCATTTCCCGAGAGGTGAGATTGAGGGACGTTACGACACTTGGAGTCAGGTATGTTCCTGTTTCCCTATGCACCCACGGGATGGGTTTTTGCCATCATCACAAGACACATCACCCTGTTCTGTACACGGCACTGTAAGGCTCCCTTGCCTTCCTCCTTGCACCTATGCCAGACGGGTTGGACGCACTAATGCACCGTCAATCGTGCACCCTGGCATACTCCTTCTGCACCATTTCCCCCTTTGTCGATTCCTCAACCGGGTATGAGATATGGGTTTTAATCATTCTTTCTCGTGTGATATTAGTCATGGGGCGAGTGACTGTTCTTTCATTTCGTTTGAGTGACTGTGAGTTGAGTGCAATATCCCTCATCATCGACAACGAATTTCCTGCGATTCCTTCCATCAGCTACCTCCCTGGGTGCTGCTGCGTGGTCCCTGCCATGACGAACGTGTGCCAAGAAGATGCCTTGGTCCCTCTAGCGCCGACAACAACTCTGGACGTGCCGTCGACACTCCACCTTGATTCTTGACGAAATGGGCCAAGTTTTTCTAACCCTCCCATTTCTGTTTCTTCGTGACGGTCATGTTTTAAGTGTGGGGAAGTTAGTGGATGGTCTGTGGCATGGTCCTAGGTCCCTAATGTTCGGTTAACCCTATCCGTTAAGGTCTTAAGTGTGGGGACGCGTCCCTGCGCGTCTACATTGCATACTCATCTGCATATGCCTTAACCTGTTCATGCATGAATGCCTTGCCTTGCTTTTACCCTAATGGGGTCCCTTCCCACCCACCCGGTTATGTTCCACCCACCCTTGGGGCTGTTCCTTTGCAGTTTTCCTTCATTCCCTGATTTTGAGGTCCTGCTATGTGAATGCACCCTACGTTCACTTAAATCCACATCCAACCTTATAGCCCTGTTTCTCCCATTGACCTGACCATTTTTCCTTTTTACCTACCCCTGTTCCGGTGCACGGTTTTTGAGTTATTAATTTTTGAACCATTTTACACAATTCAGACGGTTTTCCATGTGAACGCGCTTTTCTTGCTTCGAAACCGTGATTTGACGTCATAACCCTAACCAACGCTTCTCCCCTGACATTTTTTCTTTTTATTCCACATCATCCCGATACATGGTTTGTCCGTTATTAATTTTTCGGGTTTTCACGACTTTTTCGTGTGTATTTTTGACATCTTTCCATGTGAACCTGCCCTATTTGCATCGGAATTCCAATTTGATTTGACAACCGTGTCCCCTGTGCCTTCCCCTACCTTTTTCCTTTTTCCTCCACCCTTTTTCGACTTCTGGATTTTTACTTCTTAATTTTTAAATGAGTTTTCAGGAGTCTTTTTGGAGTTTTTCACATGTGAACCCCTCCTATCTCCGCCGGAACTACGTTTTAATGTGATCACCCTGTGCCACCCCTTCCTGCGGACATTTTTCCCTCTTATTGCATGTCATTCCGGTGAACGGTTTGTTCGATATTAATTTCCGATCCCATTTTCGGGTTTGTTTTTTGGGTTTTTCCCGTGTGAACGCGTCTTACCTTCATCGGAATTCTCCTTTGAAAGGATAGGATTGTCGGGCACAACTTTCTGCACAGTTTTCCTTTTTTCCACACCTCATTCCGATGCACGGATCTTTCGATATTAATTTTTAAATTGCGTTTTTGGTTCTTTTTTGTGTTTTTTGCACGTGACTGCCCTTTACCCCTCCCGGAACCTCCGTCCCATATTTTTCTTGTTTCCTCCCTGTCGTCCTGCCCACTTTTTGTTTTTACGCTATTTCGTTTTGACATCCGGATTGGGAGTTATTAATTTTTCTGTATTTTTGCGTTTTTTCTTGCGCTCGTTGTGCGCGTGAACGCGCCCGTTTTCGATTTAACGCGTCTCCGTCATCCCAGCGTAGTTTCAATCCCATCACGGCAAATTTTTTTACCCCGCCCCGCGCACGTGCGCGGGACAGGGATCCGCCTCCTCTTGAACCCGCCCATCCTCCTTTACCCCTGCCCGCCCACCTTTTATTTCAAAAAAATAAAAACAATTTATTTCAAAAAAAAAAATGGATACCCCCTCCCGCCAACCGTCTCTCTCTCTTCTCTCTCTTTTTCTTTCTCTCTCTCTCTCTCTCTGTCTCTCTCTCTCGTGTGTTTTTCTTGAGGATCGCTCTCTCTCTCTCCTCTCCCTTCTCTCTCCTCCTTCTTTCCTGCCCACCATCGCCCTCTCCTCCTTTCTTCCTCCTCCCTTCTTTCTTCTCCCTTCTCTTCTCCTTCTCTCTCCCCTTCTTCTCCCTCTCCCTCCTTCTTTCCTCCTTCCTACCGACCTTCTCCTCCTTTTCTTCTTCCCCTCTTCCTCCCCTTTTCCTTCCTCTCCTCGCCACGCCGCCCCGTCGTCGCAGGAGGCCGCGCCGTCGCCCGTCAGGAGGCTCTGCGCCTCGCCGCCGCCAGCAGCCGCCCCGCTGCCCGAAGCCGCTGTCGTCGCAGGAGTCATCGTCGCCCGCCCCTCCGTCTGCCGTCCGTCGCTGTCGCCGTCGCGCCCGTCGCTGCCGTCCCGCGCCGCCAGAGCCGCCACGTCGCCGCCACGGTTGCCGTCGCCACCGGTCGCCTCGCCGCCTCGCCGCGCCACCAACCGCCCCGCAGCGCCGCCCGAACGTCGCCCTCCACCTCCCTTCTCCTTCCACTCCACCTCCCACCTCCAACTAACCTAGGTTAGTAACTAACTAACCTAGGTTAGTCACTAACTAACCTAAGTTAGTACCTAACCTAACTTAGTTACCACTTAACTAACCTAACTTAGTTAAAACTTAATTAACTCACTTAGTTAGACTTAACTAACCTAGGTAGTTTTTCCTGACTAACATGACTAACCTAACTTACGTAATTTAAGTAACCTAAGTAACTTCAGTAACTTAAGTGACTTAAGTGACTTGTGACTAATGTGACTTCTGTGATTTATGTGATCAATGTGACTTACTTAATCACAACATTCATTTTTTCATAAAAAAATTTCAAAAAAAATTCTAAAAATTCCTTCTGTCTTTTTTTAATTTTTGGACCTTTGTCTGCTAGGAATTGCCTTTCCTATAATTTTAGAAAAATTCATCTTTCCTAAAATTACCCATAAATTGCCAAAAAATAGGAAAAATCATTTAAAAATTGTAAAAAATTCTAAAAAATTCTTAAAACCTTCTAAAAAATTCCCCTCACCTCCCTTGCTCATTTTCCATTTATTCAAATAGACAAAATTACAACTAAAAATACAATAAAATAAATAAAAATAAAAACCCAACATCAATCAAATTAACCCATCTGCTAAGGTGTTCATTGTTGTTTCATCAGTGCTTTTTGCTTTTCCTTTACTGGGACTCTTCCGTGCGCATTCCTGCATTTCATACACACCCTTCCAGGTATTTATTTTATGTTATGTTATTTATTTTCCCCCCTTAATCACAATTAATTGTTAAAATAAACCCTTTAATCCACCCACCGTTTCCACGCGCATTCGCGCTAAATACACATTTTTTTAAATTAAAATAAACCAGCCGTTCACTTCGCACGCGCTACGTGCGCTACAGAGGCACTCTAAAATTTTAATTAAAATAAACCAGCCGTCACATGAGCACGCGCTGGCAAAAAAGCGCTCCACATCACCTTAATTATAATCAATGAATTGCATTTAGAGACCCAGTCGGGAATCGAAGTCCGGGAATCGTATAACTGCACCGTTTAACCTAATAATTGGTAAATAAATTTATAATAAGGAACCGCCGTTTTCTTATTAAGGTTTATCACCTAATAAAAATTCACCCATTTTTAATAATTGATTAAAATCAACCCTTCATTAAATTAAATCCCCCCTCACTGCACTTAATCCCTTTTTTAATGAAGCGTTTCGTGGGATGGGTATACGCAGTTCTTAATGTTATTTTCGATGGTCCAGTCTTGGTTCTATCACAGATGTCGTATTGATAGATGTTGGATATGGTATGGTTTTGGTTTCATGTCTTAGTTACGGTTACGGGTACGGTATGCAGTTTTTTATTTTGTTGCCTGATACGGGGTTCAGGGTGTTTGTTTGATGCATCGCATGAAGCTTTCGGTCGCATTTGTCTCAAGGTCAGATCAAATTTTTTCTAGGATGTGGTTTGCCTGGGGTTAGTAGGTCGTGTCACGTCTTGATTGGTAATTCTCTTATCCTTCGTTTTTTGTCTGTTGGTTTGCAGGCATTCTCTTTGATTGTCTGTGTTTGTGGTGTGTGTGTAACCATCTGAATGGCGCCTTCTCATGCTCCTCCCCCTATTCAGTACGTCCCACTAGTTAGTAGGGATTACTCGTCCCTACTTACTTTTGAGCCCCTCACGAAGGCAGGGCTTGCTGCTTTTGTGGCCACTCCTTTTCCATTACTTCCAGAGGATCCGTCCGTCTGTGATGAGTTCCTGGCCTCTTACAGCAAGAAGACAGGAGTAGTCCAAGGCATGTCTATGACATTGACGTCTCGAGGCTTAGGGAAGGCTTTGTCCTTACCCTCCAAAGGGGAACCTTTTGTGACCACTCGACAGCTCTTCTCTAATGAAGAGATTCTCAAACTGTTGCAGAAGCAGACAAGGGAGGTCCTTGATGTTAAGAAAGTGATAAACTCTTCAGGAGTTTCGTTTTCGATGATCACTGATCCCGTATGGAAGACGATGTGTCAGTTCCTTCAGGACAGGTTCATGCCTGCCAAAACGCCATCACACTATTTGTCCAAAGAGCTTTTCACAGCTTCCAGGATGGTGCTGAAAGGAGTTGCCATTGATTGGAGCACATACCTCCTTACTAAGATGGATCAGCATTTTGTTAAAGTCACGAGGGGTAATGTTACCAATGTTACCTATGGATCCTATTTGTCAGCCTTCTTGACCTATTCAGGTTTACAGAAGACTGTGCCTCCACCTCCTCCATCAGATCCAGTACCTCCTCCTCCACCTTCAGAAGAGTCAGCACCTATTGACATTGAGGATGATGATTCTCCGCCTCCCCTGGTCATACAGCGCAAACGCTTGAAGAGGGTAGCGGACAAAGCCCCTGCTGTACTTCCCTCAGTGTCTATCCCTGCTACTTCTGGTAGTGACCTCCCTGGGTATCTCACTTGCAATAACCTATTCAGGGCACATAGAGAAGGATCCTTGGATATATCAGTTCCCTCCCTGAACAGTCTCGTTTCAGGAGATGCCATTCCTTTCCTCTGCAAGGATATTCAAAGTTCCATTGAGTTGTCAGTGACAGCCTGTGTTCAACAGCTGTACGCATCTTTCTATGAGGAGCTCATGCAGTCCAAAGACCAGTTGCATAAGGCAACATCTGAATTAGCTTCTACTAAGGATACCCTAGCAGATCTATTTAAGCAAATGGAACAGCAAACCCAACTGGTTGCCACTCAGAGTGATGAGATTGCTTCATTGAAGACCCAGTTATTCGAGGCTCAGTCACAGGTTACTAGCCTTTCAGTAGAGAAGGAGAGGATGTCCAGTGAAGCGAAAGAATTCCAAGTTCAATTAGATGACAAGCTTTCAGCTTTACAAATGGCTAATGACACAGTGGCCAACCAAGCCTCCCAAATCCAGCAGTTGCAAGATCAGCTTGCAAAGTCCCGCTCTGTTCCTCCAAGCCCTCCTGTTTCATTAATTCCCTCTCTTTCACAGCAGGACTTGGCTGCCCTACAGAGACAGGCTACTTTGTGCCCTCTATTCCAAGACAAAGTGGAAAGATTGCAGTCCAGAATGGACTTGTTATGGTCTACCTTTGAGCAGTTTCAGGACTTTGTCTTACCTGACCATTCTTTATTTGTCCACTACCACTTACAGAAGCTGGTCTTCTATATGAAGCTTTCCACGATGGATTTACCTTTTCCAGAGGATGGCTGGGGTGGGGCTTGGTCTGCTGAGTTGTTGACAGAGGTAGTCAGAATGGTCTTTGAAGATTCTGTCACGCCAGACACCATGCTGATGTCATACATGTATCTCCGAGGAGATTTGTTAATTCCAGATGAAGTAGATATGGCATGGTATGTGGGGGATGTGGTCTTACAGGCTGTTCTATATGTCAATCATTTGGAGTTGCGCATAGCTGATATGTTCCAGAGTTATTCCTCCAAAGTAGCTGATTGTCAGGATAATTCGTGGCATCCTATGATTGATTCAGTGGTCCTCAATCAAAGACAAAACACAGCTCCTACCTTTGTACAGAGTACTAACCAACTGAGGATGGATCTCTTAACCTATCTTTCCAAACATAATCCATTTGATGCTACTTTCTTTGATGCCTATCATAGACGATCTCTCTTAGGACCTTCTGTTCCTACCCTCCTCTATTACCAACAATTGGCTCACCACTATGCTATATATTTTTCCCTTTCTCAATCTAATTCCACAGTAATTTTACCACTTCTTTTCCAACCTTCCAATTTCCCTCAAATTCCTATTTTCACTTACTGTTCCTTTATTGAGGATAGGGTATTTTCCCCTTCTCCACCCTGTCCTTCACCCCTCATTAATGTACCCTCCACATTTCCTATTTATCAATTAACACCGTTCCTTAGTGATTCCTTACAAATTTCTGCCACTCCTTCTTTAACCTTTTCTTCCTTTTATGATTTTTCCTATCCTTCCCTACATCCACTTTCCCTTATTCCATTACCCTCTCCTAGCACTTCCATATCTCAACCACCTCAGTTGGTTAGTGACTGTGCCGGTTTTGATAATCAGATTTCCAGAAGAAGGGGATGGAGTTCAGATGATTGCCTTACAGGACCGCAGATTAATTGGCCAATAATTCCAGGGGAATGGACAGTTTCAAGTCAAGCTTATCAAAACTATGTTCATTTTGCCCAACAATATTCACAGTCTGCAGATCCCTCAGTGAGATTAACTACTCACTTTGCTTGGTACCTGGCGTATATGCATAGGCACTCTCATACTGATTCAAAGCCTATCCCAAAGTTGTGCATGAACGTCAATGTTAGCATTGATTCCCAACAGCTGGAGATACTGTATTTTCATGCCCTCTGTTTGCCTAGCAGATACCTAGTCCTGTTGGAAAGGATGTGCTGTCTCCAATTTTTTCAAAATCCTCCTAAAAACTTTGTAGATGAATCCTTATCTATGGATCGATTCAGACAACATCAATCTTTTAAGAGGGATCATCTTCATTGATGCCTTTCCAATGTATACTGCAAGCTTTTTAATGCCAAACTCTTCTTTTTGAAGAAGTCATTCAGATGGTTGTGTTGTGTATTCGTATTAGTGTTGTGAGTTCATTTATGTCAAACGAACGTGGTGGATTTTTTGTACGAGCTATATTTTGGAGATTTGTAGAGATGGGGCCGTGGTTGGAGAGTTGAAGCAGATGAAGATGATGAAGAAGAAGCAAACTCTTATATCCTTTACAAATTTGTTGTGATTTTTAGTTTGATAAGAGGTGTTAATGTCAATAGAGTTTTTCTTTCTTTGTATTTTTATATCAGAAACAGGTTATAAGATGGGGTCGTGGTGGATGGATTCTTTGTGAGAAGATATTGAAGATCAAAGTGAAGCTTTGAAATGAACTTGTATTACCTTTTTCCTGGGTCGCGAGGACGCTTCCTTATTAAGTGTGGGGATATGTTGAGTGTTGAAATGACTTGTTTTTTGGCTGATTTTTGTTGTTTTTGAGAGCTGAATGGTTGATTTTATGGGATGATTGATTGATTTGGAAGTGGTTTGAGAGTGTTTTGGATGATATTGATTGTGTTTTGGAAGATCGTGATGTTTGTTGATGTTTCTGTGATGTTCTGATAGGTTCTGAATGGTTCTGTATACCTTCTGTTTTGTTCTGTTTTGGTCTGTTTTTGTTCTGATTGTCTTCTGTAAGGAGGGATGGAGTATTGATTGATGAAGAATGAGATATTGTGAAAGCTTAGTGAATGGTTTGTGAGAGTTTTGAATGATTTGAGAGTGAGTTATGTAGTTCTGATGACCTTCTGTAACCTTCTGTAGGTCTTCTGTAGAGTTTCTGTTTCTGTTCTGTTCTGTACTGTAACTGTTCTGGTACTATTCTGTAGACTGCTCTGTAAGTGTTCTGTGGAATGTATGTGTGATTTTGGGAAAGTTTTCTAGCCTTGGAAAGAGGTAAATACAAGTGCAAAAGAGCTGGAGGAAGTGGAAGAAGTAGCTGTTGAAGACTCAAGAGAAGACTAGAGTGAAGTGACAGTAGTGAGCTATGAAGAGACACTGTAGTGGCTCTGGTGACCTTTCATATCAGACATACCTCTTGGGAGGGGTATCCACGACCTAAGAGTGATTATTGAGAGTAATTTTAGAGAGATTGTAGTGAGGATATGATGTATTATTGATGGAGTGTGAGAGAGAGAGTTAGAGATAGCCAATTCTACAGAAACAGAGTGATTGTATATGAGAGATTGAGAGAGAAGACTATGAAGATATTGAAGATGAATACTATGTGATGTATTTCCATTCAAAGATGGTGTACTTCTTTGCTTTCTTTGTGATATTGGTGGATTTTGTGAAGATATTGAAGAATATGGTTGATTCTATTAAAAACCGTGGGAGATTTACATGATGCTGCATGAAGATTTGTTGTGCCTGGTGTTCTTTTCTTCATTGTGATCATATGAAACATGATAAACAAGCTTGTTGATGTTACAAGATAGATTTTCTTGCAAGAGAATTTCCTTTTTCCTTGGTGTTCCTCTCGGGGCTCCAGGTCTAGAGGTGTAAACTCCCAAGAAAGCTGCCATTAATGCTTCTGCATGCAGTCCTTGTGGTCCAGAGATGCTTTGGAAACTCCCCTACTACTCCCGTACTTGTGTACCTGTGACTCAAAATTCCATGTAACTAGAAAGTTGTAACTAGGTGAAAATGAGGGACTAACTAGGACCAAGAACCTAGGCTCTGATACCAATGTAAGAAAGCAATCAACCATGGAATGAAATCTAACTGAAATTGAAAATTAACTAAGCAACAACAAAGAATTAACAAGTCTATTGCACCAAGACATCCTCATCATGTATTAATGGTTGGGGGTTCAAGAATACATGATGGCCATGGCTGAGTGCTTCATAGGCTAAGAAGAAGCTAACTTCAAGAAAATGGAAAAGCCAAGATTATTGAATGATCAAAAGATGTTTTGCCTTTGGCCTCTAGTCCCCTTTTATTCTAACCCTCTTTCCAAACTTAAGGGCTGTTCACACATGTGCACATAGGCTAGGGCTGAATTTACAAAGGCTGGAATTAATCCAAGGTGCAAATATTAATGTTGTATTTTCCTTCATGACAATGGGACAGATTTTCTCAAAAATTGGTAGCTTTGCATGTATCCTTTCAAATTCATGCGGATGTGGAGAGAGGTGGTGGAGAGGAAAGGGTGATTGCATCTAGTAAACTGGATGTCATTCATGTCTTCTAGGAGGGCTAGGCAAAAAGAGGGGAGGAGACTAGCCCTCATCATTAGACGAGCCATGGCACAGCTATCAATGGAGTTAGGGTCGAAAAAGAGGGGAGGTAGGCCGTGCTCTTGTGAAGTCAGGTCCTCTTTAAGTAATAGCTTAAGTAATCTAAGGTAGTTACATGTAGTTACAAAAACTGGATTGGGGCATGAAGAGAAATCTGCGAGGAAGTGCGTCATAGAGTCATCCAGGCTTTCTGAGTTAAAGAGGAGGGCATGTTCGAAGGATACTACATTGGAGTTATAGATAATGGGAAAGTCGTAACGCCCATAGTGGGTGGCATCAAAATCCACACCTACCCTTCGAGGGTATGCCATGTATGTGGGGTTGTTCCTCTTGAAGGGCAGCGTGTTACAAAATGCCATCTAGGCAAGCATACTAATGTTGCATACTCGCCTCCTCCACAGGGATTGGCTTTTATAGCCCTGTATTGTATGTGGAACTTCAAAAGCTTTGTTTTACCAGTAGTCAGCCTCTTTAGTTCCCCAAGAGGTGGGGGTCTTCTCTCTCTCTTCTAGACACTTTTGCCCTAGTCGGCCACCAATCGCGATCACCTCCTCCATCACCTTAAGCGGCAAGGCTATTAGGCAAGAGAAAGCTAAAGGTGAATGGATCCTTTTCTTTTTCTTGTCTCTCCCAAACCACTAGCTCTGCATGGAATCTATTTGGGATGTCATCAGGGCAAGGTGGGAGGGGTGCGGATGGCTGCACGGCTGGCTTGGCCCTTAATTGCTTCCTGGCTTCTTCGACTAACTTCTTGTGTCTCTCTTTAAGTGCGGCTTGTCTCTTCGTAGGTGGGTCCTCCTGTTGTTGCTCTTGAGACTGTGGCGAGGGGGGTTGTGGGATCACATCCTCTCTGAATCTGCCCATTTCGAATTCAAGTTCTGCTTCCTCTCCTTGTCGGTCTCCTTGTTGTGCTGCCTCTTCAAATCCTATGGCATCTATTTCCTGGGGGGTTAGGCCGGCCAGCAGTAGGTATTTCCTTTGCTCTTCCAGGCTCAGTCTAACCTCCGCATGTTGGGGTGGCATCTGCAGTCCTGCATGTAGGGCTCTACGTGCAATGTTAAGCTTCTTTTGTGCCACCTCCAATGATTCTCCCTCCTTTGGGCGGGTGGTATCCATGATTGTGTTGAGGAAGGCCTTTTGTTGGATACCGAAGGCCACCTGGGCGGCTTCTGCCTTGTTCTCTGCGATGATCTTCTCTTTTTCCACCAAAGCAAGGCGCCGTGCCAGTGTCTTCACCCTTCTTTCATTCTGTGTGGCCCACTCCTATACTCTCTTATTCATCTCTTCTAGGCTCTCTCCTTGCCTTAGAGCCAGGGTCGTGAGCCTTTGTTCTTGGTCTTCCCTTTCTCTGACCAGTTTCTCCTGTTCTTCTTTTTTGGAGTTCAGCTGATCGGTCAGGGACTCGATCCCGTTCTGCTGTTGCTCCATGTTCTGTTTTCTTTCCTCGTCCCTGGCATTGAGATCAGCCATAAGCACTTCGATTTTGGCAGTTTTTGCAATGAGCTCCTCATACTGCATGATCACGAGCTTGTATTCTCTCTGCATTTTCACAAGTTCCTATGTTTCATTGTCTAGTAGCTACCTCCAGTGTTGTTCCCTATCGTCCTTAGCCTTCACTTCTTGATTGAGATCCGAGATCTCCCTTTGTTGCATGGCTATCATTCTAGTTTTGTCGAGTTGGAAGGCAACTACTGACTCCTTTTCAGTCGCCAACTCAGCCACCACAACTATCTTTCATTCCTCCTTAGCTTTCTCCAATTGGGAGAGTAGCTCGGCGATGTACTCGTCATAGTTAGCTGATGGCGTCATCGTTGTGTGGATTGGTGATGTCGAGGCTTCCACCTTCTGTCGTTTAGGTTCTTGCCTTGATTTTGCATCAGTGGTGGCTGGCCTCTTTTGCCCTGTGGTCGTAGTTTTGGTGCTTTGTCCCTCGACCATTTCTTTGTTGATGAAGTATTGCATCCATGCCACGAAATTCGAAACATCGGCACTGGTCGGGATGCTGGGGGTGCTGGTGGCTGGTTCGGTGGGAGACACCATGAGGGGAGGAATCGGGTGAATTGGGGCTTTGCCCTTGCCCTCAATGACAGCGGGTAGCACGATTTCTAGTGCCTGTGTGCTAGAACCAGGCCCTTCTTCTCTTTGCGGGCTTAGATTCCCCAATTCATCTACCCTGCTTTGTTGTTTGATAGATCGACGTGTAGCCTCAGCTAGGTCTTCTTCCTCCTTTCTTCTTAGTTCCTCTTCTTCGTCAGCGGCTTTTCTTTGCCTTTTCGCTTTTGTTTTTTGGCGTTCTTCCTACTTTTTGTCATTTTCTTCCTTTTCCTTCTTTTTTCTCTCCTCAGCCTCTTGTTTTGACGCCTTCTTTGCCTTCTGTAATTCCTCCTTTTCCTTTTCTTCTTCCTGTTTCTTCTTCTTCTCCCTCTCCTTGGCCTCCTTAAGGGATTCTTTTTTGGCCCTTTCCAAGTCCTCTTTCTCCTTCTTGCGGCCTTTGTCATCCTTTTTCTTCCTTTGGGTTGTTTTCTTCTTGGGTTTCTTGGTCATCTTCTTGCTTTTCTGTTCTTCCCTTCTTCCTCGGTCTCGGTTCTGTCGGTGGACCCTTCTTTGTTTTGGTGAGGGGGTGACCTATCCGGCATTTCTCCTTCTCCTTCTTCTGCATTCAGTGTCTCCTTTACTGCCTCCTAGATGAGCGCAGTCAAAATGCTTCCGTGCTGATAAATGAGGCCTTGGACGAGGCCTTCTTCCTTTCTGTGGCCTTGAAAGTTGGAGACTCTCCACATGCTGGCGTACTTCCCAAAGCTAGAGCTTTAGCCGCCTGGTCGATGGTTTTGCGGACATACCCATTCCAGTCGACTTCATCTAAGGTGTGGGCTGCTACATTCTCCAGCACAGGCACGTTGATTCAATGCATTAAGGCATTGTAGCACTGGCTGGAGAAGAGCACGTGCACTAGCTTTGCCTATAGCCTGGCTTCAGCATCAGGGATGTCATGGATACTGATACCGTCATTGGTTAGCACCTCCTCTCTTTTCATTTTCAGCATGGTGTAGACATCCCTTTTTTGTTTTTTTCTCTATCTTCGGTTCCAATCCCAACACCTTCTCCACCAAGGATGGGTTCAAGTGCACCTGTAACCTATTTAGCATTTTCTCCCCTTCCCATCGTCATGGTGCCGCACTCTTGGTTGGGGTCGTATGTCCTGAGAAACTCCGCACACTTCGTGTGGTCAGGCTCTTGTGCAAATTTCTCCAGGTACTTGGTGAGGTTGCACTGCTCGATGACTCTCTTGGCTGCTTTCTCCTTCGACACTACTTCTTCGATGTTCCGGATGGTCCGAAACTTTAGTTGATTGTAGGCGTGGTTTTGTAGGGATATGCCATACTGCGCTCTTTCCTCCTCCATGAATGGGAGTCGGTGGGCACGGTCTTGTTGCGACATTTTATGTTCCTGTCATAAACTGTAATTTTCATTAGTGCTTTTCTCATAGTAATTTGCTGATTACTGAAAAAGAAAACTCTATGCTTTTTGAATGAATTCCTTTTTCCTTTTCAGACTTTGACTTTTTGCCCTTTACTTCAAAGTTTCCATGCCCTTTTTTCTACCCCATCCCTTTTTCATAATATATGTTTATGTGTTTCACTAATTTTGATTTGATTGGCCTGATTTGATTCACCTTATGTTTTGATTGGCCTGATTTGATTCACCTTACCCTCTCCCCTTCCAGCTTGAGAAGAATCCTTCCTAGGATTTAGGGTCAGAAGGGCAAGGGCATTCAGCATGGTGGTGTAGGAGTTATTTGTGAAGGAGCCAATCATAGAACTGGGGGTTGTATTCTAAGTGAGCTTCGCGGTCCAGATTAGAGGGTCGAATCCCCACTTGCGTGATGTATGTGAGAACATCTATTAGGAAGTCACCAAAGTTGACATGGCTAGCAATGTGTAGCTCTTCCTCAGTCAACAAGCGATCAAGGTAGGTGTGTCCTTTGATATGTTCTTCCATGGGTCGGCCCCGAAGAGTGGTTAACACTCTATACGAGGTTGGCACGACATATGTGGGGTCGTATTCCACTGTTTTGATAGCGTGGCGCTGCTCAGCGTTGGTCATTATGCGGCACCCTTCAACTTCCCATTGCAGCTTAAGAGTGTACCAATGCCTCAAGAACGGGGAGTCAGTATCAGCAAGCTTTGTTAACGCTGTGATTTCTTGATCAGTGATAGTAGAACTGGTTTGCTGATTGTATGACGTGATGAAGGCATTGTTTGATGGCTTGCGCCATGGAGATCTCACTGTTGAGCAATTCAGCAAGGTGGAGCGAGAAGCTTTTGTGAATGCAAATTCAAAGATCTCCCAAGAGCATGGCATCATTTTAACTTCAGTTGCAAAGGGTTCCTCCAATAGCCCTAAGTCCAAGCGGTTGTAGCTTAGTGCTAGCGACATGAAGGTGGTGTCTAGTCGTTTAATGCATTCCAACACGTCATCCTCGGTGTCCTCAACGAGGTCGACGACCAGTGCTAAAAAGGATTTGCGTTCATAGGAGGGCGTAAGGCCGATGGGTGGTTGAGGTTTGCTAGAACTAGAGCCTGTAACAACGAAGTGTTGCGGTTTGGAGTGTTCTTGAGTCTGCAGTTGGGCTTCTTGGATTATGGGTGGATTAGGAGTAGCCACGATGGACGAACTGCTACATTCAGGTTGGATTTGGGGAGTCGGATTGACTTGGTCGAGTGACGACTCTTGTGACGGAGTCTGTTGTTTGGGCCGATAGGCTTGTGTGACTCTCTTGGGTTTAGGTGTGGGTGAGTCGGATGGCTGTGGTTTTGGAGAGCACTGTGGCTTATGGTTTGGAGGGTTTATGGGACTTGGGTTGATCAAGTTTGAGGGCGGCGTATGAGTAGTGCCTTTGGCCGTGTAGGCCTTAGGGATCCACAGCCAGGTGTTGCCCTCATAGTAGCCTTGCGCATGCAAGAGGGCTTTAGGGACCCATCTTTGCTTGATCATGCTGCACTTTTTGTGACTGCATCTTGGCCTCCTAGGTTTAGAGTTTTTGGTTTTATGAGGATAGAAGCGTCGACTCCTAGGTGGTGGTTGCAGCTGCTTAGGCTGCCATTGAAATCTAGGCTGTTGGGCCTTAGGTTTTACTGTTGTGGGCTGTGATTCATGAAATATGGGAGGTGGCGGCCGCGCACTACCCCCTCCTTGGACTTGATTATGGATATTTCTACCGATGGCGTTGCGGACTGTGATGAGGTCGCGCAGCCCTTGCTGAAAGCTGTGACAATGCGAACGTTGCCTATTGCGAGGTGGATGCGTTGCAACTCATAATCAACATTGCATTGAGTCTGATTTTTGAAAGTTCACCCCAGCAGCAACTCCGTGCTTGGGTTTTTAGCATTTGGCAACACGTAAAAAAGTATTGGGACAGTCTAAGACTCGATAGAAATGGCGGCTATGCACTTGTCAAGAAGTGCGTAGGAATGGGCCCCATATGGGCTTAATTTCGCATTAGTGGGTTGAAGTGGTGGTCTGCTAAGTTGAGTCCAATGATCATGAGTTAAGACATTGAAGTCTGCTCCCTCGTCGATCAAAGCGTTGAAAGCACATGTTTGTTTTGCAGTGACCATGATATGGAGGTATGCGGGCTCTACGACTTCCTCATCCTCATCATCAATATCAGTGATTGTAGCCACTCGTATCTTGACAGGCGGTTCTAACATCAGGGGCTGGTGCAAAGGATGGGTGGGAGGGTAGTACTTCTTGACATGACTGCCATTGAAGAAGCCTATGTCCTCACTCTCTAAGGTCTCGAGCTCGACATTGCCTGTGCGGCTGATCACACGAACTTTGAAAGGTTCAAGACCTCTAAATTTCATTTTCTGCTTATGCCCCTTAACTGAGTAGAAGAGCACTAAGTCGCCCTGTTCAAAGTCACACTGCTTGACATGCTTGTCAAACCAACTCTTGCGTCGGGCCTTCTCACATATAAGTGCATGGGTGGCTAGAAGGCGAGTCTCTGAGAGGCGTTCGAGTTCAACCAGGCGTTGCATCCATGCCTCCTTCCCTTCCCATTGTTCTTGAAGTACTATTCTCAGGCTAGGAACGAAGAATTCTAATGGTAGAACCGCTTCAATTCCATAGGTCAGCCTGAAGGGGGTTTGACCGACAGCCGTTTTATAAGCTGTGCGGTAAGCCTACAAAGCTGCCATCAGCTTGTTGTCCCAGTCGCTACGTGAGGCTGAGACCACCTTGGTCAGGACATTGATAAGAATCTTATTCGTGGATTTTGCCTGACCGTTTGCCTGAGGGTAGTATGGCGAGGATTTGCGATGGATGATGAGAAAGGTGGACAGGAGATGCGCTATCACTTCGTTGATGAAGTGTGTGCCTTGGTCACTGACCAGTTCGATGGGGCAGCCAAATCACGAGATCACTTGCTCCCATAAGAACTTGGCAGTCGTCCTAGCGTTATTTTTTTGTGTTGCTCTTGTCTCTACCCATTTCGTGAGGTAGTGTGTGGCCACAATGATGTACTTGGCCTATGAATATTGTGCCGCAGGATTGATGGGTCCTATGAAGTCAATTCCCCATTTTTCGAAGGGTTGTCGTGTAATAACTGGGGTCAACTCCATCTAATCCTTGCGAATCGGGACTTTTGTCCATTAGCACTCGTCACAATGCTTGATGAATCACCCTGCATTGCGAAAAAGCATGGGCCACCACAGTTGAGATTGCAACACCTTTCGTGCTGTCGTATCTCCGCTAAAGTGCCCTCCAGCAATGCCGTTGTGTGCCTCTGAGAGCACATCATGCATCTCATGTTCGCATACGCATTTGCGCAACAATCTATCTTGCCCCAGCCTATAGAGTTGGCATGCGATCAGTTGATAGGGCTGGATCTTAAGGATTAATCGCCTAAGTCGGGCTTTTTCTATCGGTCGATCAGGCAGTCCGTGTTCAAGCACTTGGACTATGTCATGTGCCCAATATGGCGTTAGATTAGCCTTGAATAAATCTCTCTCGCTGGACAGGTTAAATAGATGGGCGGCGGGTAATTCGTCAACAATGCCTTGTCCAACAGCTTCTCCCGTGGGAATGTGTGACATATGGTCAGCCATGTAGTGCTGTTTTCCTTTTTGTACAACCACGGAGAAGTCGAATTCCAAGAGCAGAAGGAGCCACCAAGCTATGCGTCCTATAGCACAAGGTTTGTTTACTAGATAGAGCAGGGCTTGATGGTCCACAAAAAAGGTAAAAGGTGTAGCCAATGGATAGTGCCGTAATTTCTTCACAGCAAACACCATGGCTAATCCTTCTCTTTCTGTCGTCGAGTAGTTCATTTTCGTCTTAGTGAGTTGACTGCTAGCAAAGCTCACTGGATAGTCTAAGTTGTGTTCACCAGGTTGGCACAACACTGCCCCCACGGAAAACTTAGAAGCATCGATATGCACGTGGAAAGTAATGGTCCAATCTGGGGCTCGTAGAATTGGTGTTGTGGTTAGAGCCTTTTTCAACTCTTCATATGATCATTGGCATGCCTCGGTCCATTCAAAGACGATCAACAGCTTGTACAAAGGTCTGGCGATCAATGCATAGTTCAGTACAAACCGCTAATAGTACCCCATATGGCCTAGGAAGCATTGAACTCCCTTGTAGTTGATTGGGGGTGGAAGGTCAACAATAACCCTGACTTTCAAGAAGTCAGTGGCAATGACATTCTTTGACACCACGTGCCCTAAGATGCATCCATGCTTTACCCGAAACTGGCACTTTAAGGGGTTCAAGGAGAGATGATATAAGCGACACCACTCAAAGACTGCACGGAGTTTGTGTAAGTGTTTGATCCAGGTCGAGTGGACACAGAGGTCATCGACAAAGACTTCCAACTCCTTGCGAAGCATGTCTTTAAAGATGGTGCACATGAGGCATTGGAAGGTGGCAGGGGCATTAGTCAACCCAAAGGGCATGACTATGTAAGCAAAGACGCCCCACTCAGTGGCGAAGGCAATCTTGTGCCTGTCCGTAGGATGCACTCGCACCTAGTTATACCTTGAGAAGCCGTCAGAAAACTGTAGGCTTCCTTGCCTGCCACTCTCTCAATCATATGCTTGGTGTACGGTAATGGATAGGTGTCCCTCTTAATAGTAGCGTTCATCTTCTTGTAATTGATGTATAATCGGATTTTTCCATTCTTCTTCATCACGATGACTATGGGCGATACCCAGTCTGTGTGTTCAATTTCGTAAATGAATCCTGCTCTCATCAGCTTATCAATCTCCTCTTTGACAGCATGAGCATGTTTTGGATTCATAGGGTACGGTCGTTGCTTGACCGGCGTTGCGTCTAGCATCATGGGTATGTTGTGAGTCACGACACTCGGATCTACCCCCTTAAGCTCTTCTAAGGACCAGGCGAGCACGTCGATTTACTCTTGCAAGAGAGCAACAAGACTCGTTTCTTCTTCCTCAGTCAAGTCATCGGCAAAATGAAGACTAGTCGGGGTGTTTCCCCTTCCTGGGCTAGGTTCACCTCCTTGACCTTGGCTCATCCCTCGATTGGTTCACTCGTTTGCCCTTGACACTTGGCACCTAATAGAACTACTACCCTATCCCATTTTTTGAATTTCATAAATCGTTTAGGGAGGTCCTGTGGTTTTCGTTGTTCTTCTGTTCGTGTATCCCTAGGTTGTTTTGCCTTTTTCTGCCTTAATCGTTTGTGCCTCAGGTGGACGGGTAGATCCCCCTTGGTGCGTTTGGCCATGGGCGGCCTAGGGATTTCTGGATCACTATCCGAACTAACCTCCAACTCAGAGTCAAACTCCCCGTCCTCGCTAGAAGAGGTGGCCTCCCCTGGTGGGCACAGTTCGGACGGCGACTCTGTCCTAAGCACTGATGTCGTTCCTGGCTGGGCTAGGCCTGCTTGCTCAAGGTCTATGGCTCCTACGTGTTCCAACCAAGCATAATCACATTCCATGCGCATGACTCCTCGTCTATCCTGAAGATACTCTTTTTCTGCGGCTTGGAGTTTGCTCGTATTTGCTCTATTTCTTGTCCTTTAGTGTCGTATTCCACGGTATCTACCTCACCCTCACTTTCGTCACACTGAAGGATTGGCAGTCTTTGTATTCATCGTTAAATCCTCTTCGTCAGCAGACTGCTCGTCGTCTCCTAGGGCTTGGTATATCTCTTGTCGTTGGTCAAGAACTAGGGCCCAGTTATACATGAGGTTTAAGTCATGCACTCTGGTCCATTGCCACTTGGATTCATCTAAGAGATCCTAGAGTGGTTTGAAGTTTGCAGCTGGATTGCCAGCTAGCTTGTCCATTAAGTATTCCAGTATCTCTTGGAGTTCCCTTTTGTTGGTTGGGACTTGGAATTTGATAGGCTTAGATTTCCCACGAAGGGTTCCTGCCATCATGCAGACTGGTACAGAGGGTGTATCATTAGACTTGCCGATTGTTTTGATGGCTTGCTCATATGCCTCGTGATCTGAGAACGACAGGTCGATTGTAGCAAGGATGTGCATCCAATCCCGCTCGTCCTCTAGGCATGGGATATACTTGGTCAAGGGCCCATAGGACTTCTTGACCTGGGTGTTACCCTTGAGCATAGCAGAGATGGCATCTAAGTCGACTGGTGAGGCCTTCCAAGTGTCCATCTCTATTCTTACGGCATCCGTTCTATTGCCAAGGAAGATCAAGATGTTACCCCAATCTTCGATGACTCTAGCGTTGCGCATCCAAGGTCGGCCTAATAGGATATCGTAGTCCACTCCCTTCATGACTATAAAGTCCACAGAGAATTGGACACCTGCGATCTTCACTGGCCAATTCTTAAGCACCCCAAATGGCTTGACTCTCATACCGTTTGCTAATGTGACATTAAACCTAGCAGTTTTGACAGGCGGGTTTCCCCAAGTCTGAAGCACCGCGTGGCTAAGCACACTAACCCCAACTCCCGTGTCCACGATTCCCTTTCTCATTGTATCACCAAGGGCTAGAACCGGTAAGACTGCATGCATCTCGGAACCTTCCCAGAAGGCATTGACATGTAAGGATTTAAGCATTGAGTGTAGCATCAAACTCGGTATTTGCGTCTCTGCATCATGGTCATGAGGGTCTGTCGTGACCTGCTCTCGTGACCCTTCAACCCACTGCTTAAGATCTTGCCATATGGTGGGATATGCCTAAGTAGATCTCCCAGGCTAAGTGTTATAGGGGTAGTCACCAACGTGGTCAGGAGATCGTTGGGTGCTCGTCTTTCTCCTAACCTGGATTGTCCTGGCCAATAGCCATGACTGATTTGCGGCCCTGTAGCATCAAGTCTTGGCCTTAGCGGCACTGCTTGTGGTGCAATTGCTTCTCCCGACTTTGGTTGAGGAGGTGAGATTGACGTGCTTATGCTGGAGAGATCATCGATCTCGTCCTCTATGATGGGCTCAGTGTCTTTTAGATGCTCTTGAGCCTCCTTCACCCATTCCTTCACTTTTTCTATGGCCTCTAACTATCGCTTTGGATGCAGGTATTCCCCTACCTTAGCACTTCCCTTTTCGGCCATCTTAGGGGCTGAAGTCTCTACCTCTACGTCAGAGACCTTCTTTCCAGCAGGCAGAGTTGTAACACTCTCCGTTTTTAGTGCGATTTTAGCTTTTGACCTCCTTTTCTTCCGCCTGCGACTTTTCTTCCCTATCGAAGCTATGTTAAGGTTGCTAGGTCCTGGCAGTGATATGCCAAGACCTAGCAGTGATATGCCATGACCTGGCAGTGATATGCTGGCCTGCTTTGTCTGGGCGTGGGTCATGACCCACAATGGGATAGGTGTAGCCTCCCCATCGAGGTTCTTGATACCAAACAGCCCCAATGGGACAGATGGTACGTTGGCTGAGCTAGAAGACGGCTTTCGCTTTGGGCAATTGACGAAGAGATGAGTGATTCCACACTCAGCACACCTTTGGTCAGCCTTGTCTCTATTTTGCTGCTCCCTTTCAGGGCAGCGTGATGAGACATGACCTGGGTGACCACAAGTCCAACAGGTGATTGGATCCTGTGTCTACCCTCCTAGGCCTCTACCTCGTCCTCTTCCTAACGCAATCAGGGGCACGGGGCGATAATCCATGAGGATAGCGTTGCCCTCATCGTCATGCGAGACGTAAGGGCATATGTAAGTTTCTTCCTCATTTGGTTCTTCCACGTAGTGGCCTAGAGCATCGCTTGGTGGATGGGTCACGTAAGGACCAGGTGGTCTGGGTATGCCGGTAGGGTTTATGTCCATCCTAGGAACAGCTGGCTTAATGTCGTTAGGCGCACGAAGGGCCAATGGGGCTCCCCTTCCGAAGAACGACTGCGGCTTATTCGCTAGGTAAGGTTGGCCGTAGGGTTGCGAGTACGAAAGTCTTCTTGGTAATCTACAATGCACGACGTCATGACCAAACCTACTGTAGTTAGCACAAGGTCTTGACCTAGGGTCTTGACACTCGGCTGGCAAGTGGTTTTCACCACAGTACACGCATTGGACGTGTCGGCGCGTTGGTCGTCTCAACATGTCTTGCAACTTGGCTAACTCCATCTTTACATCAGCCAAGTCTTGGTTCGTCTCGGTGGCCTTCCCCTTATCTTGGGATGATGGGTATCTTGGGATGATGGGACTGATCACTCACTAGAGGCTGACGCTCTCTCTGAGCTTCGCGAGTTGGTCTCTTCTAGGTTTGAGCTCCTGGAGCTCCGCTCTTTCAGCTGATCATCGACTCTCATGGCTTTCTCAAACACTCTAGCTAGCACATCTTGCTACAAGCTCAAGTTGCCTGCCAAAGCCTTATATAACTCCTCGCCTTAAATTCCGCTGATGAATACAATCGAAACTGCTCTTTCAGTCGATTGCTCGCCCATAGGGATTCTCTTGAAGAGACTCCTCACGTGGGTTACGTAGTCGCGAATGTCCTCCTCTTTCTACTTGACGTTCATCAAGCGTACTAGCAGATTATCGGAGTATTCAAGCTCGGCAAATCTCTTAATGAAGAGATCCTTGAGGCCACTAAAGTTGGCTCGTTCTGTGGCATCTAGGCTTGTATACCAAGTCCTTCCCTTGTCACCTAAGCAGAGCTCGAATGCTTGAGAGCATCGAGTCAGGTCGTTGAAGCCGTTGGCTTCGCAAACTTGCTCGAACTGCTCTACAAAGCTATATGGATCATCGTGGGGTTGGTATTTGTCAAGTTACTTGGCAACAATAGGGATTTTAGACTGGCTCTTTGAGCCTTGGTTCGCTCCTAATCTTGCGAGCAGCGATGTCACTAGTGCCGCGGCACTTTGCTCTGCTGTCATGTTATCTAGCAGTTGAATCATGAGAAGCTCGCTCAACGTCAAGTCTCCTTCTAGGGCTCTCTCATGATTTGTTCGGTTTCTACCTGCTAAGTTCAGCACTCGCTGTACCTCATGCAGCTCTGTGCTTTGCCTTTGGCTCCTAGCCTACTGATCCCTATTGTATTCGACTATGCTTTGCAAAGCCTTGTGGGCTATTTTTCTCTCTTCCTCTAGGTCTGCAATGATAGCGTCTGCTGTCCTGCCGCAGTGCTCGTACCGGGCATGTGCATTGTAGCTGTTGACCAGTTATTGAATAGCCTCCAGGAAGATGTTCAAGTCGAGTTCCTTATTAGACCTATGGTCTGAGCCTCCTTCTGCCATAGTTGTGTTGTCGTGCTCCACCAACTGTCGATCAGGTTGTAGATTTGTCAAATCCACGTTGTTGACGCCACCTGCTTGGTCCTACTTCGTGCATTGATGGTTTGTCTACGTCTTGGGTCCTCTCCTATTGGTGGGTTTCTTGAGTGGTTTCTCTGAGTGAGTTTCTTCAGTTATTGAATACAATCCTCAATTTATGGTCACTCAGTGTGCGTGTCGCTTCTCGTGCACTTGTGCTCAATCAGGCTTTCAATTTCCTTAAATGCATTCAAGTGCAAAAATTCAAGGTGAGTGCAGCAACAAATCTCGAAGCGTCTTACACACTCTCACTTTGTTTTGGGCCTGATAGGCTTGTTGGTCAATTTTCTGGCCGCCTTGATAGGGTTCAGGGTTTTTCTAATATGTTGTCTCATTTGTTTTTGGCAAATCAAGTTTTAACTGCTCAACGCTTTGCGTCTAGGTCTCTGGGTCTCGTTGTTGCCTACTTCAAGCTGCTAAGCGGCTGCTCCCTACGATTTTGTCTATTCCGTGTGCCAGAATCAAGTTCTGAGCGTCAAAAGGACTTTAAATAGTTTGTGCTGCTTAGCTCTAGCCGGGTCAAGTCAAATTTCTAAGAATTTGATAAAAATTCACACTCAGCCTAGCTAGTCCGAATTACAGGGTCCGAGTGGGTCACTCAGACGGGCCGAGGGCCGAATTCGTGACTCGAACAGATTGGCTCGGACGGGCCGAATGGTCAATTCGGAGGAAGTCACTCTAACGGGCCGAATGGTTAATTCGGATGAGGTCACTCAGACGGGCCGAGGCACTTGGGCCAAGGGCCGAATATGACACGTGGCCGAGGGCCGAATCCTATAGCTCGAACGGTTTGGCTCAGATGGGCCGAGGGCCGAATTAGTTGATGGTCCGAACGGTCAACTTGGATGGGCCGAGTAGGTCTGGGTTGAGGGTCAATTAGGGTTTCGGGCCGAGTGGACCGAAGGAAAGAGGGCCGAGGGCCGATTCTGGGACTCGGCCCAGAAGCGACCGCTCGGACGGGCCGAACGCAGCGCGACGTCGATAGCGAAAGGTCGATTTTGCTCGATTCTTGCGATTTAATCAATCATAGCAAGTATAAACCTCCAGATCCTATCTAGGGGGATAGGGGAAGGGATTCATATACATAAATAGAGTGGTAGGCTTGTTGATGGTGAGATCGGATCGCATCATGCGATGGCTCTCTCTCTCTCTCTCTCTCTCTCTCTCTCTCTCTCTCTCTCTCTCTCTCTCACATTGAAATGGTCACAAATGAGCTCTCCCTTGGCCTCTTGGCTCTTATACCCCTTCTCGGGTATGGTGTTGATGCCCCCAATCACTCACTTGCCGATCTTAGGCATCACAAGCGAGTTTTTTACCATTTTTTGCACGATTTTTGCCCTGTTTTGCAACAGTAAACCCTACCCTTCTCCGGTGCGATTTCCTAATCCTAACCTACACTAAATGCAACAAGAATCGAAAGCAAAAAACTAAAATAATTTCTCCATGTTTCCCAATCATCAAACAAACAAAATATCCCAAAATACTTACTTGTTTTGAAGATCAAAAACACCCAAACTTCCTACCTATCTCAAGCTCCGTTTTGGGGATGAATCCCTTACTTCGATGCTCGATATGAGGTAGGCAAGTGCTCAAGCTTGAATCCGTTGGTCCCGACAACAACGGAACCAAAATGTAGTGGGAGCTCACACTCAACCGCCAAGACCCATAGACTGCTTATTGCTTCAAGCGTTTCAAGCGAGCTCTAATGGCTATCTCTCACCTAGCCGATGTGCATCGATCCTATGAGTGTAGTGAGCTTACCTTGATGCTGATATGAGTTGCCTCCTCTCTCGCACACCTCGGTAGCTCCACGATCCTAGATGCAAGCTCAAGCATTCTCAAGCCTCCTCCATCTCCAAGCTCCATCCTCCATAGCCGTGCGCACGAGAAAAGAGAAGAGAAGAGAAGAATAGAAGAGGAGATGATGAAGAGCTTCACCCTCTTGATCCCTCACTCTAACACACTCACTCCCTCACACTCTCACACTCCCTCTCTCAAGAGCACACACAAGCAAGAAGATGAGGAGAAGAGAAGAAGAAGAGAGCTCTTGTTAGCCATACACCAAAGAATGAGCTTCCATTCACTTTTTGAACTTTATATATACAAACCCTAAAACCCCATGGGCACCCATCCCCTTTTTTACATGACTGGCCATTGTGGCAAGGTCCTTTTTCCATTTCCCTCTTCTAGTCTTATGCCTCTAGCCTACACCCGTCTAATATTTTACAATTGGCACAGGAGGGAGCCTGGTGCTCTTTTACAAGAGTTTTCCAGTTTTTTGAGGCGCCTTTCTTTTAAAATTGCGCTTTTTGCCCCAGCTTAGCTTTGGAGGTCACCTGCGTGTCTTTGCTCTTTTTCTGTGTTTTTTTTAATGCTTTTCCTTCCTTTTTATGCCATCTCGACTTGGGATTAACATCATGTTAGCTTATTGAAAGCATACGTAGCTAACCCAAACCATATTCTTGATTATCAACAAGTTGTAATACCTAGCCAAGGAGTCCTTGAACTACAACTTGACTGAGTAATTAATGTAAGGGAGAGAAAATTGAGGAGTAGAACCCTTAGAGAATACCTTATCCACTGTGGAATGATTATCCTGAGGAATATGTGACATGGATAGATGAGAATGTTCTTTATCAACAATACCCACGGTTCTCTCGAGATGAGGACATCTCGATTTCTCTAAGGGGAGAAGGATGTAATACTTCCATGCAATTAAAAGTTAGTTGGTTAGTTTGAAAGTTAGTTAGTCAATAAGTAAGTTAGTAAGGTTACTAACTAAAGTAAAAGCTAACTAATATTAATAACTAACTAACTAACAATTTTTTAAAAAATAGAGGATCATAACCTTATATTTTTTTCTGATTGACAAGGAATGTAGCCACCCATCACAGAAGTTACCACATGAATGAGAGTTATGAGCCATATTAGTCATTAGTGTCAATGTGTATATTATGGATGGTCCAAAAATATTAGATTTTGGACAAAACTAGAATATTTTTGATATTATTTATTGTAAGTATCCTAAAAAGCTATGGAAACTTTTAAAACAGGGTGTCATGTAAAAAAAGCAAGTGACTTTTTAAGCCAGTTTTGGAGATTTAATGCAAAAAAGAAGGATTGGTGAAATCGCATACGTTACAATCGCAGATTACATGCAACAAACAGCACTCCAAACAGGGAGAAGAAGAAGGAGTGATCTGGAAGATTTCTGAATAGGTGTCCTAGGGTTTTACCTCCCTTTCAAAGCCAATAGAATCATCAAATTTGTGATTTAAGCATTAGATTGCATCTTAGAAGTTTTAGATTGCTGATTTTGCCAAGATCCCCTCCATAAAGAGCTCTTCTTCTTAGGCACAACCCTTCTTCTCTAATTTAGCTATAAATAAGAGGCATGGTTGGGGAGTAGTTTAGAGATACACAAGGAGACCCCAAGAGGCTTCAAGAGGGAGGTAAAAGGATACCCCTCCAAGAGGTTGCGACACAGAGAGAGAGAGGGAGAGAGAGAGAGAGAGAGAGGGAGAGAGCCCAAGAGGCTGCAAGGGAGAGAGTTAGCTCAACCTCCCCCTGCCTTGGTCTTCGACTAAGACATCTTCTCTTACGCTCTCCTATTCTAAATTCATTCCTCCTTTATCTCTCGAATCCACTTGTGAACGATGCTTCAAAGCAACGAGGTGGAAAGACCATGTGAGAACCACCGCAACCGGTAAAAGAACAGGTATTGCCAAAGATACGAGAGTGCCCAAGGTTGTTGGAAGAGTTGCCACTACTAATGGAACATTGGGTGTGGTGAATGCAAGTGCAAGCAAAGACAAAATTCCCAATGTTATCGTGCCAAACTAGATTATTCACGTTTCAAAAATAGGCTATTATTTTCGTATCGCCACATAAAATAATAAGGTTTTTATCAAAATTTCACACAAAATGTTAGCTTTTTCATTAAATGATATAAGATCTACTTGTTAGATTTCATGGACAACATCCATATAAGAATTAAGTTAAAAAAATAAAATAGCTTCCATATTTTTTACTTACACGAATTGACAATTTTATCTAGAGAGCATATTAATACACGCATAAATGGTTAACTACTACCTATGATTTGTAGTTAGATTAATCAAGATTATAATTTGTAAGATCATGATGACAATAGTTGCAGGAGGATCTTGCATGAAATGAGTAAAAGATTATATGCGCACTTGAGATTAACAAAATAACTCGATATATTGTCAATGCGACAAGGTTAAGGTTGATTAATACTTGTTATGAAAAGTGAATGTTTATTTAAGGGTCTTGTAAATTATCTCGTTAAATTATTATCGCAATATTTTTTCTAAAGAAAATTCACTTATGTTGGGTAAGTTAGCCCCAAATGGGAAATTCATGTCTTGCTTAATATGTTGTGAGAGATGTAC
Source organism: Lygodium microphyllum (assembly GCF_053477565.2). NCBI lineage: Eukaryota > Viridiplantae > Streptophyta > Polypodiopsida > Schizaeales > Lygodiaceae > Lygodium > Lygodium microphyllum. Next base: position 137,957,386 of record NC_141147.1, read on the forward strand.
TCAACACTTCTTTATGGGGAGGAGAATCCTCATTAGAATGTAAGGTTTACCTCAGGAAAAGGCCTACCTTGGCTATGGAAGTTGTGAACTACACGATGGTGAGACTATCATAGTTTGAAAGGATTGTTTGTGTTTGCTAGAATCTAGATCTCTGATTAAAAACATTGACAAACAGAATAAAAGGAAAGATTGTGCTAGGCTACCCCCAAGCTAGCTGCGAGACCCTACTCCAAGGGGGTCATGGTTATTGCTTCGAGAAGCTTAGATCAACTCCGTAGCGAAAGGTTTATCTATAGGGATGGAGCCCCAAGAGGAACACCAAGGAAAAGGGGATTCTACTACAAGAAAATCTATCTTGTAACATCAACAAGCTTTTATTTCATTCTTTTGATGACCAAAATAAAGAAAACAACAATTCTTCACATAGCATCATAGTAGATATCTCCCACGGATTTGATAGATTCAACCATAATCCTCAACATCTTCATAGAATCCATCAATAAAACAATGAACATGAAATAATACACCATTTTTGAATGGAAATCAATCACATAGTATTCATCTTCAATATCTTCATAGCTTTCTCTCTCAATCTCTCATATACAGTTACACTGTTTTGATACAAATTGGCTATCTCTGACTGACTCTCTCTCTCTCTCTCTCTCTCTATATATATATATATATATATATATATATATATATATATATATATATATATATATATATATATATAGTACATCCTCTCCTCACTACAATACTCAATAATGACTCTCAATAATCCTTCTTAGGTCGTGGATGCACCTCCCAAGAGGTATGTCTGATGTGAAGAGGCACCAGAGCCACTACAGTGTCTCTTCATAGCTCACTACTGTCACTGTCACTCCAGTCTTCTCTTCAGTCTTCATCAGCTGCTTCTTCCATTTGTTTTAGCTCTTTTGAACTTAGATTCATCCTTTCCAAAAGTTAGAAAACTTTCATATATATATATATATATATAGTACATCATCTCCTCACTACAATACTCAATAATGACTCTCAATAATCCTTCTTAGGTCGTGGATGCACCTCCCAAGAGGTATGTCTGATGTGAAGAGGCACCAGAGCCACTACAGTGTCTCTTCATAGCTCACTACTGTCACTGTCACTCCAGTCTTCTCTTCAGTCTTCATCAGCTGCTTCTTCCATTTGTTTTAGCTCTTTTGAACTTAGATTCATCCTTTCCAAAAGTTAGAAAACTTTCCCAATGTCACATATACATTCTACAGAACACTTATAGAAGATCTATAGAACAGTACAAAAAAGGAACAGAGCAGAGACAGAGCAGATATAGAGGCTCTACAGAAGGTCTACAGAGGGTTACAGAAGGTCATCAGAGAACATAAATTCCTCATAACTCATACTAAAGCCATTCCAAAATATCAAAAACTATTCAATAAACCTTCAAAAGATTTCAAACTCCATCAATCATCAATCATGCTTCATACAGAAGAAAATCAGAACAAAACAGAAGCTATACAGAAGGTATTAGAACCAATCAAAACCTCAACAGAACCTATCAGAACATCATAGAGCTTCATATCTCCACTAAAAATCATTATGAGCTTCCAAAACAGAATCGATATCATCCAAAACACTCTCAAACACTTTCATTAACAACCATACATCACTCTAAATCCATCAAAAATCAATCATTTAGACCTCAAAAACAACAAAAATTAGTCAAAAATTCAGTCTTTTTCCACTCTAAACATATCCCAACACTTAGAAAGGAAGTGTCCTCACGACCTAAGGAAAAGAAGAATATAAGTTCACTAAAGACCTCAATTTAATCTACTGTAGTATCTTCAAAAATCTCGCCAAACCACGACCCCAACTTATCACCTGTATCTCTAGAAAAGAATACTTCTAAAGGAAAACTTCGTTATTCATTAGCACATCTGATAAACAATAAAAAGTCATAACAAATTTGTAAATGATATAAGAGGTTTCTTCTTCATTATCTCGAACTATCCAACCAGCATCACCACCACTGCAATTCTCCAAAAATGTATCTCTCGAAAGCAAATCGAATAGGCAACCACCACAATCTCATCACATAAAATTAATCCTCAACACAAACACTAAACACAACCATCTGAATGACACCTCCAAAAAGAGATATATATCATTAGGAATCATCCACAATACATTGCAAAGGCATCAATGAAGGTGATCCCATTTGAAGGCTTGGTGATTTTGAAAGCGATCCATAGATAAGGACTCACCCACAAATGTCTTTGGAGGATTTTGAAAGAACTGAAGGCAGCACATCCTTTCTAGCAAAACAAGATATCTGCTAGGTAGACATAGGGCATGAAAATATAGGATATCCAACTGTTGGGAATCAATGTTCACATTGACATTCATACAAAGCTTTGGAATGGCCTTTTGATCGTTATGGGAATGCCTATGCATATATGTTAAGTACCAAGCAAAATGAGCTATCAATCTCACTGAAGGATCTAGAGATGTATGAATATTGGTGAGAAAAATGGAGGTAATTCTGGAATATGTGAAGAGTTCCTTGGACAAATAGTGAGATGGTGTTTTGGCAGCCATAAACCTGTCTTGGTGGAGAAATTGGCAAACTAGCTTCTAAGGAGGATCAGTTATCATGGAAAAAGACACTCTTGAAGTGTTAATCACCTTCTTGACATCCAGAACCTCTTTGGTCTGCTTCTGTAACAGTTTAAGAATCTCATCATTTGAGAATGATTGTCTGGTTGTAACAAAGGGTTCTTCTTTGTAGGGAAGAGACAAAGCCTTCCCTAACCCTCTAGGTGTCAATACCATCAAAGTTCCACGAACCATGCCCGATTTCTTACTGTATGATGCAAGAAACTTATCACACAGGGATGGATCGTCTAGAATCAAAGGGAGTGAAGCAGCCACGAAAGTTGCAAGGCCTGCTTTCGCTATAGGCTCAAAAGCTAGTAGGCAAGAATAATCCCTACTGATCAACGGGACATACTGGACAGGAGGAGGAGCATGAGGCACCATTCAGATGGAAAACACACACACCACAAACATAGATAATCACAAAGAATGCCTGCAAAACAACAAAATAGCTATAAAAAAGAAATCAATCAAAAGAAGTATACACACAGATGTAACTAACCAATTGACCACCCTAAACAACCCACATCCTAGAAAAAATACGGCATGACCTCTACACATATGCGACCGAAAACTTCATGCGATACAACAAGCAGTTACTCAAGACCCCGAATCATGCAAAAAAGAAAAAAAAACTACACACGGCACCCATAATTGTATCACACAAACAAACCATTATACCTCAAAAACCTAATCAGAACCTAACCATAACTTTGACCAATAATTTCAGCTTAAAGGACTATACGTGCCCATTCCACGAAGCGTGTTTATCAAAAAGGAAAAAAAAGGGCAGTGAGGGGAAATGGTTTTGATGAAGGGTTCATTTTAATAAATTATTAACAATGGTTGAAATTTTATTAGGTTATAAACTTTAATAAGAAAACGGTGGTTCCTTATTAAAATTTTAATTACAATTTATTAAGGTGAAGCGGTGCTTAAACGAAACCCGGACTGCAATACCCAGACTAGGGTCTCTAAATGCATATTCATTAATTAGAAATTAATGGTGATGTGGAGCGCTTTTTTGCCAACGCGTGTTGGTTTATTTTTTATTTAAAAGTAAAGTGCCTCTAAAGTACACGTAGTGCGTGCAAAGTGAACGACGGGTTGATTTTAAGTTATTAGAAAAATGTGTGTTTAGCGTGAGGGCATGTGAAAAAGTAGGTGAATATAGTTCATTTTAACAATTAACTATGGTTAAGGGATGACAAAAAATAAATAAAGCACAAAAAATAGATACCTGGTAGGGGTGTGTATGCAAGAGAATGAGGGCGCACTGAGTAGCCCCAAATGCAAGGAATCCAGTTTTAAAAAAAAACAAAAACTACTGACTGAAAAAAATAAAGCACCTTAGTGTTTTTGTTTTATTATTATTATTTTATTTTTTTAAATGATTAAAATGGGATATAGGACACATGAATATGTTGTGAAGTATAATGGTGGTATTTCAGCAATCCAACAAGTTTTGACAATGTATTTAAATTTATCCATGATTTTTCAGCTAATGTTTGGAATTTAAAATGAATTTTCATGAGGTGAAGTATTAAAATTAGGGTTTTCGCTTCAAATAATACTTTGGCCATTTAAGGAAGAATTTTCAATTGAGAAATTATTGCCAAAAGGGGCAAGGGGGTTTGTGAAATTTTCTATTTTTTTTTTGAAGTATTTTTGAATTTTTACCCATTTTTAATGAATTTTGCTCATTTTGCATGTATTTTTGAAAGAATTTGAAAGTTTTGATTTTTTTGAAATTTATTTTCTAGAATTACCACTTTAGAAAATATTGCAAATGATTTTAGCAATGTTGGGAATTTTTTAAGGAATTTTTTTGTAATTTATTTGGATTTTAAATAAAATTTGAAATTTTTTGGTGTTTTATGTGTGTTTTTATGTGTTTTTAGGGTTTTGAAATTAAAAGTCAATACCTGAGCTGCGTGTGAACAACAGAGAATGAGTGCATGTGAACGGCTGACTGCAACACAGCACTGCACGTACAAGTCGGAGGCGCATCCTCACACGTGATCGCTCGCTAGCAGCTCACCTACGGACAGGCACACGTCGGGGCTCGCGCGAACATATGCACACAGGAGACCATCGGCAACAAGGAGTCCTGCGTGTAGGGGGTGGTCGGAAAATGGAGGTGTGCCCCGTGAGAAAGTGGGGGTCGATGGGTTTGTTGCGGGTGGGGGTGGTGGGAAAAGGGGCTATGAGGGGGATAAGTGGGAAGGGGCGGGAAAGGGGGCTTGGGTAGGGGTAACTGGGGTTAGAGGGTGGGTTAGGGATAACTATGGTTAAGTGGGGGTGGGTTAGGGGTAACTAGGGTTAGGTGGGGATGGGTTAGGGATAATTGTGGCTAATTAGGTAGGGGTGGGTTAGGGGTAATTGTGGTTAGGTGGGGGGTAGGGTTAGGGTAATAGTAATGGGGGGGCAAATTTGGTGGGAGGGGAAAAAATTGGGTTGGGGGGGGTAAGAAAGACGGGTGGGCAGGTAAGAAAGGTGGGGGGGTAAGAAGACAAGCCGGCATGTAAGAAGGGTGGGGGGGTAAGAAGACGGGCGGGCGGAAAGGGTAGTGCCCAGGGAGGTGGGCAGGGGCGTGAGTGGCATGGAAGGCGAGGCCTCGGGAGGAGGACGAGAGCGTTGACATAGAGGGGCGATGAGGAGCAAGAGCGCAAAGGTGGGAGGAAGGGCCGTGTGACGAGGCAACAGGCCAGGAGGAAGGCGGTGGGAGGGAGGGCCGTGTGGCGATAGGAGGGAGGGAGGGCGAGGAGCAGTAGGAGACGGTGAACCAGGAGGAAGGTGGCAGGAGGGAGGGCCGTGTGGTGGCGACAGGAGGGAGGGAGGGCAAGGAGGAGCAGGAGGCAGCGGGAGGGAGGGCCGTGTGGTGGCGACGGGAGGGAGGGAGGGCAAGGAGGATGGGCAAGGAGGAGTAGGAGGTGGGGGGGCTAGGAGGGAGGCGAGGGGGGAAGGAAGTGAAAGGGGAGGAAGGGCCGCAGGAAGGAGGGAGGGAGGAAGCGTGAGGGGAGGAAGGGGCCGTAGGAAGGAGGGAGGGAGGGAGGGAGGAAGCATGAGGCGATGGGGAGGAGGGGCAGGGGAGGAGTCGATGTGGAGGGAGGAGGGGAGGGAGATATGGAGCAACGAAGACAGGAGGGGTGCAGCGAAGAGGAGGAGAGGGAGGAGACGAGGGGTGCAGCGAAGACATGCACGCAATGAAGGAACCCGACAAGTACGTGATTTTTTTGTGTTTTCTTTCTTTCTTTTGTTTTGTTTTTTCTTTTCTGGTTGTTTTTTCTTCTTTTCTCTTTCTGTTTTTTTTATGTTTGTTTTTTACGTTTTTTTTGTTTGGAAAAAAAATTAATTGTGTTGGTGTTTTTTTTTGTTTTTTTTTAATTGTTTTGATTTGGGTTGTTTTTGTGTGGTGTGCTTGTTTTTTGTTTTTTTTTTTCTTCTTTGCCTTGGTGGTTTTTTTTATTTGGTTAATTTATTTGGCTATGTGTTTTTTTTTGTTTTTTTTTGTTTTAAAAAAATTGTGGTATAGGTGTTAAAAATGAGCACACCCCTGTCTCACACGCATGCCTAAGGCTGGAGTAAAAACATTTGCATCGGCAGGAGCAAATGGGGTGAGGACGGCGACACATGAGTCACAAAGGCGACGAGGGCATCCCGAGGAACGTAAAACCAAAAACAGGCGCCTTCACATGTGACACGAGAAACGCGGCCACACGGTAAAAAGAAAGAAAATTTAATAAAACCCAAACTGCACATCGGATAGAAAAACCGTAAAAAGGAAAAAGGTGCGGGAGACGAAGGAAGATGATTGAAAAATGCGACATTGGTTCCGGGGCAAAATTAGGGTATTCACATGGAAAAAATGCAAGAAATAGAACCTGAAAACACATACACGTGTTAATATCGAAAAATCCGCACGTCGGAACAAAGTGTGGATAGAAGGAAAAATGTGCAAAAGAACATGTGCAACAAGTCTGTAATAGCAAAACACAGTTCTGATTGAGATAGGATGCATTCACATGGAAAAAACCCAAAAAACGTACCAAAAAATGGACTCGAAAATTAATATGGGAAGAACCAATTGCTGGAATGAAGTGTGAGAAATGGAGAAAATGTCCGAGGGAAAGGGATTGAAAGGGTTGGTGCATCAAAACTCAGTTTGGGGGGAACTAGGAGGGGTTCACATGGGAAAAACACAAAAAACACACCCGAAAACACTCAGAAAAATTAATAACTAAAAATCTAGCAGTTAGAAGAGGAGGGAGGAAAAAGGAAAAAGTGGAGGAAAGGATGGCGGGCCACGGATGTCAAATGAAACTGGAATTCCGATGAAAATAGGGCATGTTCACATGGAAAAATGTGAAAAATAGGAACGAAAAGGGCCCAAAAACCCGCAAAAATTAATAATGGATGAACCATGCATCGGAATGATATGGAATAAAAATGAAAAATATTAGGGGGAATGGGTAGGGTAGGGTTGGCACCTCAGATCAGTGTTTCGAAGCAATAAAGATGCGTTCACATGGAAAACCGTCCAATTTACGTGAATTGCTTCAAAAATTAATAACATTAGAACCGTCTGTCAGAACAAGGGTTGGTGAAAAGAAAAAATGGGTAGTTCAAAGGGACAAACAGGGCTGTAAGGTTGGATGTTAGTCTCAGTGAACGTAGGGTGCGTTCACATGGAAAAATCGCAAAACAAAGGAGAGAGGCAAACGATCAAGGAACAGCTCCAAGGACAGGGTGAAATAGAACGGAAGAGTGGGGAAGGGACCCCATCAAGGTAAAACAAAGTCATGGCATAGATGCATAATTATAGCAAGGTATATGTATGGGGGTATGCAAAACATAGACGTGCAGGGACGCGTCCCCACACTTAAAACCTTAACAGGAAGGGTGAAACAAACATTAAGGACCTAGTACCACACATCAAACCAACCACGAATGTCCCCACACTTAAGACATGATCATCACTGAGAAACAGAAGGTGTAGGGTTAGAAAAACTTGGCATATATTACCGAGGAGTAATGTCGACTATCGAGGTTGCGTCTTATATCGTTGTCGGCTGCAGGGTGTACCAAGGTGTCTTCACAGCACATCTCCTTCGTGGTAGGGACCATGCGGCAACTCCCAGGGAGGTAGCTGGTTGAAGGAATTGCAGGAAATTCGTCAATGACGAGGGATATTGCACTCAACTCACGGCTCACTCAAATGGAATGAAAGAGCAGTCACTCACCCCATTACTAGCATCACTCGAAGAAATAATGATGAAACCCAGAGCTCACACCTGGTTTAGGAATCAACAAGGAAATGGTGTGAAGGGAGTATGCCAGGGTGCACAGTTAATGGTACATTAGTGCGTCCAACCCGTCTGGCATAGGTGCAAGCAGGAAGGCCAAGGAGCCTTGCAATGCAGTGTACAGAACAAAGTGACGTGTCCTGTGCTGATGGCAGAGACCCATCTCGTGGGTGCATAGAAAAATAGAAATGTACTTGACTCCAGGGGTTGTAACGTCCCTCAATCCTCACCTCTCAATAATTGATTGAAGAAACACTAGTCACACTCAGCCCACCCTATGTCTCACGCTCTGTTGAAAGATACAGAGGGCAGTCCTTCCTGCAACCCATTGATGTAATCCTCACTGTCACTTGTGCAGAGCTTGTATGCATTGTGCGCAATTGATGGTGCAACTATGTATCCCGCCCTATGCCAGCATACAGTGCAAGAAGGAAGGCCAGGGAGCCTTATGGTGCAATCCATAGGAACAAATCTTGTGTTGTACATTGAGAGGCCCATCCCGTGCGTGCAACACTCCGTTCACACATCTCACCTCTCATTTGATTTGAAGGGAAAAACTGGTCACTCACCCCACCCTCTGTCTCACTCTCTGATAGATATAAAGGGCAGCACCTACTCATGTCCCCATCCTGTTAGGATAAAAGCTCACATCACTCAAGGGGTTGGTGATGAAGATCTTGTCGGCTATTGTTGTCATCATGATCTTGAAGATGAGGCGTACCCAGGGAGGCAGCCAACAAGTCTCATACTTCAATGATTTGTAAGAAAGGTCGTCTGTTAGAAGGGCAGACAAGGACTGATATTGCAAAGACAGCGCACCAAAGGAGGTGGCTTCAAATGATGTGTTGAAAAGGTTCTGTTGGTGAATCAGCTATCCTGAACTGCGGGGTGTTACCACCTTTTCTACAATTAGCTTCCCGCCCAAGGGTATTTTCCACCTTTTCTTGGAACGAGGCCTGTTATGACAAGCATTTTCTTCCTTTTCTCCCATATCAGCTTCGTTTGTTTGTTTTTTTTTTTACTTTTTTTTTTCATTTACTTTTTTTTTCTTTAAGAAAGAGAATGGTAGAAATACCATGTGTCAGGACCAACCTCGCTACCGTTGTTGGATTAGACAAGAAGAGAACAAGGTCGGGCTGAGATGTATCTGCGAGGGGTTAGCAGAACGAAACCACCTCATGAGGAAAATCATAAGGGCTATCAGAAGCACGATGAGAAGGACAGTGCGATGCCCAAAAGGGGGAGGATAGGTCGACTATGATTATCAAGATCCCCAAGGAGGGAAGTACTTCTTCAGACGATAGCCATTGATCAGGAAAGGATCATCAGAGGCATCAACAGTCTACACCTGAACAGACCCATTAGGATTGACAGCAAGTACCTTGTATGGGCCCATCCACTGTTGTTGAAGCTTGCCAGGAAACTTGTCGAATCTCGAAACATAGGCCAAGACAAGATCACCTTCTTTGAACTCCTTGTGCTTGATGAAACTGTCATGATAGGCCTTGCGTCGCGCTTGAGTGGTTTTCATGCACTGTAGAGCCATCCGCCATATCTCATCCAAGCATTCCAAGTGTAAGAGGCAGCATTGCAGTGACTCATCATCTCCCAAGCATTCTTTAATTGCCTTTTCGCAAAGAGGGGAATTCTAGCTCAACAGAGAAGATGGCTTCTGTACCATACACTAATTGGAAAGGGGTCTATCTTGTAGTTGCCTTATGGGAGGTTCTGTATGCCCAGAGGGCCTCTGTAAGTCGATCATCCCAGTCACGAGAATGTGCGGCAATCATTCTTGTCAGAATCGGCAAAGGATGCGATTGGTGACTTCAACTTGGCCATTGGCTCTTGGGTAATAGGGAGTGGACTTGCAATGATGGATTTTATACAGCTTCGTTAGCTCCTCCATGATTTTGTTAAGGAAATGAGTATCTCTGTCACTTACCAGCTCGAGGGGACTACCAAAACGGGTGATAATATTTTCTACATGAACAAAGCTACGTTGTTACCATTGTCCCGCTTCAAGGCTTTAGCTTCACAAGACTTTGTGACATAATCCATACATACTAAGATGTATGTGTTCTACTTCTATCTGGTGGGTGGATCAATGGGACCCACAAAAATCAATCCCCTACTTCTCAAACGGCTTTAGGGGAAGAATAGGTTGCAGTGGCATGGCACTTGTTTTGGTGGGTTTTCCCATTCACTGACAAGCATCACATCTCTTGCAGTAGTCATATGCATCCTTGTGGAGGGTTAGCCACCAATATCCTACTAAGAAAGCCTTCCTAGCTGTTGCTTCTCCTGCGAAGTGTCCACCAGATGGTTCATCATGGCATGCTTTTAATACTATGCCAATTTCATCCCCTGCAACACACCTTTGTAATACTTCATCTTTGCTTCTCTTGTACAGTGCACCGCCTCGCAAGGTGTAGGGGGCTGATTCTAATAGAAGCTTCTTCTTCTTACAGCTTGAGATGCTAGGAGGATAATGTTGGGTTGCCAGGAGATTGGCTATGTTTGCATACCAGGGAGTAATTGTTTCAACTAGAAACAAGGAAGCATCAGGAAGGTCTAGATCATCCTGTTCCTCATCTACAGTTTGAGGGATCTGTGATAGATGATCGGCTAGGACATGGGAATGACCAGGCTTAGTGACCACTTCAAAATCGAACTCCTAGAATAGTAGCAACCATCTCATCAGTCATCCTTTAACATATTCTTTGTTCATCAGGAAGGACAGGGCTTCATGATCCACGTAGAACTTAAAATGCGTTGACAATAGACAGTGTCGAAACTTCTCCAGTGCAAACACCATTGCCAAGCACTCAAGCTCTGTCATTGTGTAGTTCTGTTCCCTATCAATGACCTTTCGGCTTGCATAGTATATTGGTTGATCTAATTAAAGGGGCCCTTTTGACATAGGACAAAACCTAGCCCTTCAACTGATGGATCTATGTGCACATGGAACTCCTTCGTCCAGTCAAGAGGCTGCAAGATAGGTGCTTGGATAAGGCACTATTTTAGGGTATTAAAGGCTTCTTCACAATCATCTGCCCAAAGAAAATCCACATCTTTCCTTAGGAGCTTGTGAAGAGGGGCCACCTTGGTTGCAAAATGTGCAATAAATCTTCTTTAGTAGCCCACATGGCCAAGAAATCCTTTCAATTGCTTGAGGTTTGTTGGTGTTATCAAGGCAGAAATCTTCTCAATCTTTGCAGGGTCTATTGCAATCCCTTGTGCAGAGACAATATGGCCTAGAAGAACTCCCGACAAGACGCCAAAGACACATTTATCGGGGTTGAGAGAAATCGCATACTCTCGGCATCTGTCAAAACATTGCTCTAGGTGTCCCCAATGCTCACGAATTAAGCTATAGACACAAAATTCATCAAGATACACCTTAATGAAATCATGAAGATGATTCTGGAAGGCATCCATCATTACTCTTTGGAAGGTGATAGGAGCATTACAGAGCCCAAATGGCATCACTCTATAGGCATAGGTTCCCCATCCTGTGGTGAAGGTTGTTTTGGATTGGTCCTCTTCTACGATTTGGACTTGGTTATATCCCTTGAATCCATCTAAGAGGGAATACAGCTCATGGCCTGCCACTGTGTCTAACAGTTGGTCTGTAAAAGGGATAGGGAAATGATCCTTCTTTGTCTTCGAATTGAGCTTTCGAAAATCTACACATATTCGAAGTTTCATGTTCTTCTTGGGTACTACCACAATGGGCGAAACCCATTCATTGTTAGCCACGGGATAAATGAACTTGGCTTCAAGAAGTTTCAATAATTCATCCTTCACTAGAGTAGAATAATTACGATTCATACAACTTTGTCTTTGCCTTACAGGTTTGGCATCAGGCTCTAGGTCAATGTGATGTTGACATACTGTGGGATCAATCCCCTTTAGATATTTATATGACCAAGAAAACACATCTAAGTTCTCCTTTAATAAGTCTCGCAGGACCACTAATTCTTCTTCTGGAAGATTGAGACCCACTTCAAGTGATATTCAGTTCCGTTAGTATCCAAGAACATTACTTGTCTTTTACCTTCCACTTCACGGATGAATGTCCCACGGATTGCTTCTGGATAGAGGTCTGACTCTTTCAAGGGAGTAGTGTCATCGTCTGATGTTCCAATGGAACCAGTGTCCTCCTTCTGAACAAATGACTCATTTGTCTATTGAGATTGCTGGAAGGGTATTAGAGCTTTGTTTGCTTCTGTGTGAGTGGTGATTTCTTCTGGACTTAGGGATTCATCTTCAGAGGATGCGTCCAAGAATGTCACATAGAACGGACCTTCTAGAGGCCGTGGCTCTGAGGGCTTTGGCTTCTATTGACAAGGGGCATCATCATCATATTTTCTCTGGACTGAATGGTCAGGGCGACAGAAGCCACCAGTGAACTTAATTTTTATGCCTTTAATACATTTCTTATGCAGATTCTGCATACTTTGTGGTCCATTGGCCAACCCAAATGGAACCATGGTCATTCCATCCAACACCCTGAGATCTTCGGCCTCTGAGGTCTCTGTAGGGACATCAACAAGATCATCCGCTATCAGATGAAATTCTTCATTTGCACTTTCATAACCTGCTTTGTTTTCTTCCTCATCATTTCCATTCTCTTCCTCTGGAGGCTCTATCTCTGCTTCTATAGAGGCTCTGTAGGCGAAAAATAGATCTTCTACCTTTGCATCTGCTTCTGCTTCTGCTTCTGTCTCTGGCTCTGTGACTGTCTCTGTTACTACTTCTGTGACTGTCTCTGGCTCTGTCTCTACTCTGCCTCTGTTCTATCTCTGTGACTGTCATGTAACATGGAGAACAGTACATCCATGCTTCTATTTCACTGTTAGAGGTGATTTTAGAAGTTAATTTAAGTTGAGGCAGGAGGTATTCTCCCATGGACAAGGACTTTGCTTCCCTTGGTAGTTGGCTTATAGTGTCCACTGTTAGGGACTGTGCCTCTGTTTTCTTGAGAAAGTTTTGCTTAACAGCCTCTTCGTCCCTTGATGTACTATCTGTTACCTTGTTGGAGGAGTCAGTTATGACTTCGATGGATGTGGATCCATTGTCTTTTTGCGATCCATACAACTTCAACACCACTTTGTTGGGTCCTCTGCCTAGGGCTAGGGTTCCTTTGAACCAGTCCGTCTTGGCTCTCGCTTCAAAAAGCCAAGGTCTTTCGAACAACAGGGGTATGAGGTCCCATAAGAATTTGGTTTAACCACCAAATATATCACCGATAGTCTTTTCTTACAAAGGTTGTTTTTACGTATGGGAGGATGCCCAACGGTTTAATTCTGCTTTGGTCTGGCAATCCGATAAGCCATTGTGTAGGTTGAATTCCTTGCAACCCTAAGTCCTTCATTGTCACATCCTTCATTATGTTTACTGATGAGCCTCCATCAATCAATACATCTGAAATAAATCATCCTTCTATGCATACACTAATCTTTGGGGTTCTAGGATCTAGGAAGGCGTTAGCCACATCTACTTCCTTTACAGGCTCTAGAGCTCTATTGGACTTTATTGTTGTTGGGGAAGCAATCCTTAGTCCACGTCTTCTTGTCAAGATGCTTTTGAATTTCTTTAAGCAGCTGGGAGACAGCATCAGTAACTATCGGAATGTTAAGTTTGGTTTAAAGGTGTCTAGGTCTTTGACCATGTCATATTCTTTGATAGGATCCACGGACTTCTCTAGCTTGCTGGGAAATGGGGCTACACCCATTTTCATCTTTCCTTTTTCTTTTAGCAATGGTAGCACATCACTTCTTTTGTTTCTGGAGGTGCCTCTATATCGTCTATCTCCTGGACCTCTGGTCCTATTACTGGAATTGTCTCTGTGACTCTCTGTGGCACTATAGTGCTCTGTACTGCACTATTCTGTCCTGTACTACTCTATCCCTCTGTTGGCAGGTTGAACTTCACAGTCTTGGCAGGATAATTATTTTCGTTCTGAACAACTGGTTCCTTCTTCTTGGCATGCATGACAGCGGCAACTTCCAACTCTACCAAATTGGAGGCAGGCTCTTGTACCTTTTGTTGGCTATCAGTGCCATTGGCCTTTATAAGGACTAGACTTGGATAGTCCTTTGCAGTGTGGCCTTCTCCTTTGCATCGGCTGCATAAGGTCTTGTAATCCACAGATCGTCTAGGGTTTGGACAATTCGGGGAGATATGACCCTTTTCTCCACACCTGTAACATTCCACCTCTGATCTCTGACCACCGCCAGACTGTCGTCCTCTGTAACTTTGAGAGGGAAACCTCCTTGGACTGAAATTAGGACCAAACTCCCTAGGCTTTGGTCCAATATCCTGTGTTGTCATTTTGGATTCTAGCAAGTTGAATCTTGGATTTTCATCCTTCTACCTTCGTTCATGCATCTCTTTCAGAGAGAAAATATTCTATGTATGGTTCTTCCGCAAATAGTAGGAATAGAAGGCTCCAGGAATGGTTGGTTTTTGGGTACATTCAGTGATTAAATGTCCCGCTTGATGACACTTTCCACACCATGTATAAGAGCGCATCACATCTCTTCCAGCTCCCGTAGGGGTGGATATATTGGTGGCATTCACCTTCAGCGTCCGTAGCTGCTCTGTAATCACATCTATAAGCTCTTTCTTGATACTTGCCACTGAGTTGGATAAGTACTCCTTCATATTTTCACCTCCTGAAGTACTTGTAGTAGGATTTTGGGAAGATTTTGTAATTACTATATAAACTGGTTGGATTGATCCAGAGGGTCCTCTGTTCTGGTTCTGATTCAGAGCTCCTATTGAGACTTGGGGTTGTAGATTCCAATTGGTAGGGTTCCACTGTTATTGAGTCGACATTGGAGGAACTGTTTGAGGCCACTATTATTGTGGTTGAACCATCATTTGAGGCACTATCGTCTGCGGTGACCACAGTGAATTAGGTGCATTATACTGTGGCATTGTTTGCATTTGGGGATACGGGCAAGGAACTGTCCCTGGGACTGCATTTGGTGGGTATACCAATCTTGGCATGGGAGGAGGTAAGACTCCTCTTCCTGGAGTCATTGACAGCCTTGCTTCAACTTCATCATACAATCTTGCACCTTCCACTGCAACTTGCAGATTGACTAGTCTTCTCAATTCCACGAACTTGCGAACTTCTAGTTGTAGGCCTCTAAGAAACACTCCTTTCTGGATACCTTCATCCAAATGATGGTTAGTCCATCTCTTTAGGATGGATTCCATTCACGAGACATAAGCTTCTACTCTTTTTCCAGAGGACTCACTTAGGTTCATGAACTCCTCTCGTATTCGCTCTTCAAAACCTTCACGCCTTGAATTTACTGAGGAAGGCCAACTCGTCCCAAGTACCAAAAGTTCCTACTGCTTTTCTCTCATACCATTGAAACCCTGCCCTTAAAAGTGGCGGGGAAAATCGCTAACCAATGCTCAGGGGTTCTGGCATTGTTAGCCACACATGCTACCATAAACTCTGCTACATGAAGATCAGGGTCTTCATTATACTCTCCCTTAAAAACTGGCAATGGGACTACATTTGCTGGCCTATCATCAATATTTCCAAGACGAATCTGACTAGGAAGGGGACCTTGAGTTGCCATGGGGACTTCTATAAAGAGTGTTTTTAGGGCGTCAAAGGAAGCTTCTGCTACAAGCTCGTTCTCAGCCTTGATTTTTGCCTTCTCTCTTCTCGTGTACCTCTGGACTCGTTCTAACGTTTGCCTCTTGATTGTGTCATTCATCAAGGGGTTGGCTCCAATCAGTTGGTTTGTACTCAACAGGATAGTATTAGAGAGGGCTTCAGTCTTCTCTGGGAGATTCTTTGGCCAACATCTCCTCTACTTCCTTCTTTTCAACATCTCTGAATTCGACTTTCAAACAACTACAGAGGGAGAGATATTCCATTCTGAAAGTATCAAAACTCATTCTTCTTAGGATCATTGTTGTGCCATCGTTATAATAATGCTAGATTCTAAGGGTTTCAACAATGTATGTTGTGAAAAACACTCTGTCTACCAACTTCCAGTGGGTTGCTAATTGGACAAACAGAAGATTGTCAATGCACCAAGCATCCCACATATCTTGCTGTTGAGCATCCATGAACAAATTTCAACTCTTTTCCTTCTTGTTTTCGTGAACCTCCACAGACCACGACTCCTGAAGCTTCTTCACAATCTTCCACTTGATGATTTCTGGAAACTCCTCAATGAATGCTAAATCTACCATGGATAGTCATTCTCTCTGCTTTTTCTCTTTTAGTTTGTTTCCAAATAATTTTCCACCAAGATGCAAGTTTCTTCTGTTTCAATAGGAAGAGGAAACACTCCACTGCATAGAGCATGTATCATGATGGTAATATATTTCTGCCATTGTGGGATGAACTTCTTGTGGAAAGTGGCTTTGATAATGAGAATTTCCAACTCTTCAATGGAAGAAGGAACTTTGCAAACATCCATTGAATTCTCCTCTTCTTGGCAATGCCATTTCCTTCATTTTTAGCCTCTTCTGATGCTTGTTGATGGCAAGTTTCCCCAGCTGTGCACTAAAAACATGGAGCCCCAAGAGAAACACCAAGGAAAAGGGGATTCTAGTGCAAGAAAATCTATCTTGTAACATCAACAAGCTTTTATTTCATTCTTTTGATGACCAAAACAAAGAAAACAACAATTCTTCACGCAGCATCATAGTAGATATCTCCCACGGATTTGATAGAATCAACCATAATCTTCAACATCTTCATAGAATCCATCAATAGAACAATGAACATAAAATAATACACCATTTTTGAATGAAAATCAATCGCATAGTATTCATCTTCAATGTCTTCATAGTTTCTCTCTCAATCTCTCATATACACTTACATTGTTTTGATAGAAGTTGGCTATCTCTGACTCTCTCTCTCTCTCTCTCTCTCTCTCTCTCTCTCTCTCTCTCTCTCTCTCTCTCTCTCTCTCTCTCTCTCTCTCTAGTAGATCATCTCCTCACCACAATACTCAATAATGACTCTTAATAATCATTCTTAGGTCGTGGATGCACCTCTCAAGAGGTATGTTTGATGTGAAGAGGCAACAGAGCCACTACAATGTCTCTTCATAGCTTACTACTGTCACTGTCACTCCAATCTTCTCTTTAGTCTTCATCAGCTGCTTCTTCCATTTGTTTTAGCTCTTTTAAACTTAGATTCATCCTTTCCAAAAGTTAGAAAACTTTCCCAAAGTCACATATACATTCTACAGAACACTTATAGAAGATCTATAGAACAGTACAGAAAAGGAATAGAGCAGAGACAGAGCAGATATAGAGGCTCTACAGAAGGTCTACAGAGGGTTACAGAAGGTCATCAGAGAACATAAATTCCTCATAACTCATACTAAAGCCATTCCAAAATATCAAAAACTATTCAATAAACCTTCAAAAGATTTCAAACTCCATCAATCATCAATCCATGCTTCATACAGAAGAAAATCAGAACAAAATAGAAGCTATACAGAAGGTATTAGAACCAATCAAAACCTCAACAAAACCTATCAGAACATCATAGAGCTTCATATCTCATGGCACTGACACAAAAACAGTTCAGACAGGTTCCTTGGAAGTGAACTTTATATTAGCATTTTAACTAAGATACAAGTCTTGTCCAAAAAGGAAAGTTGCCACAATCCGTGAGAATGCATCTTATTTCCTCCATGTTTCCACCCTTGCACTAGTAACAGGGCCTCAAGAATCCGTCTCGAGTCACATAGATCGTTTGAGTAGGACTCGGGGACAGGGAATTTACAGCTAAAGCCCCCCTAACATCCAAGCGTCCTACTACATTCAAACTAGTCCACAGAGAGACCTCTTGTGGTGGGTTCAATCCATGTTTCCGTCACGGTTATTTAGAACCCCCTTGGATAGGGTTGACGGCCAGCTAGGGGTGGTTTGGCACGCCCTACATGAATTTAACTAGATTCATTATTCCAAAATTTTTTTGTGAGTTTGGGTTATACAATCCTTTCACAAACGGTCTTCCTAAATTTACAAGCACAAATAACAATGAAGGCGAGTGCTTGGGACATCTGCTAAGGTGGAGTTTTTTTTTTTTTTGGAACGCTTAGTGTTCACCCTTCTAGGGTCTTTCTTGCCTTGGTTTCAATTGCCATGACCTTCTGAGGGATAGAGAATACCCTCATTCCGACCCTCATTCTTATGTGATAAGAGCGAGCAATTACGCTATTGGGTTTATATCTAATAGTTTTCGGATGGTAGCTACCCTAATTTGCTAGCCTTTAGTCCAGGGTTCTTATCTTGGGAGAATCACAAGTCTTAAATAATTCAATCTAGGATTTTAATTAGTTATTTGGTAACCATTTTTCTCCTTAGAACCTTATCAAGGTTTCTAAGTTTACCATAGGGTTTCACTCCCTTAAGAAATTCATAATAGAAACTTTTGTTCATTCCTCCCACAAGCCAAGAGCAAACTAAGCCAAAAGCTCGGAATAATATCCTTCTAATCATCCTATATGAGAGCTATCTTCCTTTTGATCACATCACACACACACACACACACACACCCCTCAACAAACCACTTGAGGCTCTTATACCACTCAATGTGGTGAATGGTTGTCCATTCTTGCAAATACAACACTTGAGTTTTCTTGTATTTATACCAAGTTGTATCATGGTTTAAAAAAATGATACCCTTAAAGGTGTTATTGGGCTTATCATGACTAGTTGCTAGGATAGAGACTCGTGAGCATATTTACTTGATTCTAGGTCAATCTATGATTGTACCATTAATTCTACAATTAAACCCTAGCCTTACTTATCATCTAGGGTTTCATTTATCAAACTGCCTCTTACAATTAAGTTTAACAATTTACATGCGCATCCTAAATCTATCTTTTAAGATGAATCCCTATCATGTGGTGCAATCAAAACTATACACGATGCTGCACAAATCTAGATGCAAGTCTTTCCTGAGTTGATGATGCAATGCGAAGCTTCTATTCTTGGAAATTCATTTCAATGAACTTATGCAAATCATAAATTGTCACTTATATTTTTCTTTGTGCAAGGTACATGAATTCATAATGCCTAATGTAAATGTAAGCTAAGTCTCTCTAATGGTATATAGGATGCCATCGTCTTACACGGTCTTGCATATTTATATATTGGTAACCTAAGATGCACTCATAAAAATTTGTTCCTAATAATTAGCTTGGTATTGCAACAACCCATAGATGCTTAATCGATTCGTGGCAAATCATGATCATTAAGTCTTTACAACTATCTTTCTAGTTACGCAATTTATGCGATAAAAATTTATGATTTCTTTCTACGATGATTATGCTTTATTGTTCTGTTCATAGGGCTAGACATCGTAACGGTACTTGGCTTTGGAGTGTCGAATTAGCATTTATACCTAATAACCCATTCGTGTTAGTGGTGGCATCTTTTCTCAATCCTCCTTCCGTGGTTGTGGCCTTTTCGATTACTTGGGAGAGTTTGTGCTTTGGGGCCATTTTGGAGCTTGGAATGCGGACCTTCTCTTCTCTCGGAGCACTCCTTTTCTCTTGGAGCACTCCTTTGTGCCAAATTTTCCTACGCTTTGCCTTGACTTCCGCAACCTTTTGCCAACTAGAGGACACTTGATAGAGAGATCTCAGAAATGCGATGGGGAGAGAGGGTACTTGAAACTCCTTCCAAGAGAGGAATTTACCTTGAGGCTCTTCTCTCTCCCTTCCCCCCCCTCTCTCTCTCTCTCTCTCTCTCTCTCTCTCTCTCTCTCTCTCTCTCTCTCTCTCTCTCTCTCTCTCTCTCTCTCTCTCTCTCTCTCTCTCTCTCTCTCTCTCTCTCTCTCTCTCTCTCTCTTGCGAACAACGAATACGTGGTTTGCGCATAGCGAATGGAAGAAGCTCCCTCTTTCTCTCTTTTACTCATAAAATTGCATATGACTCATGAAAAATTGAAAATAGACTAAAAGAAAGGGTAAAGTAAGATGAACGACTCAAGATTGGGTTCGATCCCCCCCCGACATGAAGCAGGCAGCTCCCCTCATGCCGTATTTATAATAATATTATGAAATCTTCTTTGCCCAAGATTTAGGCCCTTTATAATCACTCTTTGCATAAAGAGTTTGAGTAAACTGAAAAAGAGATAGAGTAATCTGAATTAATGGATGCTAGCAGTTGTGCATCCCACAACTCTCTAGAACCATTAATATTTTATTTGAACTTATCTTCTAAAAATCTATTTTGCTAATAAATATTTACATAGAGGCTATGCACACGCTTTATAAGAAATAGCGGTGCATCAATACAATAATCCAATAATTTCCTAATAAATTCTTGAGGAAATAATCTTTAGAATGCTTGTGCATGGCGCGCCTTTTCAATTCTCCTTGCTCTACACATCAGCTCCCAAAAATTCAGAAAATCATGTTAGAATAATAACCAATTGAATAATTACAGCTAGCCTCATAAATCAATTAATTTGGAATTTCATACAGTAATTAATTCACAAAGACGTTAATACTCATGTGGATAAAATGGTACCACCCATATTCACACTTGCATCGACGCTCGGAAAGAATAGGCAACCCCATCGACTTTTCGCCTAAGACAATTCTTAGGAACGTGCCCCGCATTGATGGAGAACCATTTAAGGCGCTCATCTTGCCAACGTACACACAAAGAAGAACCATTTAAGGCACTCATTCCTTTGCATAGGTGCCACCTGGCAACAACCCCTGGGGTGGGATAGCAATTGTCCTCAATTGGTATTGGCTAGATGTGGAGACAATAAATTGGAAAAAGGTCGCAAATCACGAGCATGCATCCATTGAGCTTCCTCAACAGGGTGATTGTGGAATTTAACAAGATAACGAGGATGAGTATTTCCATTTCTAGTGGTCATATAGTCAACATCAAGAATTGTTTTAGGGATTAGGATTTCATGGTCATCTGCAATCAAGGGAGGTGATTCATAAATAGGGTGAACAGGAAGAGAACCTTTGAAGGGACGTAAAAGACTAATGTGAAAAGTGTTGTGGATTTTCCAATGATGAGGTAACTCTAATTTGTAAGCATTAGGATTAATACAATGGAGAATTTTAAAAGGTCCATAGAAACGAGGAGCTAATTTAACATTTTCTACACTATGGAGTCTACGTTTTTCAACACGTAACCAAACATAATCTCCTTCTTTATAAATCGTAGCTTGCCTCTTTTTATTTGCTTGTTTCACATATGATTGTTGGGCCTTTGCTAGTATTTGTTTAACTTGCTCATAAAGACTTGAATGATTTTGAATCCAACCGTCAACAGAATGTATTTTATGAGTTAGACGAAATGTGGGAGTTGGCAATTTGTGACCATAAATAATTTCAAAAGGTGCCTTTCGTGTAGCAGTGTGAGTGGCATTATTGTAAGCAAATTGTAGAAGGTGCAAATGATTATCCCATGTGGCAGGAGAAGAAATTGTGTAAGCACGGATTAAATCCAAAACTGTGCTATTTGTGGCCTTTGTTTCTCCATTAGTCTCTGGATGAAATGCAGAACTAAAATCAATCTTAGTTCCTAAGTTCATAAACAATGTAATCCAAAAATTATTACAAAATCGAGGATCTCATTCGGACACAATAATTTTTGGCAATCCATGGTGCACAAAAATATGCTTGAGAGATAAGTTAACGGCTTGTGCAACACTTAAGGTCTTTTTACAAGCAATGAAGTAAGCCTGTTTACTAAATCTATCAACTATGGTCCATATCATATCATTCTGTGAAGAAGTTTGTGGTAAACGTGTAATGAAGTCCATAGAAATCTGCTCCCAAGGTGAATTAGGGATAGGCAATGAAGTAATAAACCATATAATTTACCATGATGTCTTTTTATGCCTTAACATGCAATACAGTTAGAAACAAAATTAGAAACATCACGTTGCATATTTGGCCAGAAAAAATCTTCATGTAAATTTTTAAGTGTGGAGATAATACTAGGATGTCCCATATAAGGAGGCTCGTGTACTTCTTGCATAATGAAATGATGAAAAGGTTTAGTAATACATATCCGTTTTTCATAAAACAGAAAACCATCGGAAACAAAAAAGTTATTAGTAGGGATCCATTGATTGTTAGATAAATTTACCCAAATATCATGAAAATCGGGATCTTAAAGATAAGTATTTTTCATTGTGTCTAATGAAGAAGTAGAAATGACAGAAATATTGTTTAATGATGGCCCATGACTAAGTGCATTGGCTACTACATTTTCCTTACCTAGTTGATATTGAATTAGTGGATGAAAGGATTGAATAAATGATGCCCATTTTATGTGTCTATCAGATATTTGTGGTTGTGACAATAAATGTTTAATACTCTACTGATTGGTTTTAATCATAAACTCCAAACCCATTAAATAATGCTTTCATATGCACAATGCATGAGCTACGGCTAGTAATTCTTTGTTGTATGTACTATATTTAACTTCAGACGGTTTTAGTTTACAACTAGAGTATGCTATAGGGTGATTGTCTTGCATTAATACTGCACTAATGCCAGAACCACTTGCATCAGTAACCACAAGAAAGAATGGTCTATTGAAATTAGGTAACTGTAAAACTGGTGCATGTGTGAGTGCATGCTTAAGTATTTCAAACGATAGTTGTTGGCTGTCACCCCAACGATAAATAAGACCTTTCTTTAACAAAAGAGTTAATGGTAAAGCAAGCAATGAAAAATTTCTAACAAATTTTCAATAGAAGCTAGCTAGTCCTAGAAATGAACGAGCCTCATGGACATAGATGTTGGCCAAGACTTAATTGCTTCAATTTTATGTGGATCTACGTGTATGCCTTTGGCAAACACAATATGACCTAAATATTCTATTTCAGATTGAAAGAAAGAACTTTTGTCAGGGTTAGCATATAGATGGTTTTGTTTTAATAAACTAAACACTAAAGATAAATGTTCTTCGTGTTCTTTTTCAGTTTTGCTGAAAACAAGAATGTCATCGAAAAAGACTATTACACAATGCTGGAAATGCAAAAATATTCTATTCATCATTCTAGTAAATGTAGTTGGTGCATTGGTAAGTCCGAAGGGCATTACCAAGGATTCATAATGTCCAAATTGTGTACGAAAATGTGTCTTAAAAATGTCAGAAGTAGACATACAAACTTGGTGATATCCTGATTTTAAATCAATTTTACTAAACACTGTTGCTCCTTGTAATTTATCTAAAAGGTCATCTATTCTAGGTATTGGATACCTATTTTTAACCGTTATTCTATTCAGTGCTCTATAATCTATACACATGCAGTAAGTTTGATTTTTCTTTTTAACTACTTGGAGCCTTCTAAGAAGAAAATTAATTCATCCAAGTAGTTCGCCGATAACTCTTTGTTAGAATTTTACTAGTAAGGTCTTCAAGTTTGTTAGAATTTTTACTGATAAGTGTAGCCTCATCGAAGTTGGGCATTGCTTCAAGGTCTTCATTTGGATTCTTTAGCTCCAAGAAAATTTAGATGTGCCGTGGGTTTCTTCCAATCATGGGTGTTGCCCATGGGACAACGACTTGCAATATGACCAGGACACTTATAATTATAACAAATTACATTTTTGGAAATGGCATTGGAGACACTAGGGTTAACATTTTTAGGTTCACTAGATTTAAGCAAATTTGAAGGTAGATTGGGAGGTTTAGAATTGGAAACTGATTGACCATGATTATTAAGAGCATTTTGCATCCATGGCCATCAGTTAAAATGATTCTTTCCATATTGAGAATTGAAGTTACGGAAAGAATTAATATGAAAGTTACCCATGTTGTTAGCATTGGATGCCAGAAATTTCCTTCGATCTTTAGACTGCTTCTTTTCAGC
Source organism: Lygodium microphyllum (assembly GCF_053477565.2). NCBI lineage: Eukaryota > Viridiplantae > Streptophyta > Polypodiopsida > Schizaeales > Lygodiaceae > Lygodium > Lygodium microphyllum. The sequence goes on from NC_141147.1 coordinate 137,981,214, forward strand.
GCCGTGAGCTAGGGATATGGCTTCGTCCAGGTTATTGGGCTTGAACATGTTGACTTCGGCTTGGATGGATGGAATTAAGCTGGACATATACTTTCTCTTGAAGGTAGATTCGGTCACTGGCTCCACCATTTGGAGCTGCAAGAGAGTGCTCCAAAATCTTTCTGTGTATTGAGGGATAGACTCACATTCCCATTGCATGAATAGATCCCACTGTTGTTGCATGCGGAGCTCGAATTGTGCATGGAGAAATTTTGCAAGAACCTTCTTGTGAAAGTCATTCCATGTGATAGGACGATCAATGCTTTTGCGTGTGACATCCCACCATAATGCAGCTTTCTCAATAAAATAATGAGATGCACATTTAATTTCATCACTTTTTGAGTATTTCTCATTGTTAAAATAAGCTTCGAATTGACTTAACCATGATAGAATTTTGCGACCATCTTTAAGACCATCAAAAGAATTAAATTTGAATGTACACTTGCTTATCTTAGACTCCTTTCGACTAGCATGGACATCCAAAGTAGCATTGATGGCGCAAACTAGGTTGTCGTCGTTGGTAGAAATTTCAGGGTAGGACACTTGAGGGACTTTGGTTCTTGCCCCAGTTGTACGCATTGTTGACGCTCTTCTTCAAGTTGCATGGATATTAAATCCATACGTTGCTCCAAGGTTGGCTCAGGAAGCGGTGATGCAGAGTCGAAATTGGCCATGATTGCTTGATGGAGAAATCCGAAGATTTAGGATGCCTTGCAAATGAAAAGATGCCTTGCTTGTTGTTGAAGAATTTTGGCGTGTAAGACCAAAATTTTAAAAGGTCTTTGGACATGAAATTATGGATGGAAGTAGGCAAGAAAGGTAGGAATTTTTCATGGAAATTTTGTGAAATTTATGAAGCTGGAAAGAACTGTGCGAGAACTGCCTCTATAGGAGAGATAGTCGGCTATGACTTGTGAAGATTTGCAGGGTCTGTGTATGACTCGGAGTAAGAGAGGTTGAAGTTGACCAAGTAAGTTAGTAATGTAACTTGCTTGATAATTGATCAAGTTAAAAAAAATTGACGTTTTTGGACAAGAATGTGACGTGATGGTGCTGTGACATCAAAAAACGGCCCCCCCACAAAATCAAAAAAGAGCTTAAGCTCTTGCTTAAGCTTTAGCTAGGCTTTTAATTAAGCTTACTCATCACCTGTAAGCTCCAACTCTTCACGAAATATGGTGTTATGATGTGGGAGTGGGTATTCTTCAATGTCTGGGAAAATCACAGAATTTCTTGATTGTGATAGAGGGGTTTGGGGTTTTGAAGGCCTGGGAATCCAAATGTGTAGTCAGTTTGGGATGAGATGGACCATAGAGCCCATTTGCAGCAGAGGGCTCACCTTCACGCCAAAGGGTAGGCAATTGGAAGCCCAAGAGGTAGGCTGGGCTCAGATACCACTGTTGCGAACAACAGATACGTGGTTTGTGCGTAGCGAATGGAAGAAGCTCCCTCTTTCTCTCTTTTACTCATAAAATTGCATACGACTCATGAGCAATTGAAAATAGACTAAAAGAAAAGGTAAAATAAGACGAACAACTCAAGATTGGGTTCTCCCCCTGACATGAAGTGGGCAGCTCCCTTCATGCTGTATTTATAATAATATTATGAAATCTTCTTTGCCCAAGATTTAGGCCCTTTATAATCACTCTTTGCATAAAGAGTTTGAGTAAACTAAAAAAGAGATAGAGTAATCTGAATTAATGGATGCTAGCAGTTGTGCATCCCACAACTCTCTAGAACCATTAATATTTTATTTGAACATATATTCTAAAAATCTATTTTTCTAATAAATATTTACATAGAGGCTATGCGCACACTTTATAAGAAATAGCGTTGTGTCTAATACAATAATCTAATAATTTCCTAATAAATTCTTGAGGAAATAATCTTTAAAATACTTGTGCATGGTACGCCTTTCCAATTCTCCTTGCTCTACACATCAATTGTCAAAAATTTGAAAAATCATGTTAGAATAATAACCAATTGAATAATTGCAGCTAGCCTTATAAATCAATTAATTTGGAATTCCATACAATAATTAATTCACGAAGATGTTAATACTCAAGTGGATAAAATGGTACCACCCACGTTTACACTTGCATCGACTCCCGAAAAGGATAGGCATCCCCATCGACCTTCCGCCTAAGACAATTCTTAGGAACGTGCAACAGATTGACGAAGAACCATTTAAGGCGCTCATCCCGCCAACGTACACACAAAGGAGAACCATTTAAGGTGCTCATCCCTTTGCGTAGGTGCCACTTGGAAACACTTTCACCCTTTTGCAAATCGGCAACAGGGGGAGAAGAAAATAATGTGTCCTCTTTGCTTAATAAAGGGGGATTTTATAGGGGGAAGATGGGTATTAATTGGGGGGGGGGGGGGGGGGGGAAGGGGGAAACGCTATGATAAGGGGTCCTTAACTTCACAGGACCCCTAGATTGCCCATTGCCATGCGGCTTATTAAGGGAAAAGAAGTAGTTGTGGGGGGGATTTTGGAAGTGGCACACGTGTGCCCCTCCCCCACATCGATTCCATCGCCCGTTCGTTGCTTACCCTCAGTAGCTCTATTACCTCCCCACATCATCATCTTTTCCTTCACCTTTGTCGACTACGAGTTTAGCTCCCCCTCGCTCTGCCAACTAGCGGCGTTGATAGGGAGATGTGAATTTTTTTTTGTTTAATTTGATAATAAAGGGGCGGCCTTATGGTCCCAAGAATATTATATTCTTCCCCCCTTCAGGAATCGAGATGTCCTCATCTCGAAAGGAATTGGGGGTATTGTTAGTTGAGGATACTCTCTTCAGTCCATGTGGCATCTTCTTTTGGATAGTCCTTCCACTAGATGAGGTACTCTTTGAGGGTTCTACTCCTCAATCTCTTTTCCCGAATGTCTAAGATTCTATCTGGCCAGAGCTCAAGGACTCCTTGGCTTGCATTACAACTTGTTGATCGTTGAGTACATGGCTAGGATTGGATACATATTTCTTTAGTAGGCTAACATAAAATACATTGTGAACCTTTATATTCTCGAGGAGTTGGAGTTTGTAGGCATTTGGCCCTAGGCACTTAAAGATCTTGTAGGGCCCGCAATACCTTGGACTCAGTTTCTTAAATTCTCCCAATGATAATGAACTTTTCTTGGGTTGTACATGAATAAAAACCATATCTCCCTCTTTGAAGAGTTGCTCTTATCTATTTAGATCTATATAGGTTTTTTGCCTATCCTTGGTGGCTCTAATGCCTTGTCTAATGGCCTTGAGCTGCTCATCCATTTCCTCAAGCATTTTCTTAGAAGCTTCTACCCTTAAGGTAGGATATGAAAAGTTCAATGGAGTACGACAATCATGCCCATACAATGCTTGAAAAGGTGTCATTTGAATGCTTTGTTGGTAGGAAGCATTATAGGCAAACTCTACCAATGGTAGATATTGGATCCATTTTCTGGTTTCACAACAGCAATATGCTCTAAGAATATCTTCAATGACTTGGTTGACCCTCTCCGTTTGGCCATCACTTTAAGGGTGATAGGCTGTACTGAAACAAAGTTGAGTCCCAATGGCCTCGAATATCCCTCTCTAGAAGTGAGATGTGAAGAGGGAGTTGTGATCACTAATGATCCTTCTAGGCAATCCATGGAGTCTGAATATCTCCTTGATGAATAATCTGGCAATATCTAAAGCTTTCTAGTTTGTCTTGGTTGGAATGAGGTGTGCAGCCTTGGTGAGAATGCCTACTAAAACCATAATTGAATTGTATCCTCCTTGAACTGAAGGTAACCCAACAACAAAGTCCATGTTGATAAATTCCCACTTCATTTGGGGATGTCAAGAGATTGCAGCTTCCCAGGCATCTTAACATGTTCTGTCTTAATGTGATGGCAAGACAAACATTCCGTGACATATTTGAGTATGTCTCCCGTAACTTTTCCAATGGTAGCTCTTTCTGATCGTGTTGAGGGTTTTGACATATCTGAGATGGCCTAAAGGGTGAGTCATGTGCTTCCCAGAGTATTCTCTATTTGAGTTTCTTGCTTGAGGGTATGCTTAATCTTGTTCTAAAATAGACCAGTCCCCCATTGACAAAAAATTCTTGATACTTGCCCTTAAGTCTAGGGTTTTGGTCATTTTCCAAAATCTCATTTATCATTCTCAGATATTCTGGGTCATGGCTAGCTTTCTCCTTAGCTAATTCAAGGATAGGGTTGCTAGGCATTGGCACCATTGTTGCTAATGATTCTGCCCTTGAGGGTTCCTCCATAATAAGAGAGTTGAGGAACACCTTGCGATTTAAGGCATCAACTACCACATTCTCTTTACCAGGTCGATACCTGATCTCAAAGTCATATTCTTGCATAACCTCAATCCAATGACGTCACCTCATATTGAGGACAGTCTGGGTGAAGATCCATTTAAGGCTCTTATGGTATGTGACGAAAGAGAACTTGTTGCCAATCAAATAGTATTAAGAAAGCTTGAGAGCATGAATAACTACTAATAGCTCTAGGTCATGGGTAGCATAATTCCTTTCATGGCTTTTTAGCTTCCTTGAAGAATATGCTATAGGATGGCCTTCTTGCATTAGTATACAGCCTAGTGCAAGTGAGTTAGCATTTGTGACAACTTCAAACTCCTTGCTCAAGTCAGGGAGTTTCAGAATTGGTGCTGTCACTAAGCTATTCTTGAGTTGATCAAAACTTGATTGTTCGGTAGGCGTCCACACTATGGTCCTTAATGAAGATCCTATACCAACCTGTTAATCCAAGAAAACTATGCACTTCTTTGATATTGATTGGTGGAGGCCACTCTTGGACATCCTTAACCTTTGTAGGGTCTACAAACACTCCTTCATTTGACATAATAAATCCAAGATATTTGATCTGCCTCTTGAGGAAGGCATACTTTTTCATCTTAGCATAGAGCTTATGAGTCCTCATGGTCTCAAGGATGATGTGAACTTGGGATTCATGGTCCTTCTCTTCCTTGGAATAAACCAAGGTGTCATCAAGGAAGACAAATACAAAATCATCGAGATATGGTCTAAAAATGTCATGCATTAGCCTATTAGATGTGGCAGGAGCATTAATCAAACCAAAAGACATTACTGTGAATTTGAAATGACTATATTTGGTATTGAATGCCATCTTAGGAATATCCTCATCCTTGATGCGGATCTGGTAATATCCTAACCTCAAATCAATGTTGGAGAAGATTTTTGCTCCCTGCAATTGATCAAGTAACTTGTCTATCCTTGGAATAGGATATTGGTCCAAGTCTCTATAATCGATGCAAAGGAAAAGTGTACCATCCTTCTTTTTTTGGAGCAAGATTGGAGCCCCACAAGGAGGGCTGCAGGGGTGTATGTACCCTTGGTCCAATAGTTGTTTGAATTGTTCTTTTAACTCAATAGCTTCAGGAAGAAACATCTTGTAGGGTCTTTCCACAACCGGTGCAACACCTTGTATTGGCTTAATCTCATGGTCAACTTCCCTAGGCCCTGGTAATTTAGTCAATTCCCCTCGGAACACATCCACATACTCTTTTAATCATGATGGTTCTTCATTGGAGTCATCTACCTTTTCTAGCTTGTTTAGCTTGATTAGATAGACGTTGTCAAGCGTTTTTCTGAAAATTGAAATCCCCTAGTCAAATTGTAGTTAGGTTTGATTTTTGCTAGCTTAGTTCTTTGTGTGACAGTTTATTTTGTTGTTTCGTAGTTGGATTTCTTGTGTTTGTTTAGCCTAGAATTTGTTTCTGTCATTTTGTTTAATTTGTTGAGTGTGAAACTTGATAGCCTTGGTCGAGCTTGGTATTTTTTTGAACAAGATGAAGCTTGTGTTTGTCAGTAGCTACTAAACATTGAGGAGCTAGGTATGTTTTCTTGTCGAGACTCTTGCACATCACGGGGATAATGGGTTCATAAGCAATTCACGTTGCACTTATTGATGCAC